>NC_056733.1:1418533155-1418873155 GCF_019279795.1 Protopterus annectens | reverse complement strand
TATTATAATCCATTCCTTGGGGAAGAGACAGGCTCAGATCTTGTAACTGCTCCCCCTCTCCACATGATAAATTATTTTGGTAGTAAAATTTTCAAACTATAGTGCAAATTGGATGTGGCTACAGCCTCGGGATGTAGACAACATCCTTGGTCCCACAAAACAAAGTGCTGTTTAAGGTTAGTCTCTGCTACTTAGCCACACTGTTTGCAAATCAAGATGTCACCTCTTTTGGGAGAAATCGTAATATTTTTGGGGTACCAACATCAAGTTTCATCAATATAGTAAGCCACAAGTCAAAAGAAAATTCAGTTAAGATGTATGCTGCCATAGTTTGTGTCACAGTCATTTATCTGCACAGCTGCTTGTATAACATCGTAAAAGGCTTTTGTTTACATTCAGCACCCACACAATCAAATTCACCTCAAGACTGCATTGTGACTTAGCGTAAAAAAAGTGAAGTGAATATACATCTTTCAGGGTGTAATACAGTATCAGCATCTCTGCCTCACAATTTTTAGATGCATTTGACAAGAAGTGTTAAACACTTAAAATATAGTAATTTCATGATGCTGTTTTTTTAACCATTAAAGCCGCAGCTAATTTTCAGACACATTATTTATTGTCTATTCAGCTTGTAAACTAGAATAAGAAACATTAAGTCTCTTTTATGGAGATGAATTGAAGGCTGATTTATGCACTTCAACAGATTAGAAATATCTTTAAAAAGCTTCTGTGCATGCTTTGTCTCCAGAGGCAGAAATTATAAGGCAAAATTATAAGGCATGTTTAATTATGATTGAAGCTTACTCTTGATGATATAAAATCTACTTTTTTAAATCCTGTTGTTGTGTTGTTCATCTGTTGTTTTTTTCACTGCAAAATGTGTAATTATTGGATCAGAAGAAAAAAAAAAAAGGTTGGAGTTGTTATGAGCACTTCCACTTTTTCTGCTTTCTAATAAGTAGTCTAGTAACACTTTTTCAGAACTCAAAACAGACAAACCAGTCCCAGGATTATCAGTTTCAAATGCAGAACTCTGTTCAGAACAAATCAAAGCATTTGTTAACCCCACATTTGATCAGATAACTATGTATCTTTTTGTCTACCTATTTTATTGTGAAAGTTTTGCAGCCTTAACTACTTCATTCACTTTGATGAAGTATTTTCTTAAATTGCACAATTTATATGCAGCTATATTATCCTTCAAGAATACTTAGTCTTCTCTTTAGCTCATTATTTACTGTAGGAAAGAGGGAATATTCTACTCCTAGTCTTTTTCTGGTCCTAGAAAGTCTTGCAAAGTGGTGCTAAAATTCTGAATTTGTCTAGCTTAAAAAAGTTCATACAGCCAAACAGAATGACGATCCTGCAACGTCTGCTACCACGTCTACCAAAAGAATCTTGGAAAGTGATTGAATTTAGAGAATGTCTGAGTACATTTTCCCATAAATACTACAGGTAATTGTTGCTTCCAACTGACTTTTTTTTTTTTTTTTGCATTTTGCATGCACTTGTTTAATTTGTTTATTTACCAGAAAAGTCCGACTGAGTTGGAAACTTCTTTTCAGTGGAGGGTCAGTTGAGGAAAGCTCCATAGGTTCATAGAACCTATGGTTCATAGATTAGTACTAGACTAACTGCCCTTGTGGGCCATTTTCAGCCTAGCCAATTACCCCATGTGAGAATCAAACCCTGCACTTTATGCTTGTAAGGTAAACACCTTAACCATTAATGCCAACCTCCCACCCAAAATTCTCGGCTGGATTGCCTTCTGTGTGGAGTCTGCATGTCCTCCCTGCGGTCGAGTGACATTCAAAAGACCTGCGTGAATGGGCGTGCCTTCGTTGAAGGTTGGGCGTTGGGCTGGCAACTCGGTGCCATAAAAATCTACTGCCAATCATTAGCGGACCGGAGTTCCACTGTGGCGGCCCCTAACCGGAAAAAGCCGAAAAGACAAACAACACATTGCAAAAATATACATACAAGTATATATCAGACAGATAAACGCATTTACATATAAGACACACACACACAAATTCAGCTCTCCATAATGCTTGGTCATAAGGTAAGGAATATAAAAGAATATTGCATATTCATAGGTGACATTATGTAGCAATTTGTAGGAAGCCTGACTCCGCAAGTGACATGATATGTTGTGACGCTTGTGCACCGGCCCAGTAATCAAGGACCCTCAATCCTCACCACTAGCACCAGTGAGTGGCATGCACATTTGGGGGATAACAACCACACACACAGTAAAGTACAATTTCCCTTAAGAGCACACAGAGATCACAGTAAGTCTGGGGCTGGTTTCTCCCTTTCTCTCCAGATCCTCAGTAAGATTCCCCACTGACACAGCTATAGGGTACAGAACTCACCCTAGTGGTCAAGCCAAAGCCTCCAGCGCCCTCTCTGTCCAACCAGTGCTTCATGTCCCTGCCCAAGTAGCTGACACACGTACACTTTCAGATGTGAGTTATATACAAACACACAGACACTCCTGGGGAAGGCTGGCACAGGTTCTCCAGCTATGCCCCCTTCTTGTCCAAGCTATAAGGTAGAAATCACTGCCACCAACCACTATTATCAGCTACTAATAAGGCCCTTGCCAAGGGGTGACCAGTTTCATTGTGTATTATTACTGTTATCCAAATAGTAAATGTGAACCAGGGCTAAAGCTGTTGGAGTGTCTTGGACAGTATCACTGAATACATGCAATGTACGCTAAGAGCTTAAATTATCTCTACACAAAACAGACACAGTTGAAAGGTTTAAAATACTTAATAAATAAAACCACAAGACAAATCTTATTACTTCAACACAATGACATTACAGAGTTCAGAAATCACAGGAAATTTTAAAACAATATTGTAGAATATTCTGACATAAATATAGAAAACAGCTTGACTAAGCTGGCTATTTCTATCAATCTCTAAGAGAAATCACTGTTCTAAATGAATATCTTACTTGCTGAACAAGCAAGTGCTGGTGAGTGGATGTTCTTCAGACGAAATCCAAAATGCTCTCTCTTTGGGAAAGTTTTAAATTGATAACACAGTACTGCTGAGTCATTTCAGATTACATCATTCTTAACAGTTCTGCTTTCGTTTCCCAGGCTAACAGAAACTCATAGTTTACATTTTTTAGTAAGTTGCATCTGGCCAGGAAGCCACAGCAATAAAAAACATTATACATGTAAAACCTTAGAAATTATCTCTTAAATCAAGACAATAAAAAGAATTTCCTGGCCCAGACATCCAGTCTCTGAGCTTGAGATCAGTCATACAATGCTTGACTTATCAGCTTTCTTCCAGCAGAGTGCACTGTGGTTACATTTTTGAAGCTCAGTACAACATATAGTTTAACCATAACATATAGTTCTCTTTATATTTGTAAACCAAGCATGTTAAGTTGTCAATCTCGCCTTCATTCTTGCTGGATGGGTTCCCGACTCAGCACTTGCTAAGCTCGAGAGTCACTTTTACCAGCTCGGGGCAGCCCCATATCCCATGATGCAAGGCGGTAATTACCCAGATCTCGTTTGCCGCTTCACTAATGAGGTCATCCTTTTTACCAGCTCCTGGTAAGTGATATTTTTCCCATGCGTCACAAGATCCTAGTGACACAGACCTGCAAGAACCATCTATCCTGGTGGATTTCCTCTCCTCTAGTCCATCAGGGCAGACCATTTGTTCCCCCGGCCCCAGTAGCCATGGTCACTTCGGATGCCTCCCTGATCGGGTGGGGGGGGACATTATCAGGGCAGGATGGTTCATGGCACGTGGCAACCGTTTGAATACCACCTGCACATAAATGTCCTAGAGATGAGAGCAGTGCTTTTAACGTTGCAAGCCCTCAACAACTTTCATCCCTTAGGAACTATTGCGGTTCACACGGACAACATGCCCGTGGTGTGGTACATCAACAAGCAGGGCGGAACCAAGTCCTATCCCTTGTGTCGAGAGGCTCTCAGACTTTGGCAATGGGCGATCTCCTCTCATCGGTTTCTGGTAGCAATGCATATCCCTGGGAAAACCAACATAATAACGGACAGATTGAGCAGAGCTATACTCATGCCTCACGAGTGGTCTCTCAAGCAATCCATAGTGGAAGAGATTTTTCAGAAGTGGGGCCGCCCATGCTGCAATCTTTTTGCTACTCCTCTAAACAGCAAATGCCCAGACTTCTTTTCTCTCTTCCCACTTCCGGGCCATCCCCCCAGAGACGCTCTTACCCAAGATTGGCCCCAGGGACTTCTTTATGCTTTTCCCCCCTTTCCATTGATTCCACAGGTACTCCAGAAAGCGTCTGTTTTGAGAGCCAAAATGATTCTCATTGCCCCTTACTGGCCTCGACAAATTTGGTTCCCGTTCCTTCATCGCCATCTCTTGGTGCAGCCTTGGCATCTGGACCCATTGCCAGATCTTCTGACCCACCAGTCGGGTCAACTGCACCGGTCCGTTCCTTCCCTCAACCTCACAGCTTGGTTGCTCCACTTCCTTCCTTAGCCAGGCTTCCTATGATCTCTAACCCCGTTAGAGACATCATAGTAGCTTCTCTTAAGTCCTCTACCAGGAGGATTTACTCTAAGTAAATGGAAACGCTTCTCCCTCTGGGCGAAAGATAAGAACATAGATCCCTTTACTGCCCCGGTTCAGTCAGTCTTAGATTTCCTAGCGGAAATTTTTCACTCAGGTTCTTCCTCTTCCACAGTCAAAGTTCAGTTGGCAGCAATCTCCAACTTTCATGTCGGGTTTGCAGACCACAACATTATGTCCCACAAGCTTTGTAAAGCCTTTCTTAAAGGGGTATTCCTTCTAAAGCCCCCTGTTAGGGATCCTCCACCACAGTGGGACCTAAATTTAGTGCTGGCATCCTTGATACTTCCCCCTTTCGAACCGGCTGCTTCATGTTCATTAAAGTTTCTTTCTTGGAAGACACTCTTTCTTGTTGCCATTACCTCGGCTAGAAGAGTATCAGAACTTCATGCCCTATCTGTTCGTCCCCCTTATTTGGTCTTCCACAAGGACAGGGTATCCTTGAGAACCAATCCATCCTTTTTGCCCAAGGTTGCTTCTAAGACAAATTTAAACCAATCCATTGATCTTCCTGTATTTTTTTCAAATTATTCTAACAGGGCGGAACAAAAATTGCATTACCTTGATGTTCACCGCCAACTTAGATATTACTTGGACAAAACAAAGCAATTTAGGAAATCTGATCAGCTCTTCCTTTCTTATGCTGAAAATAAGAAAGGTCTCCCTGTTTCTAAGGTGACCTTATCCAGATGGCTATCTTCCACCATTTCTGACATTTATCAACTTAGGGGCAAACAACTCAGCTCAAAACCTAAAGCACATTCCACAAGAGGCCTAGCCACTTCTACAGCTTTTCAGGCTAGGCTGCCCTTAGATACTATTTGTGCAGCAGCCACTTGGGCCACTCCTCATACCTTTGTTTCTCATTACAAATTGGATTTGGCCTCCAGGGATAGGGCAAGCTTTGGTTCCACAGTTCTCAAGAGTCTGTTCCATTGAGCCACCCAGGATAGAGGTGCTAGGGACGCGGTCCCATCCAGCAAGAATGAAGGTGAGATTGACAACTTAACATTTAGAAGTTATGTACCTACCATAACGTTCCATGTTAGTTGTCTTCTCTCGCCTTCTTTCTTGCGTCCCTCCCTCCTGTCCCCCTTGCCTGGACAGACCTTGATTTCCTCTTTCTCTGGAAGATTCTTCTTCCTTGGACACCAGTTAGTTGGCCTTGATTACCTGGTTTCCCTTTACAGCCTTTTAGATTAGTTGTTCCTCTTTCCTTAGTGGAAAGTTTTTTTTTGGTAGGCAGTTTTTCCTCTAGATACCAAACGAGATCTGGGTAATTACCGCCTTGCATCATGGGATATGGGGCTGCCTCGAGCTGGTAAAAGTGACTCTCGAGTTTAGCAAGTGCCGAGTCGGAGCCGAGGATCGGCTCTGAACCCATCCAGCAAGAAAGAAGGCGAGAGAAGACAACTAACATGGAACGTTATGGTAGGTACATAATTTCTAATTATGGATAATATTAATATATACAATGACATAGAATTATTTACAAAATTCTGTCTAGCTAGGCTGGCAGCCTTCACGTATGTACATAATGCAAATGGCAGTACAGTATTTCACATTCTGGAAGCATTCAGAAGAGCTTATCATATTGCAGCAAGGCTTATCATCTTCAGGAAACAACCATCAGTATTTTTTTTTGTTAAGGATAAGGTTTATAAAAGAGGATGTGTTGAGTTTGGGCTAGGAAGAAAGGTCGTATCAGACTATGTAGGAAAATGGAATTTAAGGAAATTTAGATGGAGTGGAGACTGACAGAGAGAGAGAGAAGAATATTTATTCAAGAGATGAGGTAAAGTGACAGATCTGGGTATTACTGAAATATGATTTTAGTGAGAACTTGAAGAGTCTATATTTGCTGGCCAGATGGAGGTTGGTAGAGAGTTTCAAATTTTATCGACATAGACTAAATGGGGAGACAAAATTACGGAATGGAGTGATACAGGCCAAGATTTTAGGGGAACAAAGCTTTCTAGTGGGAGTATGCAACTGAAGAAAATCCTTAAGGAATGGGAAGGTGTAAAATTTTATGTGCTAATTTGAGCTGATAGTAGTTGAGGTAATCTGGGTATTCAAACCAAATGAGTTTTATGTCAGTGCAGTGGTGGGTTCTGTTTACATCAGTGGCACTTAGCTGTTTAACAGACTTGGCTGTTTTATTGTAACATTGCTCATGTTTTGTAAGGGGGTTGATTACAGATGTGGGTAGCATATAAGAATGTGAGAAGTAAGTAGGCACGTGTTGCGCTTTTATGAGTGTACTCTGTTAGGTAGGATTTTGCACTGTATAGCAGTCCAAGTTTTGTTTGTTTTCTTGCCTAACTGTTGGAAATAGAGGTCAGATTTTAGATTTTCATCACTGATAACACCTAGGAATTTTGTGTGGGAAGGAGATTAATTGATGGTGCCACTGAGGTAAAGTTAGTTATTACATTTTTGCTTGTCTTGATTTGGATAGCATTAGCTTGTTTTTAGGACTTAGTACAAGGTGAGACTGTTTGAGTTAGGCTTCAGGAGGTAAAGGGGAGTTGGGTGATGTTCTGACACTCAGGGATTGTTTTGGCCCTTATCCACCCTGTACTGGGGTAAAGAGGAATTGGGTGATGTTGTGATGCTTGGGGGATGTTTCGGCCCTTATCTACCATGTACTGAATAAGGGCTGATGTAGTAGCAGTAGGAGAAGGGCTGCTGGTAAATATTTTGAAAGTACAGCACCAAGTGTTGAGTCTTGAGGGACAAACTGATATTGGAATTATGTTGGATTTGGACTGTTTCCATTTTATGCTTTGTATTCTAGGGCTGTGGGGGAGAGACAAAGGAATAAGAGGTGACAGAGCAGTTTAGAGTGAGAGACTGTATTGTAAGGTTTTGGTAAATGAAGGAAGACTGATGACAAAAAGTAATTGTCATTTCTGTGCTTGTGAATGGTGGAAAGGAAAAATAGAAGAGCAGTACCAATGCTGTGTGGGATGAGATACATGTTGGTATAGGAGAGAAGGAGGTTGTTTAAGATATAAGTTAGTAGCTGAGAGTTGATACATTTCTCATTGATCTTGGACAAAGTAGAGTTTGGCAGTAGGTCTGAATTTGGAGACTTCAGTAGATGGGACTACTTTTGTGTAGCAGCAGTATATAGGGTTGTTTCCATGTGGTAGGGAATAGGGATTCTTGTATAGGTCTGTTTTTAAGTCTAGAAATGGAGTAGTCAGTGGCATCAGCAGCTTGTTTGAGGAATTATTTAGGGAGAGTGTCTGGGGCTACAGTGCTTGGTTTCAGTTTAGTGAAATGTTGCTTTATTGTGGAGGTGCATGTTGGAGTGTGAAGTAGTCAGAGTTCTTGTGTTGGAGAATTGCTTGATGGCATTGTATTTGGTAAAGATTGTGGTTGCACTGAGGAAATGGCTATTAATGGTGCAGACTATAATGAAGGCCATTTCAGTTGGTGGTGGACTGCGTGGGGGTTGTTGGAGTTTCCCCAAATGTCAGGAGTTGATTGATGGTTGAGAAGAACTTTGTAGGTCCTGATGAATGGTAAATGATTTTTTTTTTGACAGAGGTGACTGTGGCATTTGTTATATTTATTTTGTAGAGGGTTATAGAATTGGTAATTTGCAGGACCTTTGTTGGCTTGCTAGGCACACCTGTCTTTATCTTTACATCTCATTAGTTTGATTATGATTGTCTTGAAGTACTGGTAGAGCAAACCAAGGCACAAAATCCAAGAAAATATCATAAAGCAGTTTATTGATGTGAGCGCTTTCACGTCTTAAACTTGCCACTTCATCAGACATAGTAAAATCAGTTTCAACCATTGCTTTTTAAAGAATTTTACTTCCTGATAACAACACATTAACACGCATCAATTAGATTATTAAAGAGATATAGCACACTTAAAAAAATACACATACTAAAACAGCAGCGCTTAGGAATATGTAACATATAATATAAAATACATCTATGCAAAAACCTGTATACAGAATTATATAAAAAGTTATATAAATTATTATATAAAATTCATATATAAATAAAACCTTTCATGCCAATAATATTTGTTCAATTTCAACCCATTGTTTTTACTCTTATTCTTTATTTTTTGAACCTCCTATTCTTCAAAATAGGCTTAATACAAATTTTATCATTCAACCCTCTGCCTTTATTACCTCTCATTCTGATAATCCATCTAAGCTCAGTGGATTCAACCTTATTCTCTATGTCACCTAGAACGAGTTGTTATAGCAACAACTATCTACATAGGAAAAGTGTGCACCCCCCCCCCACATATTTACCGCAATATTATTAAAAGTCAAGGTTTACGTGCATCCAGGTTAAATGCCAGTGAGGCTGATTTTAAAAAGGAAACCCTCTCCCTCTCAGAGCGATTCAGTCAAAGAGGTTATAGCCAAAGTGAAGTTGATACTGTTTTAAATAAGGTTGTTGAGTTGTGTGTAAATGATGGGAAACCATATTTTTCAGACAGAACAAGAAGCAATTCTTCACAGACAGTTAGAGATGAACATCGATTTATAATGCCCCTTACACATTCAGGAAATATTTATAGTATAGAGAAAGTTGTAAAAAACAACTGATCTATCTTAACTACGGATACAGAAGTGGCGTCAATAGTGGGCGCAAAACCCAAGTTTACATATAAAAATAAAAATAATCTGAAAAGACTATTATGTTTTCCTAAAGAAGATCTATATACTCAACTAGTTCAAGAAAATTGTACTTTTCCATGTAAGAAATGTAATTGGTGTAGGTTTATAGATAGTTCAAGTGAATTTTTACACCCAGATACAGGAAAATTTCTTCACTTTCAAGTTAGAGCTGACTGCAATACCTGTCATCTAGTTTATTTAGCTGTATGCCAGGTTTGCTACAGTTTTTATATATAGGTAAAACAGATTGCCGTTTTCGAGATAGAATAAGAGAACACATTTATTGTATAAATAACTCTATATGCACCAATGCTTTGGCTAAACATATTACATCACAAGACTTATCGCATAATTTTAAATTTATGGCTCTAGAGGTAATCCATGAGAATGTTTGTGGAGGTGACTTGGAGAATAAGGTTGAATCCACTGAGCTTAGATGGATTATCAGAATGAGAGGTAATAAAGGCAGAGGGTTGAATGATAAAATTTGTATTAAGCCTATTTTGAAGAATAGGAGGTTCAAAAAATAAAGAATAAGAATAAAAACAATGGGTTGAAATTGAACAAATATTATTGGCATGAATGGTTTTATTTATATATGAATTTTATATAATAATTTATATAACTTTTTATATAATTCTGTATACAGGTTTATGCATAGATGTATTTTATATTATATGTTACATATTCCTAAGCGCTGCTGTTTTAGTATCTATATTTTGTAAGTGTGCTGTATCTCTTTAATAATCTAATTGATGCTTGTTAATGTGTTGTTATCAAGAAGTAAAATTCTTTAAAAAGCAATGGTTGAAACTGATTTTACTATGTCTGATGAAGTGGCAAGTTTAAGACGTGAAAGCGCTCACATCAGTAAACTGCTTTATGATATTTTCGTGGATTTTGTGCCTTGGTTTGCTCTACCAGTACTTCAAGATAATTGTTCTGTTAGCCACGGTTGTGGCTTTATCTGGGAGTGCATTTATACCTCTGGAGAATGACTGTTTTTATTTCTTTCCATTAGTTTGATTATGAGTGTTAGCTCAGGGGCAGGAGTAAATTTTGTCTCTTTTCTTCGTAAGTAGAGGTTGTTGGTTTCAAATGTTTAGAAATGTGCTATTGAAGTGTTAATGGGATTGTGTAAGGGGAGGTATTTTAATCTGATACAGTTTTAGAATTTGAGAGTGTTAATAAATACATCTTTGTTATACTTCGTTAAATTCCTAGCAGAATTGAACAAGGTGTGTTTGGAGGACCTGCTGATTTTGCAGATGGATGTAGTCACTAAGGGACAGTGGAAAAATATCAGATTTAGCTATTTAAAACTTTCATTTAAAGGGTTACTGCTGCTTTTCTGCTGTGAGAAACATTTCTGCAGTTTGTTTCCCACCCTATTGGTATGCTGTTCTTATAGTTGGTGGCTTTGCAGTTGCCCGCCTCTACTGTAAATTTGTTCCAGTCTAGTGTCATTACCTCATTCTACCTAATACAGGGAGAACATTTGAGAAGGCCAATCAGCTTAGTTTCTGCTCCTCCTTTTTCTCTTTCCACTTAAAAAAAAAAATTTCTAAGCTCGTTTCCTGCCTTTCCTGTCGGTAGACTAGTCTGGATACAGATTTGCTGTGTCCAGGGCTATTTGTGGGCTTCTAAGCCCCCAAGTCTGTCTTTGTTGGAGGGAAGCCTTCTAGCTTAATTTTGTTTTTTAGAACCAGCCAGATTTTTTGTTTCAGCACTCAAGTCTGTTTCTTTGAGCTCAGCACTTGTTCAGAACGTATTGTAAGCACTAAATAAGCTACAAATTACTACAGCACTCAACTTTCCTAACTGTCTAGAGGAAAACAGTTTCTAGTACTTAACGAATAAGCACCTATCCAGGCATGTCTAAGGGTCAGCTCCCGGTGTTTTCTCCTGTCTACCTGATGAATCTGTGCATCTTGGGGCAGTGCAGTAATTGCCTCATGTACACAGACAAACCCTCTCCTCCTACTACCCAACACTACAACCTGTGAGAGATGCACTTATATAGCCAAACTAGAAGCAAAGCTCTCTTCACCTAAGACTGGACTAGACAGTCAAGAGGAGAAGGAAAACACTTGCAACACACCACACTCAGCACATAGTCCCTCAAAACCTACACCACCAAAACTCATACATGGAAACACAAAACACACACCTACATTCATGGAGGCTCTCAGTAAAAACCTGCCCAAGCAACAGGGACCTCCAAAGCAGAAACACAAGCAACTTCCACCCCCCAACACAACCAAAATGACACATAGCCCACAAACTCAGTGTGCCACTCAACCACAGCCCATAAGGCATAACAACGTACCCAACACTCTAGTCATAGGTGACTCTGTAGTCAGGCACTCTGATGTTCCACTCACCAGGCTAAACAAGGAGAAAGTTATTGTCAGCTGCCTGTAGGGTGCCAGGATCCGCCACATAACGCATGCACTCAGTTCACTCCAAAACAAGTACAAATATGACTTTGTCATTGTCCATGTTGGTGTGAATGACCTGAGACGTACCTCCTTGGACTACATGAAAAGGGACATGGAGGAGCTGTCCGATCTTGTAGCTCAGGCAGGTATGACCCTAGCCCTAAGTAGCATCCTGCCATCACCCAGAATGATACCACATAACAAGGACAAAATGATTGACTTCAACAATTGGCTAAGCTTCTGGTGTCATTCTAAGGGGATCGAGTATCTGTCTGCCTGGGATGACATGATCGACAAACCACGATGCTTTGCCAGAGATGGCCTGCACCTGTCGCCCCTGGGATTCTGGATACTGGCTAAGGTTCTAGCCACCCCTATAGTGCCTTTTTTAGGCAAGGTTCAAATGACAAATTTACCACTGTAACAGGTACAGGCAAGAAGAATCTGAGGGTATTGCTACTCAATGCTAGAAGTCTAAACCTCAAAATGCACTCACTCGAGGCACTCCTTAAAATGGAGAGCATCGACATTTGTGCAGTGACAGAGACCTGGTTCAAGGCTCCAGAGAGTACCCCTGCATTGCCAGGCTATAATTTATACCACACCTTTCGGCCACTTAACCTGGACCGAAACACTAAAGGCAGAGGCGTGTCCATGTTCATTAAGGATATCCACACCTCCAGGCTAGTTGCTCAGCATAATGCATCCGAGATTATCCAAGTGCAACTAACTCTGGGCAAGACCACAATCCAAATTGTAGCCTGCTACAGATCCCCCACCATGCCCCAGGATTCTCACTCATTTCTTGATACACTGGAAAATATTAGGGTACAGCCTAACACCCTAATAATAGGCGATTACAACTACCCTACCATTAACTGGGAAAACTACTCATGCACCAACTCTTGTGCTCAACATTTTCTGGAATTCATAAATTCCAATGCCTTGGATCAACTTATCCACACCCCCACCAGGGGCAGCAATATCCTAGACCTGGTTATTACCAACATGGGCAACCGGTGCTCCACATCAGAGGTCAATTCCTCGTTGGTCAGATCCGACCACAAGCTAATCACCCTAGACATGCACATCCCTCCCCCACCTCCCATTAGGGAAACCACAGTAAAAAATGTCTCCAAACCCAACTTCACGCTTCTTAAGACAGAAGTGGCAAACTTCACGACACCCATGCTGACGGGCAATAGAGGTATGACTGTGAATCCTACACAAATGCACTTTATAAGCACTTGCATGAGTGCATGGATCGTGCAATCCCTAACAGAACCAAGAATGCAATCCTCCATAAAAATGAAGCCAATCTGGTGGTCCCCTGCCATAAACAAACTCTACAACAGAAGAAAGAAACTGTTGCAAAAGAGTAAAATCCCATGATTGGAGAAACTCCCTGGTCAGCCTCAGTAAGAAGCTGAGATATTTCATAAAATCCTCCAAAGCTAGTTATGAAAACAAAATCGCCACTGACTCTAAAGACAACCACAAAGCATTCTATAGCTATGTCAAGAATCTCAATGGCAATACTCAGATCTGCTCTGAGTTACATCACAATGGCACTAAATATACAGAACCAACTGATATTGCCAACATCCTGGCTGATAGGTTCAGTGCTAACTTTACCCCCCTGTCATCCCCTAAAGGTCCTATCTCTATACCAGAAGAATGCAAAGTTCCTGTAATCATGGCTGCACAGGTAAAAAACACACTATCCAAAGCCAAGAACACAGCATCCATGTGACCTGACAACATCCCAGGCTGTGCTCTACATGAACTACAGAACGAACTGGCACCCCACCTAAGTACCATGTTCAGTCATAGCCTCACCTCAGGCTATGTTCCCACTGAATGGTGCACAGCGACGGTTGTCCCACTCCACAAAGGGGGAGCCACCACAGACCCTGGAAACTACCGCCCCATTAGCCTAATGAGCCTGGTCTGCAAGGCTATGGAAATTATCATCACAGAACTTATAAACAATGACATTGGTAATCTCCAAACTCAGGACCCCACCCAGTTTGGGTTTGTAAAAGGCAGATCATGTCTCCTAAACCTGATAGACTTCTTTGAAGCAGTCACCAAAGCTGCAGATGAGGGTAAGGTGGTTCACACAGCCTATCTAGATCTTGCCAAGGCTTTTGACACCATCCCCACTCTGGAATTATAGATAAACTCACTAAACTAGGTATAAATCCCTATGTCACAAGATGGGTTGCCAACTGGCTCACTGACAGAACCCACACTGTGAAAGTAGTAGACTCCAAATCCAACTTCAGACCAATGACAAGTGGAGTACCACAGAGTTCAGTCCTGGGTCCTCTCATGTTTGGTATCTACTTCTCTGAAGTACAGGCCAACACAGAAGGTCTTTGGCTAACAAATTTCGCAGATGATTGCAAACTAGGAGCCATAATCAAAACTTCAAAAGATGTGGACATCCTACAAAAGGGCCTCGCTGAGACAGATGCCTGGTGTCAAAGCCATGGCCTCAGGCTCAGTGCCAAAAAGTGCATTGTCATCCCTTTTGGTAAAAACTCTGTACCCATGAACTACCACATAGGCGGTAGTCTACTTAACACCGAAAGTGTGATAAGAGACCTTGGGACACAGGTGGACAGTAGTCTCTCCTTTGATAATCGCATCACCACAGTAGTCAGGAAATCCTTCTATGTGGCACACCTCATCACAAAAGGTTTCTCATCCAGGAAAAAAGAGGTCATTGTTCCCCTCTACTCGTCACTCATTAGACCCATTATAGAGTACAATGCCCCTTTTGGTATGTACCTCACAAGACATCTACAACAACTGGAAAGGCCACAGAAATACCTCACAAAGAGGATTACTGGCCTCAAACAGATGCCCTACGAAGACCGTCTCAAAAAACTGCAGCTTTACTCCATCGCATATCGCCTACTCAGAGGCGATCTCTGCCTAACACACAAAGCTATGTCAAACCCAGAGCTTTTACACATGCTCCACTTAAAGAAATCCCAATGCCTACGAGCTACATGCTCTAGGGACCTAAACCTTGTCACCACAATAAACGGAACATGCTGGAGGGACAGATTCCTGTCTCAGAGACTTCCCATACTCTGAAACAAACTACCTATCTATATCAAACAAAGCTCCTCTTTAGCACTCTTCAAGAAAAATCTTGATGATTGGATGGGAGATAGGAAATTCATCCTGGGGATCACTTCTGTGGCTCTGCTTGACAGTGGCACAGGAAAATTATTTTCTTGGGTGGCAAAAGCCAGGGTACCTTTTGGTTAGGCTTATATAGGCCCTAGGGCCAATAGCCCTAGTACCTACCTTTGAACCTTAAGTTGTATTTTCTGGGTTAGCGGTTAAGATCCAGTCTAGGATTGGTTCTGTACCACTAGATGTACTTCTATGCATATGCTGCAATATTCATAACATGAGGGAGGGCGCCTCTGGCTGACTCATACTTCCAGCCAGTATACAAAAGTCTAATGCCACTGTGAGGTACGTGCAGCATCGCATGGTATCCAAAGCACACATGGTCATGAAGTAACATCAGGTATAAAATGGACTTTGTCACGTACCAGACCTCAGAACTTAGGGAGTCCACCTCTGGCTGACTCGTACTTCCGGCCAGTATACAAAAGTCTAATGCTACTATGAGTTACGTGCAATATCGCACGGTATCCAAAACATACATCAGTCATAAAGTGACATCAGGTATAACATGGACTCTAGCACGTACCAGACCTCAGAACTTTTCTGCCACCTGTCCGATCGTCTGCTCTGGTCATTGCTCATCAGACAAGTTGCAAACCTTGGTTCAGATAAGTACCCTGTTGGGGTTTTTTCACTGAAGTCTTTGGCTACTGTGTGCTGTTTTGATTACATGTCAGCTAGGAAGGGCAAGTGTCAGTGTAGAAGACAGATTCCACATAAGGATGCTCATGACCTTTGTTTATTTTGCCTAAGCCTGGATGACGACCCTACTACCTGGGCTATTTGTAAGATCTTTGTACCAAAGACCCTATGTAGTCATTTAGATTCGCTCAACTTGTATCTAGAAAAATCGGCAACTTAAGTGTCTCACTCATAACATGGAAGCTGCATCAGGCCTTTCAGCCGATCCGCAATCTAAGAAGACCAAGAAGCCTAGGCCTAATTTACTCACTGCTCCCTCTGTTCTGGACATCTCTCCCGAGGCCAGTGTTGGCCTGGAGACCATTCCAGAGTCGGTAGAGTCTCGTTTAATGGGTACCAGTGAGGAGGCTTTGAAGGACCCTACCAGCACTTCCTCAAGGGAATTGCAGGCATCCGACTCGGGTGTAGGTGGGGGACCATGACTCGTGATGAATGAGAGCCCGCGTGGTATTACTCAGATCATCTTGCATGAGGATGTCTCTGCCGACATTGTGGAATGTAGGCCGACGTCTGGCCCATCCACTTTCCACCACATGGAAGCTCCCAAAAAGGAAAAAATTAAGACCAAACATGTTTCTTCAGCCCCTCAGGAACAGCCTGTGGAATGGAAGGCTTTCTCCCAAGGCCTGTTTAACACCTTCATGGCTTTGAACCAGTCGTCAGCTCTTTCTTCTTCTTCCTTTCCTTCTTCTACCCCTCAAAAGTGAACTTATGAGGGGTTTTCCTCAGATGATGAGGAATCCTCGGGATGATTCTTTGGCTTGCTCCATCCAAATTTCTTCCCTTTTGGGTATGCCTTCCCAGAAGAGAAATCTAATGGCACATTTTTCAAGTGGGATTGTTGTCAGGTATCAGACAACTAAAAAAAATCTGGGGCAGGTGTGTGATGAGGTAAGGGACAAAGTTGCATCGCAGCTTGCAACCCTGGAATCGATCACCAACTCATCCATGAGGTTGTTTCACATGCAACCGAAGGAGCGGCTCGAGCTGCGGGTTCAGGCATAGTTATGAGACATGATGCTTGGATGCACCTTTGTGACCTCATGGATCCCTTCAAGTCTTCCTTTCTGAATTCTCCCATTGAAGCATCTTCCCTGTTTGGCTCCAAGGTAAAGGACACTCTGGTCAGGTGTGAGCAGGATGGTAAGACCCTGTCTGCCATAAGTCTATGTTTTTCCAACCCCCAATGTTCCTTTTCTAGGAACCAGAGGAGTAGGAAGATGTGGCACAAAAAATGTCGGGGTCATTTTTGTGCCTCACATGGTGAAGATACCCCCTGGGGCAGAGGGTGTAACAATTCTGGAAGACGCTCCTATCGAGGCAGAGGGGGTCCGCGTAACCAAGGCCCCAGAGACTCCTTTTCTGGGCAGCCTTATCAGTGCTCCTGAAGAGCGGCCTGATTGCTTTCCTCTGGAAGCAGTTGGGGGTCGTTTCTCTCTGCACCAAGCTGCCTGGCACTCTATTACCACCGATTGTTGGGTGCAGAATATCATTACCAGAGGTTACACCATTCCCCTCAACACTTATCCAAATCTTCCTAATGTTCCACCCAGTCAAAGGAAAGAAGCAGCTTCAGAAATAAAAATGCTGTTTCAAAAAAGAGTCATCCAACTAGTCCCACCAGACCAATGCAGATCCGGATTTTACTCAAGATTCTTTTTGGTTCCAAAAAAGACAGGGAACAGGAGACCCATTCTGGAGCTCAGCAGTTTGAACAAGTGTGTTGCCCAAACCAAATTCCGGATGGTCATAGTTCAGTCCATTCTCCCTTTTCTATGGGAGGGCCATTGGATGTGCTCGATAGATCTCCGGGACGCTTATTACCACATCAAAAAGGACAAACGCTCCAGGAGTCTACTTTGTTTTTGGCTAGGAGCCAGTCATTACCAGTTTCGTGCCCTACCATTCAGTCTCTCTTCAGCCCTGCAATACACTCTTTCTCTTACAGAAATTTTGGGGATAACTGTGAACTGGGAGAAATCCAACTTTACTCCGTTCCAGCAGATAGTATTCATTGGAGACGTCCTCGACACCTGATCCTGCCTGGTGTCTCTCCCAGCTCACAGACTCCAGAGATTGAGGCTTCATCTCCGGGTGATACTCTGTCAAAACAAAGTCTCAGCGAGAGAGGTTCTTCAGGTCCTAGGATCCATGGCAGTTTCCATATCAATAGTGCCTCTTGCAAAATTGCACATGCAAATTCTCCAGTGGTTTATTCTCTCTCAGTGGTTCCCGAACCATCACCCTTTATGTTTTCAGATTCAGATAACCAACTCTTGCAAGCAGGACCTTCTTTGGTGGATGGGTCCAAACACAGACCTTTTGAGCCACCCATTCCAGTCCCCTCAGCCCAAGGCCATTGTGACCACGGATGCTTCCCTGATAGGGTGGGGTATCCATTTCCAGGGAAAGGCAGTCCAAGGCGCTTGTTCCAGGTTGGAGGCCAACCTGCATATCAACGCTCTAGAACTGAGAGCGGTGCTGTTAGTGTTGCAAGCATTTCAACCAGTACTTCCGTCTGGAACGATTGCAATTCAGTCAGACAATATGTCAATAGTCTGGTATATCAACAAGCAAGGAGGAACCAAGTCCTACCCCCCTGTGTCGAGAGGCCATGAGAATTTGGCAGTGGGTGATGGCTTCCGACTGCTTTCTGATAGCAACACATATCCCGGGGAGCACCAATGTGATTGCAGACAAGTTGAGCAGATGTATTCTTTTGCCCCACGAGTGGTCTCTTAATCCCAAAGTAGCAGCAAAAATGTTCAGCCGTTGGGGCCAGCTTTGCTGCGACCTCTTTGCCTCAAACAGCAAATGCAGCAGCTATTTTGCCCTATTCCCCCCAATGGGGGAGTCCCCAAGGGACGCTCTGGTCCACAATTGGCCCACGGGACTTCTGTATGCCTTTCAGCCCATTCCCCTGATTCCACAATTCATAAAGAAAGCTATTCGGTTGAAATTGAAATTGATCCTCATAGCCCCCTTTTGACCTCAACAAGTTTGGTTCCCCTTCCTTCGAGTTCATCTGTTATATCCACAGAGGATTCTGGACCTTCTTCCAAAGCTGATTTCTCACCCCCCCCAAGGGTTGAGTTACCCAAATCTGTCCAGTCTCAAGCTGACAGCTTGGTTTCTCCACTTCCGTTAGTTGCCAGGCAGGATGATCTCACCTCAGCTGTTCATGACATTATTCTGGCCTCTCCTAAACCATCCACCATAAGACTGTATCGGGACAAATGGAAAAGGTTCTCTATTTGGTCAAAGGAAAAGATGCTAGATCTGTATTCGGCTCCAGTCACAGTGGTTTTACAGTATCTAAGTTTTTTGAAGATGGAGCCATAGTCTCTACCATACGAGTATACCTGGCAGCAATTTCAAATTACCATAATGGGCTGGATGGTACTCCTGTCATATCACTGCATTTATGTAAAAATTTTCTCAAAGGAGTTTCTCACATTAGACCTCCAATTAGACAGCCTATAGAGCCATGGAACCTCGTGTTAGTTCTCCAGTCTTTGATTCAACCCCCCCCCTTGAACCTACAGTGAAATGTGACCTCAAATTCTTGCCAAGGAAATCTCTCTTCTTGGTAGCCATCACACCAGCCGGGAGAATTTCTGAGTTGCAGGCATTGTGCACCAAAAGACCCTATCTAATCTTTCACAAGGACAGAGTATCACTCCGGACGAACCAATCTTTCTTCCCAAAGTTTTCTGACTTTTCCATCAATCAGTCTATTGACCTACCAGTATTTTTCCCAAATTTTTCTAATGAAGGAGAATACTGCCTACATTCCCTGGATGTACACAGGCAGTTGAGAGGAACAAAACAATACGCACGACTGACCAACTTTTCATTTCCTTTTCTGGGCCTAGAATGGGAAATTCTGTCTCCAAGGTCACTTTATCAAAATGGCTAAGGGATTGCATATGTTTCACTTATTCATTTGCAAAAGAACCTATGCCACAGAATGTTAAAGCCCATTCCACTAGATCTATGGCAACATCTGTAGTCTTTCACTCCAGGGGTTCTATGGATGACATTTGCACAGCAGCCACTTGGGCTAAACCCCACACTTTTATCAATCATTACAAATTGGATATGGTCTCCAGAGGGAGAGCTGCCTTCAGCTCAGTGGTACTCGGGAACATTGTTCCGTAATGGCCACCCAAGGATCTCAAGGTAGCTGGGAATTCTGCCCCATCAGTGATGAATGGAAAGAAGATTAACATCAGATAAAGAAGTTGTGTGTTGCCATAACGCTCTGTCTGTGTTGTTGATCTTCTTTCATTCATCACTTCCCACCCTCCTTCCCCCGCCAAAGGCTCCTGGGTGATACTTTGGGTCCAAGTGCTGTCTTAGGGCATTTACACAGAAATGGCCTCTGCTTTACTTGTGTAACATGGACAAACTCGATCTGAGATAACAGGGAGAAAGGGCATTGTGGGTAGAAGTTTAGCTCGAGAGTTTTTGGTGGGTGCAAGCTTGGTATTAGGCCGACTCTGTTCCAAGGGCTCGGAACCAAACCCATCAGTGATGAATGAAAGAAGATCAACAACACAGATGGAACATTATGGTAAGACATAACTTCTTTTTAGTGGATGTTCCAGTGGTCTTGTCCTACCTGTGTGAGTTACTGAAGAGTGGGCTGTCAGACTCCTCAGTAAAAGCTCATCTTTCTTCTATTTCTGCTTGTCTGCCTATGCTTCCCCATTTAGCTTCCAGGTTGGAAGTTCTTAGGATTTCTTTTAAGAAGAAATTCTTCTTAAAAGGCGTCCTTCACATCAAACCACCAAGAAAAACAGTTCTCCCTCCTTGAGATCTCTACTTTGTGTTAGAAAAACTTACCCTGGCCCCTTCTGAGCCAGCAAGCTCTGCTTCCCTGCAACACTACTTACCCTGATCCTTCTGAGCCAGCAAGCTGTGCTTCCCTGCAACACTGCACTTGGAAACAGTCCTTCTTATGGCCATTACTTTAGCCAGAAGGGTGTCCGAGTTGCAGGTTCTCATGTCTTCTCCCCCTTCACAATTTTCCACATATATAGCGTTTCCCTACACAGTAACCCCTCCTTTATGCCCAAGGTGGTTAATGAGTTATCCCCCAATCAGTCCATCAGTCTTCCAACCTTTATCCCATCTCCTCAATCCTCTAGTGAGAGGATACTATACAGCTTAGATGTACACAGACAACTCGGATATTATTTGGATAAAACCTAACTAGTTTGGAAATCTGATCGCCTATTTCTTTCCTATCACCCAAGGGCCCTGGGCCAACCTGTTTCCAAGCAGACTATATCCACTTGGATTTCCAAAACTATTTTCACTTGGATTTCCAAAACTATTTCCTTCTGTTATGTGGCTCATGGAAAAAAATCTACCCTCACTTATTAGGGCACATTCCACTAGAGCAGTTGCTTCCTCTGGGGCCTTTTTAAAAGGCCTGGACACTTCCTCCATCCTGGAAGCAGCTACTTGCTCCTCTGTTCTTACTTTCACGAAACATTGTAAAGTTGATGACATTTCCAGGTCCAGAGCTGGGTTTGCCAGGTCTATTCTGCATGTGTTTGTGGAGATTGTTTCTGCTTCTCCACCCAGTTTTTCATCTGCTTGAGTTTTGGTACTCTTCCTCATGTTATGAATACTGCACCATATGAATAGAAGGACATAGAATAGTTGTGTAAAATCTTACCATAACTATAGATGTCCTTCTATATGCTGCAGTATTACTCCCCCCCCCCCCCCCGCCTTCCCCTTGATGCTTCCCTGTATGTTGGTGTCATGTTTTCCTTGCCGTGGATCAGGCTGGTGCTTTCAGCAGCATTCATTTCTGAGGTCTGGTACGTGCCAACATTTGTTTTATAACCGTCACTTTATGACTGATGTGCACTTTGGATACCGTGCAACGACGCACGTAGCTCACAGTAGCATTATACTTTTGTGTACTGGCCAGACGTACAAGTCAGCTGGAGGTGGACTCCCTCATGATGTTCTTCGTGTTTCACTGTTGCAGTCATCACTTTTGGGTTATCTGTTTGCAGTAGCCCTCATTCGGCCTGATTAACAAAGTCTTGGGTCCTGCGTCGGTTGCTGTTCTTCTTCCATGACGTCAGGGGTATAAAACATGCAGCCAACGCCATTACATCAGTCTTTCTTACCGTGCGGTGCCCGAATCAGAAGCAGTTCGCAAGTGCCGGTCGGCCGACTCCTGAAATTTTCATTTTTGAGTTTCAGAACCGAAGTCTTCAACTAAAGCTAAGTACCCCATTGGGGAAACTTTTTCTTGCTCCTTACCGATGTCAGTAAAAGTTAGTAATTGCATTACTTGTGGAAAGCAAATACCTCACAAAGATTTTCATTCGTACTGTATTCCTTGCCCAGGCCCTGACCAATGACGTACCTTGCTGTCAGTTTTGTGCCTTATTTAATCAACGCACTATCCGTCGTCGGTATATTTTTGCCTCTAAATATTTCAGCTGTCAGTTCAATTATCCAGAAATGTTGTCGATAAGCCATCCGACTAACGGTATTCTGAAAAAGTGCAAAGATAAAGACAGAGACAGGCCGCCTAGGTCCAAAACTGCCGACGACGCTTCTCCTAAGCCAGTCGCCAGTTTGCCGGTACTCAGTGAGGCGCTTTCGCAGCCCCTGATACTCGCTACGTCTGACTCGCAGGCCTCTACTGAAACCCATTTGGAGTCCGGTATGCCGCGAGATGCTTCAACTGTGGACCCTTCGGGATGTCTCTACATTGGATGGGTCCGGAGCCCCTGTGCAGGCACTGGCTTCTGAGGGTGTATTCAGAACTTCGGGCTTGCATATTAAACTTACACCTCCTTCTTTAAGGCCTAGAAAACCGACGACCAGGCTGCATGCTCCAGGCCTCTATGCCTAAAAAACAAATAATAAGAATGGCTGAAGACCTTATAACTTTAATCAGGGGAAGCCAACCTTCCTCTTCTAAGAGACCTAGGACTGAATTTGTTTATGAATCTTCTGACCAGGATTCTGATTGTTCTGAGTCTTCTGATGATCTGGATTTACCCTTATCTACTTATGAGGATTCTGATGCAGAGGACTCTATTCCCTCTGCTTCTCCTCCAGAGGATTTTTCTTTTGGTGAAACCTTGCACACTCTAAGGGAACATTTCCACTGGGAAAGCCAGGATTTCTCTAATTCTAAAAAGAGGCTTAGGTACTTCTTACTCCTGCCTCAACATAGGCCTTTAGCTATACCTCCTGTACTAAACATTGTAGATGATGCCTTTTCAGAATGTAGTTTGGCCCCTGATTCTTTGCCTCCTGCTCCCCAAAAAACTGACAGATATTACAGGGTTCCTGATTCTCAAAAGTTCTTTTTTAAAAATCCTATTGTGGATCCAGAGACCATTTCAGAGGGACCCAAGGGCATTAAGACTTTTACTGCCAAAAATCCTACCCCTTCTGATAGAGATTCTAGGGTGTTGGATAGATGAGGTAAGAAGGTTTACACTTCTGCAGCTTTGGCCATTAGGGCCTTAAACTGTCAGTTTCTTAAAGTATCAACAACATATTATTGGATTGCTAAAACAGAAAATGATGTTGATTCCGGACTGTGCTGAAAATAAGGATTTACAGGATTTGATGCATTCTGCTGAACAGGTTGGAAAACATACTTTGCAATGTGGGTTTGATTCATTAGAGGCCTCTTGCAGGGCTGCTGTCACTGGGTCTGTACTCAGAAGGCATGCTTGGCTTAAGGAGCAATCTTTGCCTTATGTTAAAGCTGAACTGTTGGATGCTCCCTTAAATCAGGACCGCCTGTTTGGCAGTAAAGCTGAGGAAGTTCTTAAAAAGGTGGAAGATAAAGCTAAATCTATGCAAACTGTTAAAGATTTCTTACAGATTCGGCCTCCAAGATTTAGTAGGCATTGACCCTCTAAGAACTGGTCCTTTCCTGCTCCTTCCAGGTCTTCTCAACCCAAACCCAGAACCAGCAGAAACCCCAGGTTTCAGTCCCAGGGTACGCACAAGACTAATCAGTGGGGTGCTTCCGCTTCCAAATCTGGGAGTAGCAAGACTCCCCCTTATGGAAAATTGTCTCAATGACTTGACTTTAAAACTTCCAAGCACTTCTCAACTGACTGCTCCTTTAGGGGGAAAGATTGGTCTGCAGGCCAAAAACTGGGAACTCATTACCCAGGGCAAATGGGTTTTAAATATAGTGTCCCAGGGATATAGATTTCGCTTTCACACTTAGCCAATGCCCAACGGTTGGCCAGATCTACCCCCAAATCAGTGAGCCGAGGCTCAAAAGCAAATACTCTCTCTTTTAAACATAAGGGCTGTTCAGACTGTACCAGAAGAGGAAAAAGGACAAGGTTTCTACTCCAGACTTTTCCTGGTACCCAGAAAAGACAATTTATGGCGTCCTATCATGGGTCTGTCCACTCTAAACACCTTTTTGGTTGTTCCAAAATTCAAGATGCTGACTCTTCACCAGTTGCTTCCCATGTGAGGAAAAAATGCCTGGATGGCAACTCTCGACTTAAAGGAAGCATAACTGCACATCCCAGTCAGGGAATCTTGCAGAAGATATCTATGCTTCAAAGCAGGCTTCAGTCACTACCAGTTCTCTGCACTGCCCTTTGGCTTATCTACTGTGCCCAGGGTATTCACAAAGTGCCTTGTCCCAGTCATTGCATTTTGCAGGCAAAGAAATATTCAAATTTACCCATAACTGGATGATTGTCTAATTCGGGCAGAAAGCCAGGACATACTTCTGAATCATTTGGCTTTTGTACAAAGAGTGCTAACTTGTCTGGGGTACACTATAAACGAAAAGAAATCACACTTGGTACCCTGTCAACAAATTATATTCCTGGGAGCAAGCTTGAATACAACTTCCCAAATGGCTTTCCTCATGCCAGAGAAACAAATTCATCTGACAACCTACTTCAAACTAGTGGCCACGAAAACCCTGTTATCTGCAAGGCAAATATTGCAAGCCTTGGAGTTCATGGCCTCCTGCATTCTTCTAATTCCATATGCAAGACTGCATATGAGGAAACTACAATGGTACCTAAAAAGCCTATGGTGTCAACATTTGCAGCATCTAGAAACAATGATTCCTATCATACCTTGCCTATGCCTGGAATTTCTTTGGTGGGCAGAGGCGTGCCACCTAAACAAGGGACTACCATTCACAACCCCCCCCCCCCGCCACCCAGACCCTAACAGACTCATCAGATTATGCATGGGGGGCTCCTTTGGCAGGGAAGTGCATTCAGGGCAAATGGAACCCAAGTTAAATGCACCTGCATATCAATCAAAAAGAAATGTTAGCTGTACAGAATGCTCTGACAGCCTTCAAGGACCACATTCTTCCAGGACAATTAATGATAAAGACAGACACCACTGTTATGTGGTACATAAACAAGCAGGGGGGTACACATTCTTACCCCCTCTGCAGACTAGCCATGGCATTGTGGAACACAGCCCTGAGCTATCAAGTACATCTGCAAGCTCAATTCCCGCCAGGAAAACTAAATACACTGGCAGACGAACTAAGTAGAAACCTCATGGACCCACACGAGTGGAAACTGGAACCAAGGATTTTCAACATGTTGACAAGCAAATGGGGGAGTCCAGATATAGACCTGTTTGCCTCCCCCCAAAACTATCAGTTGGACAAACTCCAGCCTGGGACCTCAACTTTGTATTGGAAAAGCTCACCCTTCCTCCTTTTGAGCCAGCTGCCTCTGGGGACTTAAAATTCCTTTCTTGGAAAACAGCTTTCCTTTTAGCAATCACTTCAGCAAGAAGGGTATCTGAATTACACGCCCTCATGGCAGTGGAGCCTTTCATCATCTTTCATGTGGACAGGGTATCCCTCAGGACCAATCCCTCCTTCATGCCCAAGGTGGTATCCAGTGTGGCCCGTAATCAGTCCATACATTTGCCAAACTTCTTTCCTAATCCACAGAACAAAGGGGAATGAATTCTGCACTCCTTAGATGTGCACAGACAACTTAGATTCTACTTGGACAGAACTAAACCTCAAAGGAAATCTGATCAACTGCTGGTGGCATTTGCTGCAGGGCCAGAGGGGACGGCTAATGTTCATCGTGTTACCCTGCTGCAGTCATCACACTTGGGTTATCCTGCCGTCAGGTGGCCCGAATTCCAAAGTCTTGGTCCGGCGTCGGTTGCTGTCGCTTCTTCCCTGACGTCAGTGTGTCAGGGGTATACAAGAGGCATCCAACGCCATTTTCTTCAGTCTTTCTTGCCGCGCGGTGCCCGAAGCAGAAGCAGTTCGCAAGTGCCGGTCGGCCGGCACCTGAGATTTTCGATTTGAATTTCAGTCCGAAGTCTTCAATAAAGCTAAGTACCCCGTTGGGGAACATTTTCTTGCCTCAGTCCGATGTCAGAAAAAGTTAACAATTGCATTTCTTGTGGGAAGCAAATACCTCATAAGGACTTCCATTCCTACTGTATTCCTTGCCTAGGCCCAGACCATGACGTCACAGGTTGTCGGTTTTGCGCTAGGTTTAATAAACGCACTATCAAATGCCGTTTTGACTTCGCACGGCATTACTTTGGTAGGAAATTCAATTATATCATGCCGTTGGAGCAGCCAATGACCGCAATTCATAAAAAACGCAAGGATAAGGACAGGCAGCCTAGGAATAAGCCAGACCCAGAGGCCTCAGCTGGGCCTGTCGCCGGTTCTCCGGTTTTCAGTGAGACGCCTACACAGCCCCTGACGACCGCAGAGCTGGAACCCCAGACACCTGCCAACTCCCAAGCGGAGTCTACTAGGCCAATGCAGCCATCTACTGACACCGGAGCAGATTTAGACACCGGTGCAGAGGAAACACCTTCGGTTGCAGAAGGTGTCTTCAAACCGACTACACTCACCATTAAATCTTATGCTAAGCTTAAAACTCCTTTAAAATCTAAGAAAAGTGTTCATCAGTCTACAGATCAATGCCCCATGCCTAAGAAACAGATGCTTAAGATGGCTGAAGATTTAATTACCCTTATCAGGGGTTCCCATCCCCCTCCTGATAAAAGACCAAGACAAGAGGAGGATTATGCATCCTCTGACCAGGTTTCTCTCTCTTCAGATTCTTCTGAGGAACAGGATTACACTTTTCCACCTTATGAGGATTCTGATGTTGAAGACTCTATTCCCTCAGCATCTCCTCCTGAAGACTACTCCTTTGGGGAAACATTACATACCAAGAGGGAACATTTCCACTCGGAAGGCCAGGATTACTCCGATTCTAAGAAAAGGCTCCGAGAGTTCCTTCTATTACCCCAGCACAGACCTCTTGCTATTCCTCCTGTTTTAGATATTGTGGATGATGTCTACTTGGAGTCTAGTTTAAATCCAGACTCTCTACCTCCTGCTCCAGCCAAACCAGACAGATACTACAGAGTACCTGACTCACACAAATTCCTTTATAAAAGCCCTGTAGCTGACCCAGAAACCATATCCCAGGGTACTAAGGGAGCAAAGGCTTCTATGGCTAAAAATCCTGTGCCCTCTGAAAGAGATTCCAGAGCCCTAGATAGATGGGGAAAGAAAATATACACCTCTGCAACTCTGGCTATGAGAGCATTAAATTGCCAGTTTCACATGTTGAAATATCAACAATTCCTGATGTCTCAGTTAAAACAAAAAATGAGCACACGCTCAGAACAGCCTGAGTTCAAGGAAATGCAGGATCTGTTGCATGCAGCTGAACAGGTGGGCAAGCATACTTTACAATGAGGATTTGATTCACTGGAAGCTTCCTGTAGAGCAGCTGTTACTGGCACAGTCATTCGTAGACATGCTTGGTTAAAAGAGCAAACCCTCCCTGACCATGCTGGGCAAGAATGCTTGGCTAGTCACTTGGGACCTCAAGGAGGCATACCTGCATGTCCCTATCAGGTAAAATTGCAGAAGATACCTGCGCTTCATTGCAGGTTCAACGCATTATCAATTCTCTGCACTGCCCTTTGGCTTATCTACTGCGCCCAGGGCCTTCACAAAATGCCTGGCACCAGTAATTGCATACTGCAGACAAAGATGAATTCAAATATATTCATACCTGGATGACTGTCTTATTCAAGCAGAAAGCAAGGACATTCTTTTACATTATCTGGCATTTGTCAAACACCTTCTAAGTTGCCTAGGGTACACAGTAAATGAAAAGAAATCAAAACTAGTGCCCTCACAAAACGTAACATTCCTGGGTGCTAGCTTGAATACAACAACCCAGATGGCTTATCTCACGCCAGACAAACAACGACAACTGTTTCAATATTTCATGGCAACAAAGACCCAGCTCCCTGCAAGAAAAATTCTGCAGGCCTTGGAATTCATGGCATCTTGCATTCTACTAATACCATTTGCAAAACTGCATATGAGGAAATTACAATGGTACCTGAAAAGTGTATGGACTCAGCACAGCCACAGCTTGGAAACAATGATTCCACTCATTCCCTGCCTTCAACAGGAGTTTCTGTGGTGGGCACAGGCATGTCACCTCAACAAGGGTCAGCCTTTTTCTTTACCCACAGCCAGGCAAACTATGACAACAGATGCATCGGACTGTGCCTGGGGGGAGCAAACATGGCAGGACAGTGCATTCAGGGCAAATGGACTACAAATCAGAGACACCTGCATATCAATCAAAAAGAAATGCTAGCAGTGCAAAATGCCCTAACAGCTTTCAAGGACCTTCTACACCCAGGACAACTACTAATAAGGACAGACAACACCACAGTTATGTGGTACATAAACAAGCAAGGGGGCACACATTCCTACCCTCTATGCAGGCAAGCAATGACCTTGTGGAACACTGCACTGTCTAACCAGGTTCAATTACAAGCACAATTCCTGCCAGGAAAGAAAAAACACGTTGGCAGACAACTTAAGCAGAAACATCATGGATCCACACAAATGGAAACTAGATCCACAAGTATTTGCAATGATAGCTCAAAAATGGGGACGCCCGGACATAGATCTGTTTGCAAGCCCCCACAACCACCAACTTCAAAAATTTTGCACAAGGACCTTCCATCCACTAGCTTGGAAAGTGGACGCTCTCTCATTCAGTTGGAAAACATTAACAGTGTATGCCTTCCCTCCACTGCCTCTTCTAGCAAAGGTACTGCTGAAAGTCAGATTAGAGAGGCCACAAATGATTGTCGTTGCACCAGATTGGCCACCCCAACATTGGTATCCAATTTTAAGGACCATGGCCCAGGGCCCACCATGGATTTTGCCACAAATTCCTCACCTCCTCACCCAGCGAGACTTTAAACTTGGCTGCATGGAAAATTACCTAAAATTACCTAAACAACCAGCCAACACCTTTATCCAAAGCTGTTATGGATGTCATTCTGGAGGTCAGGAGGCCCAGCACCAGGAAAACCTATTCAGACGAATGGAAAAGGTTTTGCTCCTGGAACCAGGCTAAAGGCCTAAACCCCCTGGAGCCGAACATTCCTCAGATTCTACAATATTTAACTGAGATGTTACACAAAGGACTTTCCTTTTCATCTATTAAGATCCACGCCTCAGCAATTTCAGCTCATTACAGCACGGATCCTGCTTTATTTTCACATCCACTCCTAAGACAGTACCTCAGAGGGGCTAAGAACTTAAGACCGCCAAGGAGAGCTCCAACACCTACTTGGGATCTCAACTTTCTCCTGGAAAAGCTTACACTGCCGCCCTTTGAACCAGCTTTTTCAACTGATTTAAAATTTCTTTCATGGAAAACTGCCCTACTACTAGCAATAACCTCACCTAGAAGAGTCTCAGAGCTACAGGCACTAATGGCAGTGGAACCTTTCCTCATTTTTCATCAAGACAGAGTTTCTCTACGAACTAATTCTTCCTTTATGCCAAAGGTGGTATCCAGTGTGGCTCTAAACCAAACCATTCACTTGCCCACCTTCTTCCCAAATCCCCAGAACAAAGGAGAAAGACTCCTGCACTCTTTGGACATTCACAGGCAATTACGTTACTACTTGGATAAAACTAAGGCTTTCAGAAAAACTGACCAGCTCTTTGTAGCCTATGCTACAGGATCACAAGGAAAAGCTATCGCGAAACAGACCATTTCTAAATGGATAGGACATTGCATACGTTTCTGCTACACACATCATGGGAAACCAGTACCTGCTAACATTAGGTCCGACTCCACCAGGGCTACAGCTACATCAGCAGCCTTTCTCAGGGGAGTGCCAACCAAGGATATTCTGGAAGCTGCTACTTGGAGTTCAGTGCACACCTTCACCAAACACTATCACTTACCTCTTTAAGACTAGAGCTGGTTTTGCCACTGCAGTTTTGCATGGCCTACAAGCCTCTTCTAACCCTGTTTGACCCCACCTCCACTCCTTAGCTTTGGGATTCAACCCAAGTGTGATGACTGCAGCATGGTAACATGATGAACATAGTACAGTTTTGTACCTACCATAAATGGAGACGTTTGAGTGTTCACCCTGCTGCAGTCCAGGTTACCCTCCCTCCATCCCCTCTGAACTAGTTGAACTTATCTCTACCACTTTATCCTATACTACCTCTGTGGTGTATTTGCTTGTACCTAAGGGTTTTGTTTTATTTTTATATAGCCATATGTGTGTGTGTATATATATATATATATATATATATATATATTTTGCCTACCTTTTCGGGGCACCTGACATCTGGGGCAAGAAGAACTGAAGAAAATGGCGTTGGATGCCTCTTATATACCCCTGAGACGGGACCGCCTGACGGCAGGATAACCCAAGTGTGATGACTGCAGCAGGGTGAACACTCAAACATCTACATTTATGGTAGGCACAAAATTGTACTTTTCAAAGCAAACCATTTCCAAATGGATAGGCCATTGCATTCATTTCTGCTACAAACACCATGGAAAACCTATCCCACAGGGGAACAGACCCCACTCTACCAGGGCTGCATCTGCCTCCACAGCCTTTTTCAGAGGCGTCCCTACCAGGGACATCCTAGAAGCTACTACCTAGAGTTCTGTACATACTTTCACCAAGCATTACCATCTGCCAATTTTCTCTAAATCCAGAGCTGGCTTTGCCACTGCAGTCTTGCAGGGCTTTCTCACTGGTCCTAATTCTATTTAAATTCCTCCTCCCATCATTAGCTTTGAGAATCTATCCAAAAGTGATAACTGCAACAGTGAAACACGAAGAACATAGTACAGTTGTGTACACTTACCATAAATGTATATGTTCGAGTGTATTCACTGTTGCAGTCCTGGTTACCCTCCCTCCAGCCCCCTTCTTATTTTGGATATAACTACTTTCCTTTGCTATTTTCAAAAACTTTTTGGTGTATTTGCTTTTTTGTTGGAGGTATAACCTTGTATATTTATAGATTTAATTGCTTCCCATTAAGGGGGCACCTGGCATGTGGAGCAAGAAAAACTGATGTAATGGCATCGGCTGCATGTTTTGTACCCCTGATGACTTGACGTCATGGAAGAAGGGACAGCAACTGACACAGGACCCAAGACTTTGTTAATTAGGCCGACTGAGGGCTACTGCAAGGAGATAACCAAAAAGTGATGACTGCAGCAGTGAATACACTTGAACATCTGCATTTATGGTAAGTGTACACAACTGTACTTTATGAATACTGCAGCATATAGAAGAGAAGGACATCTATAGTTATGGTAAGATTTTACACAACTATTCTTTTTGTTGAATCTAGTAGGGATATTGGTTAGCTGGATAACATTTTTAATGTGACAGCAGGAGGAAGGAGGGAGTCTGGTTGGATGTGCAGGAAATGGCCCGGGAAAGTCATACTGTACATTAATGTCTCCTAGGATGACTAAGGACCTCTCCATATCTCTCCCAGGGTCCATGTCCTTGGAGGACAAGAAAAGTGTGGACTCAGCTGGCCACTCTACAATGCCTGTCAAATGCCTCCATGTGCCTGATATCTAATACAACCAAGGGCATTTTTAGAGCAACTGACATAAGCATTACCATAAGGCAACATGTTCGGATGCACTTGTGTGACTTTGTGAAGCCTTTCAGGATGTCCTGTGTCAATGCCCCTTTTGATGGTTCGACCCTTTTTGAATCAAAGATCAAGGACACATTTTCTAAGAGTGAGCAAGACAGGAAAATCCTTTCTACCATAGGCATATGGTTCTCTATCTCACAGAGGTCCTTCTCTAGAAACTAGGGGGTAAGTAGCTGTGGTTCTGAAAGTCCTAAGGTTTTTCCTTGGACACATTTGGAGATTGACCCCCCTCCCAACTGGGGCAGAGGCGGGAATTCTAATGGTGAACATCTCCCATGAGGCAGAGAAGACCCACAAAACCAAGGCTTCAGGGGTTCCTTTCTCTGAGAAGCCTTATCCACACTTCTGAACAGGTGGCTGTCTACCGCGCAAATGGAGGAAGTTGGGAGGTACATATCTCTGCACCCAGAGGACTAGACATCCATCAACAAAGATATCTAGATGCAGAGAATCATAATCAGAGGCTATTCCATTCACTTGCTTTACACCTCCAACAAAGAACCCCCCCCCCAAAAAAAAATTGCAATAGTCTCAAAGGGAGGCAGCTGCCCTAGGGATAAAAAAGCTGCTAGATGAGCGAGTCACCCCCCCCCCCACCATCCCAACACAGATCCAGAATTTATTCAAGGGTCTTTTTGGTGCCAGAGAAAAATGGAGACCTCAGGCCAGTTTTGGACGTTGGTCCCTTCAACTAAGTCAAACAAACAAAGTTCTTGGATGGTCACAGTACAGTCCATCTTCGCCCTGTTGAGAAAGGATGGTTAGATGTGCTCAGTAGAAGAATGTCTACTACCACATTGTGGCGGACAGGCAGTCCAAAATATTCCTCTGCTTCAGTCTGGGAACAAGTCATTTCCAGTTCAGAGCCCTGCCCTTGGTCTTTCCACAGACCCCCCCCCCCCCGGTGATCACCTGGGGTACAACAATGATCGCAGCTCACCTCAGACTACATGGGTTCTAGGTCTTCCTATATCTATATGACTGTCTGATTATCGCTCCTCCCAGGTCTCTTCTAGTTTAGGTCAGGGACTGTCTGATCCCTCTTTGCTTCCAGGTGGAAATCAGTATAAATCTGAAGAAATCTCAGTTTCTTCCTGTTCATATGTTAGAATTCATAGATGTCCATCAGCCAGAATAGCAAATATGCCAGACAGCAGATTGTCCACCCTGCAAACCCAGGCATTAAAGGATCTGTCCTGTCCGATGATGCCACCCAGATAGGTTCTCCAGTTTTTAGAATTGATAGCTTCCTCCATCACCTGTGACCTCCTACAATGGACACTTGCAGTTCATTGGTTTGTTAGGTACCAGCCCATGAGTTTTTTTGTGTTTGTCTGACAAGCATTTGCAGGACACACATAATATGGTGGATTCAGTCTCCTAAGGTTTCTCTAGGCCCTCTTGTTATTACCCCCCTCCCCCAAGGTCACTGTGACTGTGGACACTTTCCAGCTAGGGTGGAGGGGCATTATATTGGGAAGACTGTTCAGGGCAGGTTGTCTCCTTCAGAGGCTAGTCTACTTATCTCTGTTCTATAGATGAGGGTTGTTCTCCTAGCAATACAGGCCTTTCAAGACCTCCTCCCTATAGAGATGATTTCTAACCAGATAGGCACCATGTCACGCATCTGGTACATGAACAAACGAGGGGAACCAATTCATATCTTATATCTTGAGAAGCAAAGAGAGTACAGAAATGGGTGAAATCTTCAAATTGCTTTCTGATACCAATGCATATATTGGCGAAATATGGTGTTCTGGTAGACAGGTTGAGCACCTCATGATTGGTCCTTCAATCTGACAGTGGTAGAACAGAATTTTTGTCATTAGGGATAGCCATACTGTGATCTGTTTACCTTTCCATACAATACTAAGTGCAACAGTTTCTTTGCCTGATCTCCCTGAAGGGGGAAGTCACTGAGGGGATGCAGTGGCACATGGTTGTCCCTCAGTCTTTGCCATTCATTTCCCACTATTCATCTGATTCCAAAGTTTCTGCAGAAAGCATCAGATGAGAAAATCACAGTCATCCTCATTGCCTCATTCTGGCCACATCGTGTGGTTTCCCTTTCTATGCCCTCATTTGTTCCCCCTGTGTGCTGGATCCAGATCCAGGACTTCTCTCTCACCCTTTCTGGATCCCATCATCTGGACATTCAGGCCCTCAAATTAACTGCTTGGATTCTCCACTTCCAGTGATGGCTTCTTAGTTCAGCCTGTCTTCCATTTGTACTATTTCCCACAGACCATGTACCGGGAGATTTTACAAAGGCAAATGGAAGGGAAGATATTTTTAATTTGGCCTTCCAGAGGAATCTGGATACATTTTTAGCTCCTCTCCCTGGAGGTTTAGATTTTCTGATGTCCAGCTTTCAGGCTGGGGCCAGTTATACTACCATTAATGTCTGTATGTTAGCTTTTTCCAGTTGTCATATTGGAGAAAGTCATATGAAATTAGCTTCTCTTAGACTTACCAGACCTTTCATTATGGGCACCTTCATTCTCAGACTCCCTACCCTTAAGAACCCTACTCCCATATTCCCCCTTGGGATATTTTTGTTTTGCATCAGGCCTTAACTGAAACACCCTTTGAACCTGCTACCAGGTGGACATTAAGTTTTTGACTCTGAAAACAATTTTTGTAATGGTACGTTGGTTAGCGTTGTCACTTCACAGCAGGAGGTTCTCTGTTTTGATTCTTGGCTAGGGTGCCTTCTGTGCAGACTCTGAATGTCCACCCTGCGTTCATGTGGATTTCCTCTGGGTGCTCTAGTTTCCTCCCACATTTCAGAGACATGCATCTGGAGTGTTTCTCCCTGGGCCTGCAGTGAAAATGGGGTCTGTCCCAGCTGGACTTTCCCGGTAAACAAACAAATAAATAACTTCAGCATGGAGAGTTTCAGAGCTACAGGCTGCCTCCTGCAAGCCACCTTACATCATTTTTCATAAAGTTAGTGTGTCCCTCAGAGCGAATCCATAACTTGTCCCCAAAGCAGCAGGCGTGGCTTCACTGAATCAGTGCATAATCTTCTGTTTTCTTTCCTAATTTATCCGGTAAAGAGGAATATATACTACACTTGCTGGATGTGCATCACCAACTTCGTTTTTACCTCCATTGCATCACATCCTTCAAGAAGACAGATTGATTATTCGGTTCCTTTTCTAAAACTAAGATGGGCCAAAGAGTTTTCAAAGTTTCCTTAGCTAGATGGCTGTCAGATAGTATGGGCCAAAGAGTTTTCAAAGTTTTCTTAGCTTAGATGGCTGTCAGATGGTATTTCTCATATATATATATATATATATCTATATATATATATATATATATATCTATATATATATATATATATATATATATATATATATATATATATATATATATATATATATCAAAGTAAAGAGCTGGATCCTGCCCAAACAATTCAGTGCTCATTCAACTAGGTCTGTCACAACTTCCTCAGCCTTCATTCCGAGGGCCTTAATTGATGATGTTCATGCATCAGTCACTTGGTCCAGTGGTTGCACATTTAATTATTATTATAAACTGCATTTGATCTCCAGGAATAGGGTGACTTTTGGTTCAGCCATCCTTCGGAATATCCTTCCTTGAGACCACCCCAAGGTCTAAGTATCTCTGTCCCATCCATTGAGGGAGAAACAACATAAAATAAAAAAGTTATGTTCTTGCTGTAATGATAGATCTATGTTGTCTGCTTCCATCCATTCTCATCCTCTTGCCTCTTGTCCCCTTTCATTCTATGGAAAGTAATTCCTATGATTTCTGGTATGATGGCATGGTGTGGCTCTTGAATAATGTCTTTGGCTGTTTCAGTTCCAGAGCAGCATCCCTTCGAGGGTCTTGGGTATGTCAGCTTTGATAACTATCTAGGTGTTTTTGTTCTTTTTGGGGTTGCAGGCAGACTTGATCTGTGGTGATGCTGGGGACATGAGGGGATTATGAGTAAGGAGAGGAGCCTGAGCTATGGGTCCTAAAGTCTAGAGTGGCTGAAGTTGGGCCTGAGGTCAAATCTGAAAACCCATTCATTGAGGAAGGACAGAAGCAGACAACAAAATCTATTGATCTGATGATGTCATTTTCATTCATATCTCAACTGATGGGTTCGGATTCAAGACTCTCATATGACTCGTCCCCTGCTTCCAGACCATCGATTCCTAGAGCTCTCGAGCTCCTCCCTCTAACCATAATGCCCCACCAACCTAATATACCCTAGATCTTGTTTGCTGCCAGTAGGGTTCAGACCCAGATTCCTAGCTGTAGAGAATTTTTGGTGTAATGTTCAAATTTCCTATTACTAATTGGGTTTTGTGAGTTGTTACATTTTTGGTATTTTACCTATCTTTTTCCTCCCTCCCATAGTTTACAGTTTTAGCTTCTCCCTTTCTAAGAGCAAAGTTGCCCTTTTTTTGGTACTACTTTTCTACCATTGTTGGTATTCCTTTGTACTCCTTGAGTACCTTTTTTTACCACTGTTGATAGTTTCTCCCTTCTCTAATTTTCTCTTTCACAAAAAAGAAAAAAGTCTTGTTTGTCTGTGGTGTAACAGTGCATTTCTGTGTTTCCTAGGTCTTCTTGCTAAGTTTTTGTTGTTACTGCCTTTATGTTGCTGTTAAAATGTCAAGAAAAATCTTCTGAGTTTAAGAAGTGTATTTCTGTGGGGATAAGATCCTAAATTCTGATAACCACAGGGAATGTGTATTTATTGTCTGGGTCTGGCCCACCTTGATGTAGACTGCGATATCTACACTGGTTTCAAAACTAGGCCCCTGATTGGTTGTATGATTCTCTAGGGTCTCTTGACTTCTTAATCCTCTTCCTCGATGGCTGGGCCTCAAACCCCCAAGAAGCCTGAGAAATCTAAAGGTGATATTCAGACTAAGGAGGCTCAAAAAAAGGTCTCTGGAACATCCTTTAACTTCAGCTTCCTCATCAAAGCCACTTGCCAAAGTCCTTAAAAAGTCGGATTTGTCTGTCCCAGTTCCGACTTTTCAAAGTGCAAAGTCTCCACGGATCCATACCCTTCCACTTCCATCAGATCCTACTTAATCCATGCTTTCCTCTCCATTCCTAGATTAATTGCCTCAAAGACATTCTGCCTCTTTCCACTACCTTCTCTCTTCAATTCTCTAGAAGCTTTTGAGAAGCAAATGTGGACAGGATGATGAGGAAGTTCCTCAGAACACAGATACAGATAGGGGTTCTCCCAGCTCCAACTCCTCCTGGGCCTGAGAGCCGGTGTCTAACTGCGTCCCCTTTGATATCACCTTCTCCGATCCATCCTTCTGTTTCCGAGCCAACAGATCCGAGATCCCTGGGGCTGTCTACTTTAGATCCAAAGAATATTTTTTCCTTGACTCCAGTGGTTCCTCCCAAGTCGACCGACACTGAGTGCCTCAGAGCCAGAGGATTGTTGGAGCCAAACCATCAGTGTCAGATTCAGGGGCTTGGAGTCAACTTTGAATCTTTCAGAGCCATCTCTTCCCCTCAGAGCCTTGGTGCTGGATAGCTCTTGCCCGACTTTTAAAACTAAAAAGACTAAAGTAAGCAGTGAATTTAGCTAATGTTTCTTTAAAATTTTGGAGGGAAACTTTGTTATTTTAATTGAGTAATTGATGTTAACGTGAGGTATAAGAAGTGTTGGGTTTCATTGTATTGTTGTCTGATGAAGTGGTGTTGTATAACCGTGAAAGCGCTTACATTTGTACAATAAAAGTTTTAAATCTTTGGAGATACGTGGTTTGTCTTGAAGCAACATCATTGCTCTCTTCTGTGTTACCTTGCTTGTGGGTTTTTGCATTTATCTGTATGTGGATTCTTTGTGGATACTTGGGATTTTTTAATATATTTCTGTTTCTCCTAGGCATTCTACTTTCGAGGTTGTGAAGAGGGTTTTCTCTGTCATTAGGGAACAGACATCCCTACCCTTATCAGATCAGACAACCGTATCTCATGCTGTTCTGTGCCCTTTGCCACAATCATCTCTTCCACTGGAACAGTCAGCCCGAGCAAACCTCCAACGAATCCATCAGTGCATTTTAGTCTTTTCTGATACTTCCCCAGAACACCCCAGTGAGGAAGTCCCTCACAAGAGAACGTGCAAAAGGAGGCACTTAGGTTCTGGCAAGAATCTCTCACAGAGGACACTGATTTTGATGAAGGGGAGGGACCCCCCAGATTTACCACCTAATAACATATTCTTTGGAGATATCATGGAGCTCTTGAAAGAAAGAGTGATTGGTCTTCCTATACCCCCCTCCCAAGAGGAATCAGTGTTCCTGGAGGCTTGTGGATATGGCCCATCTGCTTCTTGAGTGAATCCCCCCCACCCCCACCCCAGGCCAGTGAGCTCATGGACTTAGTCGGTCAGCAGGTGTGAAAGGAGCTGGACACTATTGAGCCAATACCAAAGGGACCAGGCAAAATTCTTGCCTCCCTCCAAAGACCATGTATACTGGAGTTAAGGGAGTTCCTCTCAATGCCATGGTTGTTGTGGCAGCTACAATGAAGGAACTAGCAAAGCAGAGTTCCTCTCTCCATCCTCCTTATAGGGAGTCTAGGGCATTGGGCAGATTTGGGAAGTTTGTTTATGCTTTGGCAACCTTTTGCTCTTAGGTTGCTGAATTTTGCTCTTAGGTTGCTGAATTACATGGCACATTTTACAAGACTGCAAAGGGATTTGATCAAGGAACTTACAAAATCTCTTCCGGGTCTATGTCCTCCAAGGATGGGAATAGAATTTTCTCGCAGCTGGCCACCTTCCAATCTGTCTCAAATTCATCCATGAAGTTGATCTCCCGTGCTGTGGAAGGTACCTCAAGGTTTGTGGGTTCATCAGTAGCCATCAGGAGATATGCCTGGATGTGCTTATGTGACTTTGCAGAACCGTTTACATCTTCTTTCATCAGTGCACCCTTTGATGGATCTTCTCTTTTTGGCCCCATGATTAAGGACACACACTCCAGGTGCAAACAAGATGGAGAAACACTGTCTGCTGTGGGTGTACATTTTTCTACTTCTTAAAGGCCCTTCTCTAGGAACCAACAAGGTGGCAGAAAGAAATGGTTTAAGAAATCCCGGGATGTCCTTCTATTCCTATGTTGCAGTATTCCACATATGGGTTTACCCTTTTTCTGTCATGTGCATCCAGCCAGTATTCCAAAGTTTTTCAGTCCCTCCAGGTGCATCGGACGTCTGACGTGGCCGACAGGAATGTGAGCCATAAAAGTGATGTCTGCATGCACCAGCCCTCAGAACTCTTCAGTCACCAGTCGTACGCCAGTTGTTCTTGCTTAGCACTGACGTTGAATAAAATAATTCAGATAAGTACCCTGTTGGGGAACATTTCAGTCCTTATTTCTTTAACTAACATTTGTTCATGTCATCCAGAAAGGGCAAGTGTTAGTGCGGCCAGCAGATTCCCCACAAAGACACTCACGATCAGTGCCTTTTTTGCTTAGGAAGGGAACACGACCATGAAAACTGCCCTATTTGTTAAGGTGTTCATCCCTAAAACCCGTTGTCGCCACTTACAGGCCCTACACTTTACCTTGAGAACCAGTGTCTTAAGCAACTCGCGCTAAGGGTGGAAGGTGCTTCCGATGCCCCGACAGAACCACCTAAGAAAAGGCCCTAAACCACGCGGCCTTCTCCTTTGGCTGCGCCTTTATCTTCCATACCTCCGCCTGTGGCCAACATCGGCCTGGTAGAGGAATCTGCTCCCTCCAGCCAGGATAAAGTGGGTACCCATGAGGAGGCCACACATTCCCGAGTGGACAGCATATCCTTAGAGGCTTTACCAATGCCTGCTTCAGACGTCGAGGGGGCATCTACCTTTTCTGCGGGTTTGTCAGAAAAAAAACGACCCTATTCCTGTCTCAGGCCCGAGGTCCTCTCCAGGTCAGACGACTGCGAGGCCTTTAAAGAAAAAACAAATAAAAACCCCACCTTTCTCCACCACTTAAAAGCACCCCAGACTGGCAAGCTTTCAGACAGAGTATCCTCAATGCCTTCATAGCCTTACGGTCTACCACTGTTGGGAGCCCCTCCACTCCTCAGCTCTAGGCCTCAGACTTTTGTCAGGGAAGAAGAAGAGGAATTCTCTGATTCCTCAGAGGACTCCCTGTCTTACACCACCCAAATCTCCTCCCCCCTGGGGTATGGCTCCGCAGAGGAAGAGTCCATTGACCCTGATTCACCAGTGGAAGTCTTAACCTTTACAGAAACCATTGGTAAAATGAGAGACCACTTTCAATAGGAATCCTCTGTCATGACTGAAGTACAAAAGAGGTTTTATGACCTCATACAGATGGACTCCCCCAATTTCTCTACAGTTTCACCCATTCTGCCGGCCTTGGATGCCTTCTCATCTGCATCCCTCAATCCTGACTCATAGCCCCCTGCTCCTCGCAGACCAGACAGGTTGTACAAAGTGCCTGAAACTGAAAAATTCCGTAAGTGCCCCCCCCCCACTGACCCAGCCACTATTTCCATTGCTACTGATAGGTCTACTAAACATCTCCCTGCACCACTACCTTACTTCCTGCTGATGAGGATAGTAAGACTATGGAGCACCTAGGTAAGAACATTTACACATCTGCCACTCTGTCCTTCAGGGCCACTAATACCAGCCCCATATGACCAAATACTCTCTAACCTTGCTAGAGAAAGCCACTAATGTCTTGACTGACATCGCAGACTGTCACCTCCTGGGTGAACAGACATTCCATTAGGTGTAGCTATGATGCAGCAGAAGCTTCCGCTAGGTCGGTTGCATCAGCCTCTGCCCTTAGAAGGTATGCCTGGCTTTGTCTTCAGCCTCTGCCTGATGACTTCAGGGCGAAACTCATTGATGCCTCTCTACATCCCTCTGCATTATTCAGTTCCAAGGTAGCAAACCTTTTCAAATCTTTACAGCAAAAAGGGAAAGAAATGCAGGACCTTAAACACCTGCTAGTTTCTCCCATACACAAGTTCCATAGGAACTAGCTGGCCAAGACTCAGTTCATCAGAAAACATGCATGGCTGATGCCTCCCTCCAGACCTAAGAGACCAACTAAAAAGCAAACTTCCCCAGCTAGAGCTTCCCCAGCCTCTAGCCACTGGACCCCATTTCAGGATAAGGCAGGCAGTGTCTGACTACCTGCCAACCTTCCTGAAACCCTCTCTCACCCCCCTGCCCCTGTTTGTCTGACTCTCTCACTATCTCCCTACCTGGTTCCACATTACCACAGACAAATGGGTTCTATCCAGCATCCAAAATGGCTGTTTCATGTCCTGGATCTCCCCTCCGGTAAGCAAGGGTACCCCTCAACCTCCCAGAAATAAGCTCCACCTTCTAAAACCTGTACTACAGATTTTACTGTCCCAAGGCATCATAGAACCAGTGCCTTCAGAAGCAAGAGGGAAAGGATTCTACTCAAGGATTTTTCTGGTACCCAGAAAAGAGGGACCATGGAGACCCATCCTAGACATCTCACTGCTAAACGTGTTCTTCAAGGTCCCTACCTTCAGGATGCTTTCTCTTCCCACTATCTTCCCCCTACTTCTGCCCCACAGGTTCATGATGACCCAAGATATAAAGGATGCTTACCTACACATCCCAATAAAGCCCACCTTCAGGAAATACCTGAAAATTTTGGCAGGCTCTTCCCACTTTCAGTTCTTTGCTTTGCCATTTGTGTTTTCCACTGCCCCAAGAGTATTCACAAAATGTCTGGCTCCTGTCATTGCCTATTGCAGAACAAAAGAAATCCAAATATTCCCTTACCTAGACTATCTTTTGATCCAAGCGGACAATCCAAAGACCCTTCTCCTTCACACAGTTTCTTCTGACCGTTTTTCAGTCTCTATGGTTTCAGATAAATCTCCCAAAGTCCCATCTGAAGCCCACACAGGACATTGTTTTCCTAGGGTGTAGGATTCACACAGACCTCATGCAGGCCATTACTGCCAGCAGACAAAGTGGTATCCCTGACAGACCCACCTGCTCGGCATCCTTCAGGTATCAGAACTGACTGCAAGACAATACCTGAGGCTCTTGAGTTACATGGCAGCCACTATACCCATGCTTCCTTTGGCAAGACTGCACATGAGAAAGCTACAATGGTATCTTCAGTCAGTCTGGACCCAGCATTCCCATCCCCCGGAATTCAGGGTCCACCTTCTACCTTGCCGGAAACAAGAACTTTGCTGGTGGCTGTCACAAGTGACCATAAACCCAGGCCTTCCTCTCCAGCCTCCCACACCAACCCAGTTCATGCGTACAGATGCATCAGACCTGGGCTGGGGAGCAACTCTAGGCACAAGACAGGTGCAGGGTCTGTGGCAACACCCACACAACCTAGAGCACATCAGTGTCAGGGAAATGAGGGCGATCCTCCTTGCTCTGGAAGCCTTTTCCTCTTACCTACACCAAGGCCCACTCATGATTTTCACGGACAATACCACTGTCCTGTGGTATCTCAACAAACAGGGGGGGCACCAAATCCTACATACTCTGCAGACTAGCCATGCGGGTATGGGAGCTAGCCGATTCCCAGGGGATGACACTAAAGGCAGTTTACATTCCCTCTCTTCAGAACGTCCAGGCAGACTCTCTCAGCAGGACCATCACAAACAACCACGAATGGATGCTTCACAGAGACATTTTCCTGGACCTGGTCCACCGGTGGGGTATACCTCAAATACACCTGTTCGCCTCCTCCATCAACAGGCAACTTCCTGGCTATTGCACCAGGAAACCAAACCCCAAGGCACTGACAACAGATGCCTTCTCATTTCATGGAAGGGGAAATGTCTGTATGCATTCCCCCCTTCCCATTGATTCAAAAAATACTGCTAAAAATTCAGCAAGAGAACCCAAAAATCTTGATGGTGACCCCCTATTAGCCAAGACAGCACTGGTTTCCCCCCCTCTTACTTCTTTTGTCCAAGGGCAATCACCACAAGTTACCCCCCTCAGTGGACCTACTCACACAGCACAAGGGGTCTCAGATTTATTCAGTGACAGTCTTTGAACCTCACTCCGTGACTGATAGGATTCTGATCCCTTTTAGACACCTGTACAATGAAGACATGCTCAGTGTCCTGCAGGAGGCCAGGAAACCCAGTACTAGAAAATCTTACCTATCCAAGTGGAAAAGATTTTCCTTATGGTGTCACAAAAACAGCTGGACCCGCTGGAAAGAGACATCCCTCTAATCCTGTCTTACCTGTGTGAACTACTGCAGAAAGGACTGGCCTACTCTTCTATAAAAGCACACCTGTCCGCTATCTCTGCCTGTCTCCCCCTGGATCCACCCTTAGCATCCAGATTACTGTCCAAGTTCTTCCTCAAAGAGGTCCTTCATCTTAGACCCCCCCCCCCACCAGGAAACCAACCCTTCCTCCATGGGATCTCAACTACGTACTGGAAAAGACCACCCTGGCTCCCTTTGAGCCAGCGGCTAAAGTTTCCTTAAAGTTTTGTACCTGGAAAACTGTCTTATTGGTGGCTCTTACTTCAGCCAGGAGGATCTCAGAGCTACAAGCTTTGATGGTTGACCCACCATTCCTTATCTTCCATCTGGCCAGGGTCTCCCTCAGGACTAACCCCCTCCTTCATGGCCAAGGTGGTGAACGACATATCCTTGAACCAGTCCATCTACCTACTTGACCTTATTTCCTAACCCATGGGGGACAGTGAGAGAGTTTTCCATATCCTAGATGTTCACAGACAGCTGAGGTTTTAACTCCATAAAACCAAGTGTATTAGGAAATCTGGCCAACTCTTTGTCTCTTTCTTCCCAGGGCTCTGGGGAAAGTGGTGGCCAAACAGGCCATTTCTGCCTGGATCTCCAAGGCTATTCTATTACCTTTTGCTACCGGTACCACAGTAAAACATTGCAGGGATGTATTAAAGCCACTCCACAAGGGCTATGGCCTCATCAGGAGTTTTTTTAAGGAACTAGACACTAACACTATCCATGAAGTGCTACCTGGTCCTCAATACACACTTTCACCAAACACTACAAGCTAGACCAAATCTCTAGGGCCAGAGCAGGATTTGCCAGGGCTGTCTTCCATGAATTCCTGGAGAGCTCTACCAGACCATCACCCCATTCTTAGTGAGCTGTGGCACTCACCCATATGTAGAATACTGCAACGTAGGAATAGAAGGGCATAGAAAAGTTGTGTAAAATCTTACCATAATCATAGATGTCCTTCTCTTCCATGTTGCAGTATTCCTTCAAACCCTTCTTCCCCTCCTGTCAGGTTGCACTTGCTTCTCCGGGTGGCAATGGACAAGCTATGCCCTTTCAGGCCTGGCTTCGACTAGGGCTTCTGTTCTGAGGGCTGGTGTGTGCAGACCTCACTTTTATGGCCCACGTTCCTGTCAGCAACGTCAGTTGTCCGATGCATCGGGAAGGACTGAAAAACTTTGAAATACTGGCCGGACGCACAGAAAAAAAGAAGGGTAAAGCCATATGTGGAATACCTGCAATATGGAAGAGAAGGGCATTTATGGTTATGGTAAGATTTTATACTACTTTTCTTTCCTTTCCAAGAGCCGCATGGAAAACTGAAATGAAAGACACTGTCCTCATGGTAGGGGTGGTCTGCAGAATCAGAGAGCTAGAGATTCTTTCTGAGACGGGCCCTATCAACGCTCCTGAAGGGAGACTAAAATGTCCCACTCTGGAGGCAGTCAGGGGTCGTTTATTCCTGCACCAGAGAGCCTGGCTATCACAAAAGATTTGTGGGTGCAGAGGATTATATCCACAGCTTATATCATACTATTTTCCCCTACCCTCTCCAATGATTCTGAAGAAAATCCCTGATATTCCACTCAGTCAGAGGGAAGCAGCATTTCTAGAAATAAAAAAGCTGCTAGAAAAAAGTTATCCAAGAGGCCCCACCAGACCAGAGAGAGTCCGGAACTTACTCAGGATTCTTTTTAGTGCCAAAGAAAACGGGACTGGAGAATAATTTTGTATTTCATCAACTTGATCAAGTCATTTTGACACACAAAGTTCAGTCCATTCTCCCATTTCTGGGCAGGATGACTTTTTTTGCTCAGTAGACCTTCAGGGTGCATTCATACTATCACATAAAGATGAACAGGCAATCCATAAGGTATTTAAGCTTCCAGCTGGCAGCCAGTCATTACCAGTTCAGAGCTCTGCCCTCTGGCCTAATCACAGCCCCCAGGGTTTTTACGAAATGTATGGCAGTAGTGGCAGCTCACTTGAGATTGCAAGAATTCCAGATGTCTCCATTATCTAGACAACTGGCTCATTACTGCCTCAAACAGGCATCTGTTAATAAGGGCAAGAAATCAGGTACTCAGTTTTGTTCTCGTCTGCGGATAACCATAAATTATGACAAGTCTCACCTGCAACCAACTCAAAACTTGGAATTCATGGGAGCAGCTTTCAACATGAAGTCAGTGATAGCTTCTGTTCCTCTCTCAAGAAATAGATTGCAGGTCAGGAAAATAATTTATAGCACCAAAATTTCATCCCACTTGGTCCTTCAAGATCTAGGGTCAGTGTCAGCAGCAGTAAACCTAGTACCTCTAGCCAAATTTCATATGAGAATTTTTCAATGCATGTTCTCAATACAGTGGACTGTTCTTTATCAGCGCATGTCAGCACATGCAAGAGGGATCTCAGGTAGTGGATTCAATCAGACCAGGTTTTACAAGGTCATCCATTCCTTCTCCCTTAGCCCAAGGCCATAGTGACCATGCACGTGTCCCGGTTAGGTTGGGGGGAGCACTTTCTGGAGAAAACAGTCCAAGGCACTTGGTTCCCAGAAGAGACCAACTTGCATATCATTGTCCTACAGATGAAAGCAGTGCTTTTAGCATTGCAGGCCTTCCAGGATGTTCTCCCAGAGATGATTGCGATTCAAATGGACAATATCTCAGTAATTTGGTACATCAACAAACAAGGAGGGATGAGATCATACCCCTTGTGTCGAGAAGCACTCAGAGTGTGGCAATGGGCAGTGTGATCCAACCACTTTCTCATGGCAACGCACATTCTGAGAAAGTTGAATGTGATTGCAGACAAATTGAGCAAGTCTATTCTTCTACCTCATGAGTGGTCTCTCAACAGGAAAGTGGTAGAAATGATCTTTCATCAATGGGGCCAGCCTTACTGCAATCTTTTTGCTTCTCCCCTAAACAACAAATGCAGCAGCTACTTTGCCCTAATCCCCCTACAGGGGGAATCACTGAGGGATGCTCTACTTCATGACTGGCCTCCCAATCTGCCGTATGCCTATCCGCAAATTCCAATTTGTATATAAAGCTGTCAGGTTGAAGAGCAAAGTAATCCTCTTTACACCTTACTGGCCTCAACAGATTTGGTTCCCCTTCCTATCACCAAATTTATTTTACAAACCTTAGATTCTGGATCCAATCTCTGACCTTCTGTCTCATCCGGCAGACATGATTCATTCAGACATCTCAAACCTTAAGCTTACAGGCTGTTTTTTCCAGTTCCATTAATAGTCAGACAACCTATGCTGTCTTCACCAATCCTCCCATAAACCCTCATCTCTTATCCCATAAACCCTTGCCATGAAAACTCTGTTCAAGTAAATTTAAAAGATTTGATCTGATGTTGTCAATCTTTGTTCATTCTTGATGAATGAGACTCTGTTCCATTCCTCGGAACTGGCTCGGCTGTTAAACAGCTCGTGCCAGCCAAAAAACTCTCGAGCTTAGACTCTACACACAATGCCTCTCTCACCATTACCTCAGGTCTTGTTTGCCACTCTGTCAGCAAGATGTGTCAGCCGTTGCTCTCAGCTAAGTCGTTTAAACACTGAACAGTTGCAATCCAGTCAGCCAACATATCAGTGGTATGGTATATCAACAAACAAGGGGGAACCAAATCCTACACCCTTTGCCAGGAAGCTCTTAGAGTGTGGTAATGGGGGATATCTTCCAACCGCTTTCTTGTGGCAACTAATATCCCAGGGAATTCCAGTGTGATAGCAGACAAGTTGAGCAGACAGATTCTACTGCCTCACGAGTATTCTCTCAATCCCGAAGTGGCAAAAACAATATTTCGCCGATGGGGCCGGTCTTGCTGCAATCTATTTGCTTCTCCAGTAAACAAAAGCAGCAGCAGTTACTTTGCCCTAATTCCCCCCAAAGGGGAGTCCCCGAGAGATTTGTTCCTTCTCGATTGGCCCTTGGGTCTCCTGTGTGCCTTTCCCCCCTTTCCTCTCATACATCTCTTCTTAAAGAAAGCAGAAAGGTAATTCTTATTGCTCCTTTTTGGCCCAGGCAAATTTTGTTTCCCTTTCTATGTCCTCACTTAATTCACTGACTTTGGACTCTGGACCCAGTTCCAGACCTGCTCTCTCATCTGCAGGGATTGGTGCACCCAGCCTCTGCTCTCTCAAGCTCACAGCTTGGTTTCTCCAATTCCGTTAATTGCCAGACAGAATATCATATCTTCCCCAGTGCAAAAGATTTTTCTGGCCACCCACAGGCCTTCCACCAGGGAACTCTACTCCAGTAAATAAAAGAAATTTTCAATTTGGGCCTCTGAAAACAATTTAGAGCCATTTTCGGCACCTGTTGGAAAAGTTTTACAATTCTTAACTAGTCTATTTGATCAAGGAGCTTCAGCATCTACCATTAGAGTCCAGTTAGCAGTCATTTCCAATTTTCACAATGACTTTGACAACCATTCCCTTATTTCTCATAGGTTTGTACTAGGCTATCGGCCCTAGGGCCTATACAAGCCTAGCCATAACAATTTTCTGGCTATTTCTTCCCACAGTATTTACTTCCCTGGACCCCTGTCGAGCAGGGCGACTGACGTGATCCCCAGGGTGAATTTCCTATCTCCTATCCAGACGTCAAGGTTCCTTTTGAAGAGGGCCAAAGAGGCACTCTGCTTTACATGTATGGGCAGTCTATTCCAGAGTTTGGGGAGTCTCTGGGTCAGGAACCTATCCCTCCAACATGTTTTGTTCATTGTGATGACAAGGTTTAGATTCCTGGAGCGTGTCTCTCTAAGGGATTGGGATTTCTTTAAGTATAGCATGTTTAACAGCTCTGTGTTTGACATGGCCTTGTATGTTAAGCAGAGATCACCTCTGAGTAGATGATATGCGACAGAGTATAGGTGGAGTTTTTTAGATGGTCAGCATATGGCATCTGCTTTAGGCCTATGATTCTTTTTGTGAGGTATTTCTGCGGCCTCTGCAGTTGTTGCAGATGTCTTTGAGAGGTACATACCAAATGGGGCGTTGTATTCTATAATGTGTCTAATGAGGAATGGGTACAGTGGGACAATGATCTCCTTTTTTCTGGATGAAAAGCCCTTAGTGATGAGGTGTGCCACTTAGAAGGATTTCCTGACTGTTGTGGCGATGTGGTTATCAAAGATGAGATCACTTTCCACCTGTGTCCCTAAGTCTCTTATCACACTTTCGGTGTTTAGTATACTGCCACCTATGTGGTAATTCACGGGTACATGTTTTTTCCCAAAGGGGATAGCTATACATTTCTTGGCATTGAGCTTGAGCCCATGGGTCTGGCACCAAGCACCTGTTTCTGTAAGGCCCTTTTGTAGAATATCCACATCATTTGGGGATTCAATAATGGCTCCCAGTTTGCAGTCATCTGCAAACTTTGTTAACCAGAGTCCCATAGTGTTGGCCTGTACGTCAGAGAAGTAGATGCCAAACAAGAGCGGTCCCAGGACTGAACCCTGAAGTACTCCACTTGTCTGGAGCTGGACTTGGAGTCGACTACTTTTATAGTGTGGGTTCTGTCAGTAAGCCAGTTGGCAACCCATCGAGTGACATAGGGATTAATGCCCAGCTTAGTAAGTTTATCAGTGATTCCAAAGTGGGGGATGGTGTCGAAGGCCTTGGCGAGGTCCAGATAAGCTGTGTGGACCACCTTACCCTTGTCCATGGCTCTGGAGACTGATTCGAAGAAGTCAATCAGGTTCTGGAGACAAGATCGGCCCTTCACGAACCCAAACTGTGTGGGGTCCAGTGTTTGAAGGTTCCAATGTCTTTGTTTATAAGTTCCATGATAATACATTCCACGGCCTTGCAGATCAGGCTCATCAGACTGATGGGGCAGTAGTTCCCAGGATCCAAAGTGTATCCCCCCTTGTGGAGTGGGATAACTGTAGCTGTGCGCCACTCAGTGGGCACGAAGCCTGAGGTGAGGCTATGATTAAACGTGACACTTAGGTGAGGTGCCAGTTCATTTTGTAGTTCATGTCGTACACAGCCTGTGATGTCATCTGGTCCCATGGATGCTGTATTCTTAACTTTGAAGAGTGCGTTTTTTACCTGTGTGGCTGTGATTACCAGAATTTGGCAATCTTTTGGTATTGAGATGGGCCCTTTAGTGGGTTAGAGAGGGATGAAGTTTGCACTGAATCGATCTGCCAAGATATTGGCAATATCCTTGGGATCAGTATATTTAATGCCATTCTGTTGTAGCTTAGAGCAGATCTGAGCATTGCCATTTAGATTCTTGACATAGCTATAGAATGCCTTGTGGTTGTCTTTGGAATCTTTGGCAATTTTATTTTCGTAACTAGCTTTGGAGGATTTGATGAGGGATCTCAGCTTTTTACTGAGGCTGGTTGTTGTTTGTCTTTCAGCTTTTCCCGGTAAGGGGTTGCCACAGCGGAACTCCCATCCGCTAATGATTGGCAGTCAATTTTTACGAAACGCCGAGGTGCCAGCTCGATGCCCAACCTTCAACGAAGGCATGCCCATTTATGCACGCATGTCTTTCGAATGCTACCCAACCACGGGGAGGACATGCAAACTCCATACAGAAGGCACTCCCAAGCCCAGCCGAGAATCGAACTGGAGAACCTCTTGCTGTGAGGTAACAACGCTACCGCCATACCACCGCGGCATCCTTCTTACTGAGGCTGGTAAGGGAGGTTTTTTGCATCCTGGGATTTTCCTCTTTTCTGCAACAGTTTCTTCCTTTAGTTGTAAAGTTTGTTTATGGCAAGGGACCACCAGATTGGCTTCCTTTTTTTTGGAGGAGAGCATCTTGGTTCTATTGGGGATGGCACGATTCATGCACGAGTGGATATGTTCATACAGTGCCTTATTATAAGATTCAACAGTCGAACTTTCAGTTCCCATTTGCATGGGTGTCATGAAGTTTGTCACTTCTGACTTGAGTGTAAGGTTTTTCTCAAAGGTGCCTTACGATTAAGACCCCCCCGTTCAAAGATCCTGTAGCACCTTGGGATCTCACCTTGGTTTTACAAACAGTACTACCTCCCTTTGAACCAGCAGCTACTTGCCATCTAAAATTCCTCTCCTGGATAACTCTTTTTCTGGTAGCTGTTACTTCTGTCAGAAGAGTCTCTGAGATCCAGGCATTGCGTGCGAAGCCTTCCTATATCATCTTTCATAAAGACAGAGTGTCTTTGAAGACTAACCATTCCTTCATTCGTAAGGTGGTCTCTGAATCCAGTATTAATCAAAGTGTTGAATTACCATTTTTTCCCCAGTTTTTCCAACAAAGGTGAATATTGCTTATACTCACTGGACGTACACAGACAATTGCATTTTTATCTGAACAGGACTAAAGAGTACAGGAAATCAGATCAATTGTTCATTTCCTTTTTTGGTCCAATGGTCGGACAAGCTGTCTCAAAAGTGACCTTATCGAAGAGGCTAAGGAACTGTGTTACCTTTGTTTATACACATACCAACCATAAGTTACCAGCACCTGTTAAAGCACATTCAACCAGATCAGTTGCCACATCAGCAGTTTTTCATTAAAAAGCTTCTGTGGACAAAGTTTGTGCAACTGCAACTTGGGCTACACCTCATACCTTTATCACTCATTACAAAGGTGATGTCAGGGGAGGAGCATCCTTTGGCTCTATGGTTCTCAGGAATATCCTCCTATAATGCCACCCAGGAACTGAAGTAGTTGGGGACTCTGTTCCATTCATCAAGAATGAATGAAGATTGACAACATCAGATAAAGAAGTTATGTACTGACCATAACTTTCCATCTGGGTTGTTAGTCTTCGTTCATTATTGACATCTCACCCACCTTCCCCCTCCTGTAGATATCCTGGGGGAATTGAATCCTTCTCCTGGATTGTCATAGGGTCTTTACCTTGGACATTGCCTCTACTTATAATTATTGTGTATACTCTTGCTTTTATCTGCAAACTTGATATGAGGTAATGGTGAGAGGGCTTTTGTGGGGTAGAGGCTTAGCTCGAGAGTTCTTTGGCCGGCACGAGCTGTGTAACGGCCGAGCTGATTCTGAGGATCAGAATGGAGTCCCATTCGTCAAGAATGAATGAAGATCGACAACACAGATGGAACATTATGGTGAGTACATAACTTCTTTACTGGGAACAACAAAATCATGTTGATCTTTTCTCAGCTGCGATACATAACATACTTGAATTTTTAGATTTACTTTTTAAAGAAGAGGGAAGCTCCTCTACCATTAAGGTTCAATTAGCACCAATATCTAATTTTCATATTGTATTTGAAGGTTCTTCAGTAGCCTCTGCTAAACTGTGCAAAGCATTTTTAAGAGGCGCTCTTCTTTTGAGACCACCGTTTAAAAACCCTACTAAACCATGGGATCTGAATTTGGTACTGCAAGCTTTAATACATTCCCCCTTTGAACCAGCAGTGAAATATGACCTTAGTTTCTTACTTGGAAAATGGTCTTTTGGGTAGCCATTACCACAGCGAGAAGAGTTTCAGAAATTCAAACCTTGTCTTCAAAACCTCCCTACTTGATTTTTCATAAGGATAGAGTTACATTACGAACCAATACATCTTTCCTTCCCAAGGTGGTGTCAAATCCAGTATCAATCAATCCATTAATTTGCCAGTATTCTTTCCTAAATTTGCAAACAAATGAAAATATATGTTACATTTCATTTATGTTCACAAGCAATCACATTTTTATCTGCATAGGACAAAAGAAATCAGAAAGACAGACCAATTTTGTTTCCTTTGCAGATTTGAAATTGAGCAAACTAGTCCAAAAGTAGCCTTAGCCAGATGGCTGACTGATTGCATTTCTTTTATCTATAACAAATTGGGTCTTACCTTAACTAAACCTGTAAGAGCCGATTCAGCTAGGTCCATGACAACTTATTCAGTATTTCTGTTTAGGTTTTCCATGGATAACATTTGTGCAGCAGCAACTTGGTCAAGTCCTCATACCTTTTTCACTCATTAAAAGTTAGATCTGGTCTCAAGGGGCAGAGCATCTTTTGGTTCTAATGTGTTCAGGAATATCTTTCCTTAGGGTCCACCCAGGGTTTTAAGTGGCTGGGGACTCTGTCCCAAGAGATGACTATAGAATGAAAATTGATGTCAGATAAAGAAGCTATGTACTTAAATAACATTCCATCTGTGTTCTCCATTTTCATTCTTCCTCAAATTCCTGCCCACCAAACACCATCCTTTATTTCTGTTAACTTCTGGAGGAAAGAGATTTTATAAGGACACGACTATCGTTTTGATTGAGCTCCTCTGATATGGTTTCCTGTATTGGACACACACATTTAGATGTATGTTAACAGATACTTTTCTGGTAAAGTCAGCAAGCAAGATGTGAGGTATGTTAGGGGTTGGTGCATTATGGGTAAGGAAGAAGCTCAAGAGCTTACCATGAGTTTGGCAACGGCTGAGCCAGGTCCAAGGATCAGATCTGAACCCAACAGTTGAGGAAGAATGAAAATAGACAACACAGATGGAACATTATGGTAAGTACATAACTTCTTTATTTCTTCCAAAGGCCTCATCTTCAGATGGCTTTGCCTACCTAAAAAGTTCTAAAGGCTGCATATCTTCAACCATTCTGATGATACCAAATACCATGTCATACATGAGGAAAATTCTGTGGTACTTTGATAACTCAGGAATCATTTGGATCATATTCAGGATCTATTAGATGTTCTGTATGTCCTTCCTGTGTCCAGAAAGTAAAACTGATAGATTTACTAGTCAAGTCTAATTCGGGAAAGTCTTTTCAACTAGTATCACCCACTCAGTTTCTAACAGATACTTCAGATACAGCCTGGGAGCCATCTAAGGAAAAAAAAAAAACTAAAAAAGTGTATCTGTAGTCTGTTCAACTAGATTCAGCTTGGGGAGGTCATTTAGGGGGAAAAAAACTGAAATAAAAAAGCGCATCTTTGGTCTCTTCAACTAATAGTACACATAAGCATAAAATAAAATTTGACCATTTACCTTTACCTCCCTTTAAAGCATTTTCAGTCTTTTCTGAAAATGCTGTTGTGTATTTAACCGCACACAACAGTGATGTTATTCCTAAGTAAACAGGAAGCTGTGCATTCAAACATGTCATCCAGGGGAACAAGCTAGTTCTCTTGTCTTGTCAACTCAGGTTGTTAACATCTCCCTGTAACAAATGGAAAGTGTAGTATTTGCCTGCCCACATTAAACACATGTAGGGACAGCTCTTGCTAGAAGTGTGTAAAATCAGGCACAGATCCCATTTTGTCAGTATTGTGCATCACAGTCACAATCACTTTCTATAAATGATTTGACTACAGCCTGGAGTCGGTTCCTGTTTTGTCTTTTTTCAAATTCCTGTCATTCATAATATATTGTCAAAGATAAATTTGAAGGCAAATCTCATTATATTAGCTTATTTGGGGTGGAAACAATTCTGGTTTAACCCACTGCAGCAAAGAGTGCTTGGTGAGCTGTACTTCCAAAGCTTCAAAATTTGTTGGCCTGGTATTAGGACAAGATCTTTTCTCCAGCTTCTGCAGTCTACCATATTAACAGCTTGGAATAGCTACAGTTACTCCATAATAGCTATTTTCTGGATGTGTATTTTAAAGGAATTTAAGAATCTTTCTACCAGAAAATCTTATTTAGTAGAGGAAGTAGTTTATTACTGCCTGGCATCATGCAGAACACTTGGATTTTTTTGTTGTTGTTTTATTGTCTGCCTGACATTGTAAAGGTTTTAACAAATTTCTTTAGTTCTGTTTTTTGTTGTTTTTTTTAGCTAACATCCATTTTATTTATATGTCTTTTTTGCTTACCAGTTTATCTACATGTAGTTTTTAATGTGGTATCCAGATTGTTTGTTATGGGCGTCTGTAATGATGCCCCTTGCAGTTTCTATAAGTTATGACATTTCCATCCTTTAAACTCTCATGCTGTGCTGATTATTTTTTTTTCAAAGAAAAGTTTATTTTTGAGGTTGTTTCTTCAGCCAGGAAATTTTAAGAAGTAGAAGATGATCTATTATGCTAAGAACCATATATACTTTTCCAAGATGGGTTTTCTTTGATAGTGATTCGTTCATTTATGCCTAAAGTAGATTGTCTTTTTTTTGAAGAAGGATATTTAAATTCTAATATTCATTTCTAAAACAACAAAATGTGGGAGAATTTATTTTCCATACCCTGAATGTCCATAGATAGTTTAGGAATTATACATAAATGACTAAGCCATCCTGACTAACTTTTTCTCTTGATTGTGAAGGGGCAGACAAAGCAGACCATTCACTAAATGTATACTTACTGAATAGTGAGGCATTGCTTTTTATTATGGTTGAATGGCGTCATTATGTCTCGTTCTTCTAGGGCAGTACACCACTAGACATCCCTTTTCCAAAAATTATTCTGTTTAGTACTAGGTGAAGCTGCAGCATGCTTCTTTGTACAGATAATCACAAAACATTACATGTTTGTAATTTCATTCCTAGGGTGGCAGGTTTTGTTTCAGTAGCTTCACCTTTACTGTGCGTTTTTTTCCCTAAGTGCCATTTAAAACAAATCACACAACTTCAGTGCCAGTTTTAAAGGTACAACATCATTTAAACTAAATTTTGTATCATTGCATTGTAATGATCCACCTCATTTCAGCATATTGTGTCTTATTTGCAATATCACCCCCTCTCAAGTCTTTAGCAGTAAGTTGCAAATAAGACAGAATATGTTGAAATGTTTATTGATTCATTAGCTGTTTTGTGTTTTGCTGTGCTTTATGGTCTGATGAGGCGCCATTGAGTATGAAAGCACTTATCAGTTATTAAAGCTGTATTGTTTTTAGCCATGTTGGTCAGTCCTTTCATTTTTTTCTGCTGGTTCTTTGGTTTTGCTTGGACTTGCCTTTATCCATGTTATTTGCTTTTTGTATTTACTTATTCTTCTAAATTTGTTTTAACAATCAAATATCTGTTCCATTTGCTCATCCCCTTATTTGTCATGTGGGTTACCCTGCATTTTATCAATCATGTCTTCCTTTGATAAACTTAAGAGATGGAGGAAATTGCTGAACATTCACATTGTCTAACTTTCAAAACTCAAAAGTATGTTTTGATCACACAAGTAAGTTGAGTCTGTGAAGGGGTGGGAGTGTTTGTGCCTTGCTATCTAAGAATAAACTACAGGCTATAAATCAGCTTGTTTTTTGTATTCTGATGTAACTTTTATGTGAATGGCTAGCTTGAAAAAGTGTTGGATCAGTTGGACAGAGAAATAAGAGAGTTACTTTATTCTTATCAAATGATATGTAAAAGTAAGCACATGGCATGATTATCTCCCTCTGTCTGATGGTGGTATGAGCCATCTTGAAGTTGAATATGCATGTCTTCAGTTACGAGACTGCACCATACCTCTCAGCTGTACATTTTCACAGATTGTCCAGATTTTGGCCTCATATTTTTTGTCCGATTTTCATAAAATTGTGTTTTTCTGGCAAATTAGTGATAAATCATTAAAGATTGAAGTTAGAAAATAATGAGAGATATTTGAGTTTCAGACTTCATATCCTTAGGAAAATTCATGCTGTTATTCTATCAAGTTTGTAAGAGCAATATTTAAAAAGTGTCACTATTTTTGGGCCTTTGTCCCACTCTTATTTATGGCTTTGTCCAGATTTCTTGCTGTAAGAGGTTAAGAGGTATGCTGCAGACATATTTACTGACATTAGAACTTTCACTATGTTTGCATTTGAAAATCTACAAAGAAAAGTTTAAGATGATATCTGTGTTTAGATTAAGGAGCAGTTATCTAAATAAAAACAGAAGTGTTAATAAAAAAAAAAAAACTGGTAACAGAAGGTGCCAAAATAGAATTAATATAAAGACTATGAACAAGAAGAAAGGTAACGAAAAGTGGAGAGTTCACAGTTATAGCAGCAAGTAGAACTGCTGGACGAACTACATGTTGCTCAAGATTCAGTTCATGAATGGCTAAGAGGAGGTAAATTTAAACCACAAAATAGTTAATAATAATGGGTCAGGAAGGTAGACTGACTACATGTTGCTTTACAAAATCTGTAGAAAATGTGCGCTATACAGATAAATGTAGATTCTGTAGTACAGAACTGGAAGCAGATGTTCTTTGTATTTCACTGTTGCAGTCATCACATTTGGGTTATCCCTGCCAGGGTAGCCTTCGACCGGCCTGAATACCAGAGGCTTAGTATTTCTTCGCCGGTTGCTGTTGCTTCAGGACTGACATCAGGTTGTCAGTAGTATAAAGTAAGGCAGCCAATGCCATTACATCAGTCTTTCTTGCCACGGAGCTTGAAGCAGAAGCAGTTCGCACGAGTGCCAATCGGCCGCTACCTGAGTTTCGTCTTACGAATTGAAGCTGAAGTCTTCTAAAGCTAACTAACCCATTGGGGAAACTTTTTTCTTGCACTAACCGATGTCAGAAAAAGTTAACAGTTGTCTTGCCTGTGGAAAGCAAATACCACACCGAGACTTTCATTCTTACTGCGTCACTTGCTTAGGCCCAAACCACGACTCCCCACGCTGTTGCTTTTGTGCTTTGTTCAACGCCAGAACTATATGTCGTCAGGCCCTTATTGTAGCTAGATATTTTCACTTACAGTCCTCGAATTCCGATATGGCTTTGGTAAACCATCCGACAGCAGATCTTCCGAAAAAACGTAAGGATGAAGACAGAGACAGACCGCATAGGGCCAACCCTACCGATGACGCTTCCGTTAAGCTAGTAGTCAGTTCTCCAGTCTTCAGTGAGGCGCTTTCGCAGTCTGGTATGCCGCAAAACTCTTCTTCGACTAAGGATCCTGCGGATGTTCATCGTGTTTCACTGTTGCAGTCATTACACTTGGGTTATCCTGCTGGCAGGCTACCTGCAGTCGGCCAGAGTTCTGAAGTCTAGGTCCGGCGTCGGTTGCTGTCGCCTCTTCCCTGATGTCAGTGCGCCAAGGGTATAAAAAATGCAGCCAACGCCATTTTCTTCAGACTTTCTTGCCGCGTGGTGCCCGAAGCAAAAGCAGTTCACAAGTGCCAGTCGGCCGACTCCAGAGATTTTCGAAATAGAGTTTCAGAACTGAAGTCTTCAATAAAGCTAAGTACCCCGTTGGGGAAACTTTTTCTTGCTCCAGACCAATGTCAGTAAAAGTTAATAATTGTATTTCTTGTGGGAAGCAGATAACTTATAAGGACTTTCACTCTTACTGTATTCCTTGCCTAGGCCCTGACCATGACGTTACCAGTTGTCGGTTTTGTGCTAGATTCAACAAACGCACTATTAAACGTCGGTTTAATTTTGCTTTACATTATTTTGGCGGAAGGTTTAATTACATAATGCCGTCGGAACAACCGACGACCAGAATTTATAAAAAACGCAAAGACAAAGAAAAGGACAGGCATCCGAGGTCCAAAACCGACGACGAAGCCTCTTCTAGGCCAGTTGCTCGTTCTCCGGTTCTCAATGAGGCGCTTTTGCAGCCCCTGACACCCGCTACCTCAGAGCCACAGGCCTTAACTGACAGCCACATGGAGACACCGAGGCCTGTGGAAACTCAAGGTATTGGGCCTGTGGAAACTATTCCTTCAGATAGGTCCGGAGCCGCTGAGCAGGCATCGGCTTCTGAGGGTGTTTTCAGACCTTCACAGCTTACTATTAAGTCCACTACAGCAGCCAAGGCAAAATCAAAAACACCATTAAAGATAAGAAAACAAGTACAGCATTCTCCTGAACAGTCATCCATACCAAAGAAACATCCCATCCCCCTCAAGACAAAAGGCCTAGGCAAGACCCTGACTATGATTCCTCTGACCAGGTTTCTATTTCCTCTGATTCCTCTTCTGATCAGGGATATTCACTCCCTCCCTATGAGGACTCTGATGCACAAGAGTCTATACCCTCAGCCTCTCCGCCTGAGGATTATTCTTTTGGGGAAACCCTGCACACCATGAGGGAGCATTTCCATTGGGAGAGCCAGGATTACTCAGAATCCAAGAAAAGGCTCAGATATTTTCTTTTATTGCTTCAGCACAGGCCTTTGGCTATTCCCCCTGTGCTTGATATTGTTGATGATGTTTTCTCTGAATCCAGTCTGTCTCCTGATTCTTTACCCCCTGCACCAGTCAAGCCAGACAGGTACTACAGGGTCCCTGACTCTCATAAATTTCTTTACAAAAACACTGCTGCAGACCCAGAAACAATTTCTCAGGGTCCTAAAGGGGTTAAGGCTTCCACTGCTAAAAATCCTGTCCCCTCGGATAGGGATTCCAGAGCTCTGGATAGATGGGGGAAACAAGTTGACACTTCTGCTACTTTAGCTGTAAGAGCTTTAAATTGCCAGTTCACATGCTTAAATATCAACAATATCTCATGTCCATATTAAAACAAAAAATGGTTACAATCTCTGAAAGTCCTGACAGTAAGGAAATGCAGGATTTATTGCATGCAGTTGAACAAGTGGGAAAGCATACTCTTCAATGTGGTTTTGATTCATTAGAGGCATCTTGTAGAGCCGCAGTTACAGGCTCTGTCATTCGTAGGCATGCTTGGTTGAAAGAACAAAGTTTGCCTGAACATGTTAAAGTAAAATTATTGGATGCTCCACTACATCATGATACTTTGTTTGGTGTTAAGGCAGAAGAGGTGTTAAAGCAAATGGAGGATAAAGCAAAATCAATGCAGACAGTAAAGGATTTCTTACAGGTTCAACCACGTAGGTTTAGCAGAAACTGGCCTTCTAAAAATTGGTCCTTTCTGGTATCAGACAGGCCACAAAGAGACAGATACAGACACCCAAGAGGCAGATCTCAGCCCCAAGGCTCCTACAGACAAAAACAATGGGGTACTTCAGCCCCCAAAGGAGGAAAAGACAAATCACAACCTTATAGGAAACAGTCCCAATGACTTCCCTGTACAAATGCCAAGCACTTATCTTTTGGCAGCACCCCTGAGGGGCAAGCTAGCACTTTTCTCAAAAAATTGGCACATAATCACCCAGGACAAATGGGTACTGAATATTGTTTCTCAGGGTTACAGGTTCCACTTTCACACCCTTCCAAAATCAAAAGGTATGCCGGACCTGCCACAAAACCAATGGGCAGAGGCACAAAAACAAATTGCTGCTCTCATGGACATGGGAGCTATTCAATAAGTACCACAGCAAGAACAGGGACAAGGATTTTACTCAAGACTTTTCCTGGTACCCAGAAAGGACAAAGCCTGGAGACCAATACTGGACTTGTCAATCCTAAATACTTTCCTGGATTTTCCAAAATTCAAAATGTTAACACTATAGCAACTTCTACCCATGCTGGGCAAGAAGGCTTGGCTAGTTACTTTGGACCTCAAAGAGGCATACCTGCATGTCCCAGTCAGACAATCTTGCAGAAGATACCTCAGATTCATAGCTGGCCCAATGCATTACCAACTCTCTGCACTGCCCTGTGGCTTAACTACTGCGCCCAGGGTCTTCACAAAATGCCTGGCACCAGTAATTGCATTCTGCAGACAAAAAGGAATTCAAATATATCCCTACTTGGACGACTGTCTCATTCAAGCAAAGAGCAAGGACATTCTTCTAAAGCATCTGGCATTTGTAAAAAGATTACTAGTTTGCCTAGGGTACACAGTAAATGAAAAGAAATCAAAACTAGTGCCCTCTCAAGACATAATATTCCTGGGTGCAAGCTTAAATACAACTGCCCAGATGGCTTATCTCAAGCCAGACAAACAAAGGCAACTAACTCATTACTTTCAAATGCTGGTAACAAAGACCCAGCTCCCTGCAAGAAAAATTTTGCATGCCCTGGGCTTCATGGCGTCCTGCATTCTACTAATTCCATATGCAAGACTGCATATGAGGAAACTACAATGGTTTCTAAAAAGTGTTTGGACTCAACATTGTCACAGCCTGGAAATAATCATAACTTTAATTCCCTGCCTACAACAGGAGTTTCGATGGTGGTCCCAGGCCTGTCACCACAACAAGGGACAGCCTTTCACCTTACCCACAGCCAGGCAGACAATAACAACGGATGCATTGGATTATGCCTGGGGGGCACATATGGCAGGAAACTGTATTCAGGGCACATGGCCCAAGGAACAAATGCATCTTCACATCAATCAAAAAGAGATGCTAGCTGTACAGAATGCCCTGACAGCAGGACAACTATTACTAAAGATGGACAATACCACTATGTGGTACATAAACAAGCAAGGGGGCAAACATTCCTATCCCCTATGCACGCAACCATGACTTTGTGGAACACAGCACTGAACTATCAAGTACATCTGCAGGCACAATTCCTGCCAGGAACAAAAAATATACTGGCAGACAAACTAAGCAGAAATCTCATGGATCTGCATGAATGGAAACTAAATCCACAGGTGTTCAGCATGATAACAAGGAAATGGGGACACCCAGACATAGTTCTTTTTGCCTCCCCTCACAATTGCCAACTACAGAACTTCTGCACTTATCACTCTCAAGCATGGAAAGTGGATGCTCTATCATTTAGCTGGAAAACCCTGACAGTTTATGCCTTCCCTCCACTGCCTCTTCTTACCAAGGTGCTCCTAAAAGTCAGACAAGAGAGGCCAAAGATGATCCTGATTACCCCAGACTGGCCACGCCAGCACTGGTACCCAATCCTAAAGAGCTTGGCTTTAAGGCCCAGCCTGGCCTTTACCTCAAATTCCTCATCTTCTGACTCAACAAAACAATCAGATTTTGCACAGTCAACTCAGAACCTTAAATCTGGCTGCATGGCAGATAATATAGCCACTCAGACCACACCTCTCTCTAAAGCTGTTATGGATGTCATTTTAGAAGCCAGGAGGCCCAGCACTAGGAAATCTTATGCAGAAAAATGGAAGAGATTATTGCTTGGAACCAGGCACACGGACTCGAACCACTTGTTCCAAATATACCTCAGATTTTACAATACTTAACTGAGATGCTGGACAAAGGCCTATCCTTCTCATCAATTAAGATCCATGCCTCTGCCATTTCAGCTCATTACAACACGGAACCTCCAATTTTCTCTCATCCACTACTAAGACAGTACCTCAGAGGGGCAAAAAACATAAGACCCCCAAGAAGAGCACCGATACCTACATGGGACCTCAATTTTGTTTTAGAAAAGCTCACATTGCCTCCTTTTGAGCCAGCCAATACAGCTGATATAAAATTCTTATCATGGAAAACTGCTCTGCTCCTAGCAATAACTTCAGCAAGAAGAGTCTCGGAGTTACAGGCATTGATGGCAGTGGAACCTTTCATCATTTTTCATCAGGACAGGGTTTCTCTAAGGACAAACCCAACATTTATTCCAAAGGTAGTATCCAGTGTGGCTCTTAACCAAACCATTCATTTGCCAACATTTTATCCAAATCCCCAGAATAAAGGGGAGAGACTTCTATACGCTTTGGACATACACAGACAGCTATGCTTCTATTTGGACAAAACAAAAGCTTTCAGAAAAACTGAGCAACTGTTTGTAGCTTATGCTGCAGGATCACAAGGAAAGCCTATCTCAAAGCAGACTATTTCAAAATGGATAGGACACTGCATTCGTTTCTGCTGTTCACAACATGGCAAGCCAGTGCCTAAGGGCATTAGGCCACATTCAACCAGAGCAGCAGCCACTTCAGCAGCCTTCCTCAGAGGAGTACCAACCAAAGACATTTTAGAGGCTGCAACCTGGAGTTCAGTGCACACTTTCACCAAGCACTACCACTTACCTCTCTACTCTAAATCCAGAGCAAGCTTTGCCACTGCAGTTCTGCAGGGCCTTGTAGGCTCTCTTAATCCTGTTTAGGCCCAGCCACCCAACCTCAGCTTTGGGATTCAACCCAAGTGTAATGACTGCAACAGTGAAACACGATGAACATAGTACAGTTGTGTACCTACCATAAATGTAGATGTTTGAGTGTATTCACTGTTGCGGTCCAGATTACCCTCCCACCATCCTCCTTTCATTTGCTGGGTCTTATCTGTACTTCTCTGTCCTATACAACCTTTTTTGGTGTATTTGCTTGTAGATGAAGGAAATGTTATTTTTGTGCATGCATTTCTTTTTGCTATATTTTTCAGCCTACCTATTTGGGGCACCTGATATCTGGGGCAAGAAAAACTGAAGCAAATGGCGTTGGCTGCATCTTTTATACCCCTGGCGCACTGACGTCAGGGAAGAGGAGACAGCAACCGACGCCGGACCTAGACTTTGGAACTCTGGCCGACTGCGGGTAGCCTGCCAGCAGGATAACCCAAGTGTAATGACTGCAACAGTGAATACACTTGAACATCTACATTTATGGTAGGTACACAACTTTGTCTCTCCCTTGGATGGGTCCGGAGCCGCTGAGCAGGCACTGGATTCTGAAGAAATACTTCGCACTATGACTCTCAACACAAACCGATGACTTCTTTCGCGTCTACTGTTCTTTTAAAAACTACCGAGTTTCTAAGGTCCAGGGTGTGAACCACACCTAAGAAACCGACGACCCAATCTCAGGCACCTGCTTCCTTGCCTCAGTCTCAAATGCTTAAAATGGCAGAAGACCTTATCATGCTGATCAGGGGAAGCCAAGCTACCCCTTCCAAAAGAAAAAGAGATCTGTCCCCAGTAGTTTTGTCTGAACAGGAGTCTGATAACTCTGATGCATCTGAATATGAAGACATGCAACCCTTCTCTGCTTATGAGGATTCTCATGCAGAGGATTCCATTCTTTCAGCCTTTCCACCCGAGGTCTTTTCCTTTGGGGAAACCCTTCATACCTTAAGGTAGCATGCCCAATGGGAATGTCAGGACTACCCTCAGTCTAAAAAGAGACTCAGGGAATTCTTAGATCTTCCACAGCACAGACCCCTGGCCATTCCCCAGTCCTGGATGTTGTGGAGAATGTTTTCCTGGAATCCAGTTTGACTCCTGACACCCTCCCTCCTGCACCCAGAAAGCCTGACAGGTATTATTGAGTCCCTGACTCACACAAATTTATTTTCAAAAATCCTACTGCTGACCCTGAGGTAATTTCTCAAGGGCCTAAAGGAATTAAAGCAACCTCTGGTAAGAATCCCACCCCCTCAGATAGGGATTCCCAAGCACTAGACAGATGGGGCAAAAAAATACACCTCTGCTGCTCTTGCTATCAGAGCACTAAATTGCCAATTCCATATGCTAAAATTTCAGCAACATACCATGGAACTCCTCAAACAAAAAGCGTCTTCCTTTCCTGCTTGTGCAGAATCTAAAGAGTTACAAGAGTTAATGAATTCTGCAAGCCAAGTGACTAAGCACACCTTACACTGTGGTTTTGATGCCCTAGAAGCTTCTTGCAGGACAGCATTCGCTGGTTCTGTCCTTAGAAGGCATGCATGGCTTAAGGAACAGCCCTTGCCAGACCATGTTAAATCTAAATTATTGGATGCACCCTTGCACAAAGACAACTTATTTCGCACAAAGGCAGAAGAGGTCTTAAAAAAGATGGACGAAAAAGCTAAATCTATGCAGACAGTTAAGGATTTCTTACAGGTCCAGCCACCCAGATTCAGCAGGCATTGCCCCTCCAAGCACTGGTCCTTTCCTGCTCCCACCAGGTCAGTTCAGCCCAGAACCCGGGAAAGCAGACCCCCCCCCCCCCCAGACAGCAGCCACAGAGAATGCAGAGATCAAAACAGTGGAATTGCTCCACTTCAAAACCAGGGAGTTCTAGGCCACCCCCTCATTGTAAGAACTCACAATGACTCTCCTCCCACACCCTCTCTCCCTCTGCCCACCTTCACTTACACCTAGGAGGAAAACTCTCCTTTCACGCAAGCACCTGGGCCACCATTACCATTGACCACTGGGTCCTCAACATAATGTCCCAGGGATACAGATTTTCTTTCCACATTCTTCCAACCCCAAAAGGGTTCCCAGATCTACCTCCAAACCAGTGGGCAGAGGTGCAAAAGCAAGTCCTTTCCCTGCTCTCTATTTTTTTTTAAACATTTGTTAACCGGGAAAGTCCGACTTGCAACGAGCCAATTTTCAGCGGAGGCCCAGGGAGAAACACTCCAGACGCATGTCTTTGAAACATGGGAGGAACCGGAGCACCCGGAGGAAACCCACACGAACACAGGGAGAACAAGGAGACTCCACACAGAAGGCACCCCAGCTGAGAATCGAACCAGAGAACCTCTTGCTGTGAGGTGTCAACGCTACTGCTGCACCACTGCACCGTCATTGTCTATGAGGGCAATAAAGCATGTTCCTGCAGAACAGAGAGGCCAAGGTTTCTACTCCAGCCTTTTTCTGGTACCAAGAAAAGAGGGCACCTGGCGCCCCATCCTCGATCTAGCCATTCTAAACACCTTCATGGTGATATCAAAATGCTCACCCTCCAGTAACTGCTACCCATGCCCTCCAAGAATGCTTGGCTAGCCACCCTAGACCTAAAAGAGGCCTACCTCCACATTCCTATCAGGGAATCATGCAGGAAATATCTACGTTTCAGGGCAGGATGTCTGCACTTTCGGTTCTCTGCACTTCCCTTTGGCTTATCTACTGCTCCCAGAGTTTTCACAAACTGTCTGGCACCCACCATTGCCTTTTGCAGACAAAAAGATATCCAAATTTACCCATATTTAGACGACTGCCTAATTCAGGCAGACAGGAAAAGCAGCTCAAGCACTTGTAAAGTCCCTACTGACCTCCGTAGGGTACATTGTCAATGAAAAGAAATCCAAACTAGTACCCACCCAAAGGATTATATTCCTGGGAACAAGCCTGGACACAGCATCCTAGATGGCATTCATTACACCAGAAAAGCAAACCTACCTGACAGCCTACTTCTCTCAACTATCCACCAGACCCCAGTTATCTGCAAGGAAAATCCTGTAAGCTCTGGGGTTCATGGCATCTTGCATTCTACTCATTGCATATGCCAGACTGCATATGAGGAAACTTCAGTGGTACCTAAAAAGCCTTTGGTGTCAACACTCTCAAGACCTGGAAACTCTTATACCAGTGATACCTTGCCTCAGGAAAGATTTTCTTTGGTGGGCAGCAGCATGCTCCCACAACAAGGGACTATCTTTCTGACCACCCGCCGTCATCCAGACCCTTACCACAGATGCATCACATTATGCCAGGGGTGCACACCTGGATGGCAGGTGCATACAGGGCCAATGGAGCCCACAGCAAATCCATCTGCACATCAACCAAAAAGAGATGTTAGCTGTCCAGAACGCAGTGACAGCTTTCAGGCCCCTTCTCTCCCCAGGGGGTCTCCTGATCAAAACAGACAGCACCACTGTGATATGGTATATCAACAAGCAGGGAGGGACTCACTGCTACCCTCTTTGCAGGCTGGCCATGACCCTTTGGCACGCAGCCTCTGCCATGCAACTCCACCTGTTAGCACAATTCCTGCCAGGTTCTCTAAACTCTCTGGCAGACCACTTAAGCAGAAATCTTCTGGACCCACACGAGTGGCAGCTAGACAAAAGAACCTTCACCCTAGTAACTTAGAAATGGGGCACCTCGAATGTCTACCTCTTTGCGATCCACACCAATCATCAGCTCAGCATGTTCTGCACCAGGGAGCATCACTGCATGGCTTGGAAAGTGGATGCCCTGTCCTTGGGTCAATCTCTTGGTCTATGCCTTTCCTCCACTACCTCTCATCACCAGGGTACTGCTCAAAATAAGGGAGGAAAAGCCAAGGACAATTCTTATTGCTCCAGACTGGCCTCACAAGCACCTTTACCCACTGCTGTGCAGCCTGTCCCCACTGCCACCATGACATTTCACTCAGACCCCAACCCTCCTGACCCATAGGGAAGGAGAATTCATGCATCCCCAATTGCAGACCCTCAGTTTGGCAACCTGGCTTATTCCCTGACCACTGATTAATCTGCCAACCTCAGTAAATAGGTTCTAGATGTTATACATGAGGCCAGACACCCTAGCACTAGAAAGTCTTATGCTGACAAATGGAAAAGGTTCTCCACTTGGATTCAGGCTAAGGGAGCTGATATGGCACAGCCCTTCATACCTCTCATCCTGGATTACCTAGCTGACCTGCTACACAGTGGTCTCTCCTTTTCATAGGTTCATAGATTAGTACTAAGCTAACTGCCCTTGTGAGCCATTTTAAGCATAGCCAATTATCCCTTGTGAGACTCAAACCCTGCACCTTGTGTTTGTAAGGTAAACACCTTAACCATTAGGCCACCCTCCCAGCCCAAAAGTACAACACACTACAGCATCAGCGATCCACCCGCATACTGTGGGAGTAGAACCCACAGCCTTCTGCATCAAAAGCAAGCATACTACCTGTTGTGCTACTAACAATTTCCTCTATTAAAATGCATGTCTCTGCTATCTCTACTCATTTCCCCACTGAGCAGCCCCTTTTCTCACACCCTGTGATCAAACAATTCCTAAGAGAGGCTAGCAACTTGAGGCCACCTAACAGAGCACCTACCCCATCTTGGGATCTTAACTTTGTGTTGGAAAAGCTCACCCTGCCCCCCCTTTGAACCAGCATCTTCAGCAGAGTTAAAATTTCTCTCCTGGAAGACAGCTTTTCTTCTGGCCATCACTTCAGCCAGAGAAGAGTCTCTGAGCTACAAGCACTCGTGGCTGTGGAGCCCTTCATCATCTTCCATGCCGACAGGGTTTCCCTCAGGACTAACCCGTCCTTCATGCCCAAAGTGGTGTTCATTGTGGCTCTCAACCAATCCATTCATTTGCCCACCTTTTTTCCCTAACCCACAAAACAAGGGGGAAAGGATCCTGCACTCTCTAGATGTGCACAGATAGCTCAGATTCTATCTAGACAGGACTAAATCATTCAGAAAGTCTGATCAATTATTGGTTAGCTTTGCTGCAGGGGCAGAGGGCAAAGCCATCTCCAAAAAAAAAAAAAAAATTCCAAATGGATAGCCCACCGCATCCATTTCTGTTACAAGCAACACGGAACACCTCCCCCTAAGGGGGTCAGGACTCACTCCACCAGAGCAGCCTCCACCTTTGCATCTTTCCTCAGAGGAGTCCCCACCAGGGACATCCTGGAGGCTGCCACCTGGACATCTGTTCACACTTTTACCAAGCATTACCACCTGCCTATCTTCTCCAAATCCAGGGCAGGGTTTGCCACTGCAGTCTTGCAGGGCATCCTAGCCAGCCCCTAGTCTCCTTGACTGCCTCCACCCTTTTCCTCAGCTTTGGGAAGCAACCCAAATGTGATGACTGCAACAGTGAAACACGAAGAACATAGTACAGATATTCTTCGTGTTTCACTGTTGCAGTCATCACACTTGGGTTATCCTGCCAGGAGTAGCCCTCAGTCGGCCTGAATGCCAGAGGCTTAGTATTTCTGCATCAGTTGCTATCGCTTCAGTACTGACGTCAGGGGTATAAAAACAGGCAGCCGACTCCATTGCATCAGTCTTTCTTGCTGAGGAGCCCAAAGCAGAAGCAGTTTGCACGAGTGCCAGTCGGCCGCTACCTGAGTTTTCATTTCCGAAATTGAATCATCTTGAAGTCTTCTAAAGCTAAGTATCCTGTTGGGGATCCATTTTTCTTGCTCTAACTGTCAGAAAAAGTTATCAATTGTCTTGCCTGTGGAAAGCAAATACCCTATCGAGATTTCTATTTTTACTGCGTCACATGTTTAGGCCCAGACCATGATGTACCTCACTGTCGGTTTTCTGCTTTGTTCAATGCCCGAACTATTCATAATCGGGCCCTTATTGTAACTAAATACTTTCATTCTCAATCTCCGTATTCTGAAATGGCTTCGGTAAGCCATCCGACTACTGATCTTCCAAAAAAAACGTAAGGATAAAGACAGACAGAACGCACAGGTCCAAAACTGCTGATGACACTTCTGTTAAGCTAGTCGCCAGTTCACCGGTACTCAGTGAGGCGCTTTCGCAGCCCCTGATACCTGCTTCGATGGATTCGCAGGCCACTACCGAGACCTGTTCGGAGTCCGGTATGCCGCAAGACTCTTCTTTGAGTACAGAACCAGCGGATTTCTCTACCTTGGATGGGTCTGGAGCTGCTGTGCAGGCACCGGCTTCTGAGGAAGCTCTTCGCACTACTGATATTTGACACAAACCAATGATTTATTTTGCGTTTTCAGTTCTTTCTAAAACTACTGAGTTTCTAAGTCCAAGACTACGAGCTACGCCTAAAAAACCGATGACCCAATCTCAAGCGCCTGCTTCCTTGCCACAGTCTCAGATGTTTAAAATGGCAGAAGACCTGATCATGCTGATTAGGGGAAGCCAGCCTTCCCCTGATTAAAAAAAAAAGAGACTTGTCCCCAGCAGCTTTATCTGACCAAGAGTCCGGCAACTCTGGGGTTTCTGATTATGAAGACATGCCCTTATCTGCCTATGAGGATTCAGATGCAGAAGAATCCATTCCTTCTGCCTCCCCTCCAGAGGATTTTACTTTTGGTGAAACACTACATTCTTTGAGAGAGCATTTCCATTGGGAATGCCAGGATTATCCTCTGTCCAAAAAAGAGACTTGGGGAATTTTTAGATCTACCACAGCACAGACCCTTAGCTATCCCTCCTGTCCTGGCTGTTGTGGATGATGTCTTTATGGAATCCAGTCTAACTTCTGATATTTTACCCCCTGCTCCAAGGAAACCTGACAGGGTACTACAGAGTCCCTGACTCACACAAATTTCTCTTCAGAAATCCTGCTGCTGACCCAGAGGACATCTCCCAAGGGCCTAAAGGAATAAAAGCAGCTACAGCTAAGAATCCCACCCCCTCCGACAGGGATTCCCGAGCTTTAGACAGATTGGGTAAAAAAGTATACACCTCTGTAACTCTTGCCATTAGAGCATTAAATTGTTAGTTCCACATGCTGAAATACCAGCAACATACTATGGAACTTATTAAGCAAAAATGATCTACCTTTCCTGACTGTGAAGAAAATAAAGAATTACAGGAGCTTATGCATTCTGCAAGCCAAGTCAGCAAGCATATCCTGCAATGTGGATTTGATGCCCTAGCAGCATCTTGCAGGGCAGCAGTCACAGGTTCTGTACTTAGAAGGTATGCTGTCAGACCATGTCAAATCAAAATTATTGGACGCTTGTCTGAACAAGGGCAATCTGTTTGTCACCAAAGCAGAAGAGGTTTTAAAAAAGATGGAAGAAAAGGCTAGGTCTATGCAGACGGTCAAAGATTTTTTGCAAGTGCAGCCTCCAAGATTTAGTAGACATTGCCCCTCAAAACAGCGGTCCTTTCCAGCACCCTCAAGGACATCTCAAACTAGACCCAGGGGAAACAGACTCCACAGATTACAGTCTCAGGGTATGCAGAGATTTAAGCAATGGAGTACCTCCATTTTTAATGCAGGGAGTGCTAAGCCAACCCCTTATGGAAAGAATTCATAATGACTTCTCAACTCCACCCCTCACCTCTGCCCAATTGCTCTTGCCCCTAGGAGGAAAACTTGCCCACCATGCAAAAAACTGGACCTCCAACACCAACGATCGATGGGTCCTCAACATAGTATCCCAGGGGTACAAATTTTATTTCCACACGCTGCCAACCCCAAAAGGGTTCCCAGACCTTCCTCCACACCAGTGGGCAGAGGCACAAAACCCAGTTCAGTTCCTGCTCTCCATAAGGGCAATTCAGCCTGTTCCTGCAGAACAGATAGGCCAAGGTTTTTATTCCAGACTTTTCCTGGTGCCCAGAAAAGAGGGCACCTGGCGCCCAATCTTAGATCTATCCATTCTAAACACCTTCCTGGTGGTACCAAAATTCAAAATGCTCACCCTACAACAGCTTCTCCCTATGCTGTCCAAAGATGCCTGGTTAGCCACCCTAGACCTACAGGAGGCCTATCTGAACATCCCAATAAGGGACTCCTGCAGGAAATGTCTGCGTTTCAGGGCAGGATCTATGCATTATCAGTTCTCTGCACTTCCCTTTGGCTTATCTACTGCTCACAGAGCTTTCACAAAGTGCCTGGCTCCACCCATTGCCTATTACAGACAGAGAAATATTCAAATCTACCCCTACTTGGACGATTGCCTAATTCAGACAGACAGTCAGGACCTTCTAAACTCCCTTGGGATATACTATCAATGAAAAGAAATCCAAAGTAGTCCCCAGCCAAAATATTGTATTCCTGGGAGCAATATTGGGCACAACATCCCAGATGGCATTCCTTACTCCAGAAAAACAAGCCTGTTTGACAGGCTATGACACTCAAATGGCCACCAGAACCCAGCTATCTGCAAGGAAAATCCTGCAGGCTCTAGTGTTCATGGCCTCCTGCATTCTACTAATTCCATATGCCAGACTGCATATGAGGAAACGTCAATGGTACTTAAAAAGCCTTTGGTGCTAGCATTCTCAGGACTTGGAAACTATCATACCTATGATACCTTGTCTAAGGAAAGAGTTCCTTTGGTGGGCAGCAGCATGCAACCACAACAAGGGGCTTCCCTTTACACAACCAGATGCCACCCAGACCCTTACCACAGACGCATCCGATTATGCCTAGGGTGCACATCTGGACGGCAAGTACATTCAGGGCCACTGGAGCCCAAATCAGGGCCCTTACTAATCAAAACTGACAACACCACAGTGATGTGCTACATAAACAAGCAGGGTGGAACCCACTCTTACCCACTCTGCAGGCTAGCCATGACCCTGTGGAACACGGCTCCAGCCGTGCATATTCACCTGCAAGCTCAATTCCTGCCAGGCAACCAAAACTCTCTGGCAGACAACTTAAGCAGAAATCTCCTAGACCCACATGAGTAGCAATTAAACCACAACACCTTCAGCCTTGTGACCCAGAAATGGGGTATTCCAAAGGTGGACCTTTTTGCCTCCCCTTACAACCACCAGCTCAGCAAATTCTGCACCAGGGTACCTCACAGCAAGGCCTGGAAAGTAGATGCCGTATCCCTCCAGTGGGCAAACCTCTCAATCTATGCATTTCCCTCTACCTCTTCTTACAAGAATATTACTCAGGATATGGAAGGAAAGACCAAGGGCAATCCTGATTGCCCCAGACTGGCCATGCCAACACTGGTGCCCACTACTGCGCAGTCTGTCACCATTGCCTCCATGGCACCTACCCCAAATCCCTACTCTTCTGACTCAGCAGGAGGGACAGTTCTTGTATCCACAGTTGCAGACCCTGAACCTTGTAGACTAAGCAAGCAGGTACTGGACGTCATACGTGATGCCAGATGACCCAATACAAGGAAATCCTATGCTGACAAGTGGAAAAGGTATTGTTCCTGATTCACACTAAAGGAGTGGATACATCACTGGCCTCCTTACCTCTCATCCTGGATTACCTAGCAGACCTACTTCACAGAGGCCTCTCCTTCTCCTCCATTAAGATCCATGCCTATGCCATCTCTGCTCATTACAGCTCTGAGCCACCGCTCTTCTCTTACCCTCTCATCAAGCAGTTCATGAGAGATTCTAACAACTTAAGGCCTCCAAGAAGAGTCCCCACCCCTGCTTTGGGACCTTAACTTTGTGTTGGAAAAGCTCATGCTTACCCCCCTTTGAGCCTGCAGCGTCAGCAGAGTTAAAATTCCCCTGTTGGAAAACAGCCTTGCTTCTGGCCATCACTTCAGCTAGAAGAGTGTCTGAGCTACAAGCACTTATGGCTGTGGAAACGTTCATTATTTTTCATGCAGACAGGGTCTCCCTCAGGACTAACCCAACTTTCATGCCTAAAGTGGTGTCCAGTGTGGCTCTCAACCAATCTATCCATTTGCTCACCTTTTTCCCTAATCCTCAAAATAAGGGGGAAAGGATCCTGCACTCTTTAGATGTGCACAGACAGCTCAGATTCTACCTTGATATGACTACGCCCTTTAGGAAATCTGACCAGTTACTAGTCAGCTTTGCACCGGGGCAGAGGGCAAGGCCATATAAAAACAAACCGTCTCCAAACGGATAGCACACTGTATCCACTTCAGTTACAAATGCCATGGGAATCCACCCCCTCAGGGAGTCAGAACGCATTCCACTAGGGCAACTTCAACCTCTACAGCCTTTCTCGGAGGAGTCCCTACCAGGGACATTCTGGAAGCTGCTACTTGGAGTTCTGTTCATACATTCACCAAGCATTACCACCTGCCTATCTTTTCCAAATTGAGGGCGGGCTTTGCAACAGCAGTTCTGCCGGGCATACTAGCCAGCCCCAACTACCTCCCCCCATTCTTCAGCTTTGGGAATCAGCCCAAGTGTGATGACTGCAACAGTGAAACACGAAGAACACAGTACACTTGTGTACACTTACCATAAATGTAGATGTTCGAGTGTATTCACTGTTGCAGTCCTGGATGATGTCCTTCTTGGATGCATCTGCAGTCATAACAAATGGGTTGTCCTGTCGTCAGGCAGCCCTTCGGTCGGCCGGATTCCAAAGTCTGGGTCCGGCTTCAGCTGATGTCGCACTTCACCCGACGTCATCTCTGCTGGTCTTCGGGTATAAAGGCATCAGCCGACGCCATTTTCCTCAGTCTTTCTTGCCGCGTGGCGCCCGAAGCAGAAGCTGTTCGCAAGTGCCGGTCGGTCAGATCCAGAGATTACTACTACCGAATACTACTTCGAAGACTTCTAAAGCTAAGTACCCGTTGGGGACTCTTTCTTGCCTCAGCCGATGTCAGAAAAAGTCAATAACTGTTTAACTTGTGGGAAACAAATACCTCATAAAGATTTCCACTCTTTCTGTTTGCCTTGCTTAGGCCCAGACTACGACGTAGCAGCCTGTTCGGCCTGTGCTTCCTTCAACCGACGAACGCTTAGGCGTCGGTCGGAGTTTGCTGAACAGTTTTTCGGCTCAGATTTTGCGTACATTATGCCGTCGGATCCTCCTACTACCCAAATTGTTAAAAAACGCAAAGAAAAAGACCGACACTCGCGGTCCGCGGTTTCGGCCGAAACCACGGTTAAGCAAGCCGCGAGTGTCTCGGTTTCGGTTGAAACCGAGAAAACTGGTCAATCTTCAGCCGAATCCATGACTACTACTGAGGCTCCTGTTACCTTACCTGAATCAGCCTCAGAAATTTTGCCTACAACTGTGGTTCCTACTGATTTATCAGACACCATCCCTTTGGATATCTCTACCCCAGCACATGGTGCTGCTAGGCCTCCTGCAGCCATGTCTATTAAGGCCTTTGCCAGGGCTAAAGCAGCCAAATCAGCTAAATCAGTGCCTGTTAAACCACCCTCACTCAGGCCCACTTCTAGTTCACAAATGCTTACTCTGGCAGAAGATTTAATATCCTTAATTAGGTGATCCCAATCTCACCCAGACAGGGCCTCTCAGCCCCCAGAAAAGAGACCTAGAACAGAGCCCCCCGAGCCTGTGTCCTCTGATGATTCTGCGGATGACTCAGACATTACAGACCAGCCAGAGGCTCCTTTTTCCAATTATGAAGATTCAGATGCTGAAGAATCCATTCCAGCTGCCTCTCCACCAGAGGAATTCTCCTTTGGGGAAACCCTACATGCCATGAGAGAACAATTCCAATGGCAGGGACAAGATTTCTCAGATTCAAGAAAAAGGCTTAGGACTTTTCTGCACTTACCACAACATAGGCCCTTAGCTATACCTCCTGTCCTGTCTGTTGTGGACGATGCATTTAATGATGTCTGCACTACACCTGATTCTTTACCTCCAGCCCCTGCCAAACCAGATAGATTTTACAGGGTGCCAGACACTCATCACCACCTATACAAGGCCCCACTTGCAGACCCGAAACTATATCCCAGGGGCCTAAGGCAGTAGCCTCGACCACAGCAAAAACATATTCCTCTGAAAGGGAATCCAGGTCCTTAGAGATGGGGAAAAAGTCTACACCTCTGCAACTCTCTCAGCTAGAGCTTTAAACTGTCAGTTTCACATGATCCAATACCAAGAGTTTATGCTTGATCAGTTAATTAAAAAGCTGTCCTCTGATGAATCTTTAGATAAGAAATATGTATTAGAAATGGTGAATAACATCCAACAGGTTAGTAACCATTCTTTAAAATATGGCTATGATGCACTGGAGGCTTCATTTAGATCAGCCATGACTGGCACAGTAATAAGAAGGCATGCATGGTTGAAAGAACAGGTCTTACCGGATCATGTTAAAGCTAAGCTATTGGATGCTCCTATGGATAAGGCCAGCCTATTTGGGGAACCTGCCCAGCAGGTAATGAAGAAAATGGAAGAAAAGGCAAAATCTGTACAAACAGTTAAAGATTTCCTACAGGTTCAGCCCCCAAGGTTTAGCAGGAACTGGCCTGCCAAAAATTGGTCCTTTCCTGACTCCACAAGATCACAAAGGGGCAGGAACATACGCTCTAGGGGCAGAAATCAATCCAGAGGAGGTGCCTACAGAGGACGACAGTGGCAAGGCAATAACCGAGGCACAGACACAACCACTGCCACTGCAACAGGACAATCACAGTGACTTGGCTCTGACTCTGCCTACCAGGGAGCAAAAAGCAGCACCATTAGGTGGAAAGTTAGCCTTATTCTCGAAAAATTGGCACTATATCACAAAAGACAAGTGGATTTTGCAAACCATAGACCAAGGCTACGGTTCCACTTCCACACTTTACCAGTAAAAAGAGGAATGCCAAACCTGCCCCCAAATCAAAAAATAGAAGCCCTGCACCAGATAGCGGAATTAATAAAGATGAGAGCTGTGGAAAGAGTACCAATAACAGAACAGGGCAAAGGATTCTACTCCAGACTCTTCCTAGTACCAAGAAAAGAGAAAAACTGGAGACCTATTCTCGACCTGTCCATTTTAAACACATACATCATCGTCCCAAAATTCAAAATGCTGACCCTACAGCAACTTCTTCCCATGCTGGGCAAGGAGTGTTGGCTGGTAACTCTAGATCTCAAGGAGGCATACCTGCACGTCCCCATTCGACCAAATTGCAGAAGATACCTCAGATTTCTTGCAGGATCAGAGCATTATCAATTCTCAGCATTGCCCTTTGGCTTATCTACTGCGCCCAGAGTATTCACAAAATGCCTGGCATCAGTAATTGCTCACTGCAGAGTACAGGGAATCCAAATTTATCCATACCTGGACGACTGCCTGTTACAAGCGGACAACAAAAGCAAGCTGACAACAGATTTACAAAGGGTCATTTACTTGCTTCAAGCCCTGGGATACACAGTCAATTTACAAAAGTCAAGGCTGATACCATCCCAGACAAGAACCTTCTTGGGCGCGGAATTGGACACAGTAAAACAGATGGCATTCCTAACTGCAGAAAAACAAAAAGAGCTCCCTCTTTACTTCTTGGCATTAACAAAGCAGAACAAACTAACAGCAAGAAAAGTTCTGCAGGCCTTGGGCTTCATGGCATCATGCATAATCTTGGTTCCACATGCCAGACTGCATATGAGAAAGTTACAGTGGTACCTAAAGAATTTATGGTCTCAACACAGGCACAGCTTAGAAACAGAAATACCACTAATCCCATGCTTAAAACAGGAGTTCCTATGGTGGGCTCGGGCATGCCAGTCAAACCCAGGCTTACCCTTCCACAAATTTCGAGCAAACCAAACCATCACAACGGACGCCTCAGACCTAGGATGGGGGGCACACATGCTGGACAAATGCGTACAAGGACTGTGGACTCAGGACCAGCTGCACCTGCACATAAACCAAAAAGAAATGCTGGCAGTAAAACTGGCAATCCTAAAATTCAGACCATTCCTCAAAGAAGGCCATTTGATGATAAGGACAGACAACACCACAGTCATGTGGTACATCAACAAACAGGGAGGCACCCAGTCTTACCCCCTATGCAGAATGACTTTGGACCTTTGGAATCTGGCTCTCAGCTACAACATCCAGTTACAGGCAATATTTGTACCGGGAAAAGAGAACACCCTAGCAGACATTTTAAGCAGAACCACCTCGGATGCTCACGAATGGATGCTACACCGACATCTTCAAGGCCATCACAAAGAAATGGGGAATGCCACAAATAGATCTATTCGCTTCCCCACAAAATCACCAGCTCAAAAAATTCTGCACAAGGACATTCCACCCACTTGCATGGAAGGTGGACTCTCTATCCTTCAGCTGGAAAGGCCTGACAGCATATGCATTTCCACCTCTTCCCTTGATGCACAAGGTACTACTGAAAATCAAAGAGGAACGTCCAAGGATAATTCTGATAGCTCCGAACTGGCCAAGACAACACTGGTACCCATTGCTGAGGAGCATGTCTCGGGAGAAAATGTGGTCAATACCCCTGATGCCCCTTATGTTATCTCAGAACAACTACAACATCATGCATCCAAACCTAAAAACCTTGCAACTGATGGCCTGGAACATCACATAGCAGTAACTAACCCAGACCTTTCACAAAGGGTTAAAGACATTATCCTTGAAGCCTGCAGACCTTCAACGAGAAGGAACTATGCAGGAAAATGGAAAAGGTTCGTCATTTGGAGTACTGAAAGAGGAAAGGATGTGTCGAACATAGATATTGCTAACATTCTGGAGTACTTGGCAGAGCTTCTACATACAGGCCTGTCCTATTCCTCCATCAAGATACATGCATCAGCTATTTCAGCAGAATACAGCTTTGATCCTCCTGTCTTTTCACATCCTCTATTCAGGCAGTTCCTCAGAGGGATCAAGAATGTAAAACCTCCTAGGAAACCACCATTACCAGCATGGGACTTGAATTTTGTACTAGAAAAGTTGACACTCCCTCCGTTTGAACCAGCAGCAACAACAGATCTACAACACCTGTCATGGAAAACTGCTTTCCTACTGGCTATTACTTCAGCAAGGAGGGTTTCGGAGCTACAGGCCTTAATGGCAGTGCAACCCTTCCTAATCTTCCATCAAGATAGGGTGTCCATGAGAACTAATCCTACATTTATGCCTAAGGTGGTATCCAGAGTGTCTTTAAACCAGGCAATCCACCTAACTACCTTCTTTCCCAATCCACAAAACAGAGGTGAAAGAATAATGCATACCTTGGATGTACATAGACAGTTACGCTACTACCTGGACAGAACCAAAGGTAACAGAAAAACTGACCAGCTCTTTGTAGCCTATGCAACAGGAAGGGAAGGAAAAGCAATTTCCAAACAGACAATCTCCAAATGGATAGGAAATTGCATAAGATTCTGTTACTCCTACCATAGAAAACCAATTCCACAGAACATAAGACCTCATTCTACAAGGGCTATAGCCACTACCACAGCTTTCTTAAGAGGAGTGGCAACCAAGGACATTATTGAGGCGGCTACTTGGACCTCTGTGCATACATTTGCCAAGCATTATAATTTACTTCTATATTCTAGATCCAGAGCAGGGTTTGCCACTGCTGTACTGCAAGGGATCCTGACTACACCATAATTTTTATTCCTCCTCCCCTAGTTTGGCTATGGTATTCTACCCATTTGTTATGACTGCAGATGCATCCATGAAGGACATAGTACAGTTTTGTACCTACCATAAATGTAGATGTCCGAACTGGATAGCATCTGCAGTCAGGATTACCCTCCCTCCGTCCCCTCTGTGGTACTCCTAGGGTATTTACCCTCCTAATAGCTAGCTGGGGGGGGAGTCTCTTATGGTGTATTTGTTTGTATATATGTACATACATGTTTATTTTTTGTGTTTGCCTTCTACTATTTTGGAAACATTGGCATTTATCCAAAATTTAGCTTTCCAAGAGGGCAATTGGCATCTGGGGCAAGAAACACTGAGGAAAATGGCGTCGGCTGATGCCTTTATACCCGAAGACCAGCAGAGATGACGTCGGGTGAAGTGCGACATCAGCGAGCGGACCCAGACTTTGGAATCCGGCCGACCGAAGGGCTGCCTGACGACAGGACAACCCATTTGTTATGACTGCAGATGCTATCCAGTTCGGACATCTACATTTATGGTAGGTACAAAACTGTACTTTCTTCGTGTTTCACTGTTACAGTCATTACATTTGGGTAATCTGCTGGCAGGTTGCCCTCAGTTGGCCTGAATGACAAAGTCTTGGGTCCTGCGTCGGTTGCTGTCTCCTCTTCCATGACGTCAGGTTGTCAGGGGTATAAAACATGCAGCCAACGCCATTTTAATCCATCTTTCTTGCTGCGCAGTGCCAGAATCAGAAGCAGTTCGCAAGTGCCGGTCGGCCGACTCCTGAAATTTTCGTTTTCGAGTTTCAGAACCGAAGTCTTGAAACTAAAGCTAAGTACCCAGTTGGGGGAACTTTTTCTTGCTCCTTACCGATGTCAGAAAAGTTAATAATTGTATTACTTGTGGGAAGCAAATACCTCATAAGGATTTTCATTTGTACTGTATTCCTTGCCTAGGCCCTGACCACAATGTGACTTGCTGTCAGTTTTGTGCTAAATTTAACCAACGCACTATTAAGCGTCGGTATATTTTTGCTTCTACATACTTTGCCTCAAGATTTAACTATCCTGAAATGTCGTCGGTTAGCAATCCGACTACCGGAATTCACAAAAAACGCAAAGAAAAAGACAGAGACAGACCGTCGAGGTCCAAAACCGATGACGAAGCTTCTCCTAAGCCAGTCGCCAGTTCGCCGGTACTCAGTGAGGCGCTTTTGCAGCCCCTGTTGCCCGCTACTTTTGATTCATAGGCCTCTACCGAGACCCATTCGGAGTCAGGTATGCCACGAGATTCTTCAAGTGTTGAACCCGTGGATGTCTCTCCCTTGAATGGGTCCAGAGCCGCTGAGCAGGCACCGGCTGCTGAGGGTGTTTTCAGGCCTAAAGATTTGTATATTAAACCGACGCCATCATCAAAAACAAGGCCAAAACCAACTTCTGTGTCTAAAAAAAACAACGCATGAGCCACGTGTTCAGGCCCCTATGCCTAAAAAACAAATTATCAAAATGGCTTAGGATTTAATTACCTTGATCAGGGGTTCCCAACCCCCTCCTGCTAAGAAACCTAGGCAAGGCACTGATTATGAATCTTCAGATCAGGTTTCCATTTCTTCTGATCAGAAATTTTCTATTCCCCCTTATGAGGACTCTGATGCAGAAGAATCCATCCCTTCTGCTTCTCCTGAGGATTTTTCTTTTGGAGAAACTTTGCATACCTTAAGGGAACATTTTCTTTGGGAGAGTCAGGATTTTTCAGAAGCCAAAAAGAGGCTTAGGAATTTTCTACTTCTTCCTCAGCATAGGCCTTTGGCTATACCTCCTGTTTTAGACATTGTTGATGATGTTTTCTCAGAATCCAGCATGGGTCCTGATTTCCTGCTCCGGCTCCTAGTAAGCCAGACAGATATTACAGGGTTCCTGACTCCCACAAGTTTCTTTTCAAAAATCCTGCTGCTGACCCTGAAACAATTTCTCAGGGTCCCAAGGGTGTTAAGGCATCTGCCGCTTAAAATCCTACCCCCCTCAATAGAGACTCCAGGGCACTGGATAGATGGGGTAAAAAGGTTTATATGTCTGCAACCCTGGCAGTCAGGGCTTTAAACTGTCAATTTCATATGCTTAAATATCAACAGCATGTTGTGGGCTTACTTAAACAGAAAATTATGTTGATTTCTGATTGTGTGGAAAATAGAGTTACAGGATTTATTGCATTCAGCTGAACAAGTTGGAAAGCATACTTTGCAATGTGGTTTTGATTCCTTGGAGGCCTCTTGCAGGGCCGCTGTAACTGGATCTGTGATAAGAAGGCATGCTTGGCTCAAGGAGCAAAATCTCCCAGATTATGTTAAAGCTAAATTGTTGGATTCTCCTTTACAGCAGGACAGTCTGTTTGGTAATAAGGCAAAATAAGTTTTGAAAAAGATGGAAGACAAAGCTAAATCTATGCAAACTGTAAAATATTTCTTGCAAGTTCAGCCACCCAGGTCAGTAGGCACTGGCCTACTAAGAATTAGTCCTTTCCAGTACCCAACAGAGCAGCTCAGGTCAAACCCAGACACTCCAAAGGCTCCAGGTTTCAGTCACAAGGCACTTACAGGACAAAACAATGGGGTGCCTCCACCTCCAAATCTGGAAGTAGCAAAGCACCCCCGTACGGTAAACAGTCTCAATGACTTTCCTCTTCCATTTCCAAGCACTTATCTTTTGGCAGCCCCTTTGGGGGGAAAACTAGCACTTCATGCTCAAAATTGGCATCTAATTACCCAGGACAAGTGGGTCTTAAATATAGTATCCCAGGGATACAGATTTCATTTCCACACGTTGCCAATTCCAAATGGATGGCCAGATCTGCCTCCAAATCAGTGGGCAGAGGCCCAGAAACAAGTCATGTCCCTCATGGATATGGGGCTATTCAACCAGTACCAGAAAAGGAAAAAGGGCAAGGTTTTTATTCAAGACTTTTCCTGGAACCCAGAAAAGACAAATCATGGCGTCCAATTCTGGACTTATCCATTCTAAATACCTTCCTGGACATTCCAAAATTCAAGATGCTGACTCTACAACAGTTACTGCCTATGCTAGGCAAGGATGCCTGGTTGGTAACTCTAGACTTAAAAGTGCCTGGCACCAGTGATTGCATTTTGCAGACAAAGAAACATTCAAATTTATCCGTATCTGGACGATTGTCTAATTCAGGCAGAAAAAAGGACACACTTCTACAACATCTGGCGTTTGTAAAAAGGCTTCTAACATGCCTAGGGTATACCATAAACGAAAATAAATCACAACTGGTACCCTCTCAAATAATTACATTCCTGGGTGCAAGCTTGAATACAACTGCCCAGATGCTTACCTCATGCCAGACAAACAAATTCAATTGATAACATACTTCAAACAAGTGTCCACAAAAACCCAGCTATCTGCAAGACAAATTCTGCAGGCTGTAGGGTTCATGGCATGCTGCATTCTACTAATTCCATATGCAAGACTGCATATGAGGAAACTTCAATGGTACCTAAAAAGCTTATGGAGTCAACATTGTCACAACCTGGAAACCATGATTCCTCTCATTCCTTGCCTGCAACAGGGGTTCCTATTGTCTGCAGAGGCCTGTCACCAAAACAAGGGACTGTCATTCATTCTACCCCCTGCCACCCAAACCCTGACTACAGATGCATCAGAATATGCTTGGGGGGCCCATCTGGCACGGAGATGTATTCAGGGCGAATGGAGCCCAAATCAAATGCACCTACATATCAACCAGAAAGAAATGCTAGCTGTACAGAATGCTCTGACAGCCTTCAAGGACTTCATTCATCCAGGACAACTACTGATAAAGACAGACAACACCACAGTTATGTGGTACATAAACAAGCAGGGGGGTACCCACTCCTACCCTCTTTGCAGACTAGCCATGGCCTTGTGGAACACAGCATTGACTTATCAAATACATCTACAAGCTCAATTCATGCGAGGAAAGCAAAATACTCTGGCAGACGAACTAAGCAGAAATCTTATGGACCCACACAAATGGAAACTGGATCCACAAATCTTCAGCATGTTGACACGAAAATGGGGGAGCCCAGACATAGATCTTTTTGCCTCTCCCCAAAACTATCAGTTAGACAAATTCTGCACAAGAATTCATCACAAAAAAGCTTGGAAAGTGGATGCTCTATCCTTCAGCTGGAAAAACCTATCAGTCTATGCCTTTCCCCCTCTGCCTCTGCTCTCCAAGGTTTTACTAAAAGTCAGACAGGAAAAAACAAAAATTATTCTGATTGCTCCAGACTGGCCTCGCCAACACTGGTACCCACTTCTAAGGAATATGTCACACCTTCCTCCGTGGTACTTGCCTCAGACACCTCATCTATTGTCTCAGCAGAAGTATCAAATTCTGCACACTCTGCTCTAAACTCTGAATCTTGCAGCATGGCTAATCAACTAATTTCACCAGTCACATCTCTCAGTAAACCTGTGATGGATGTCATTTTGGAGGCTAGAAGGCCTAGTACTAGAAAATCTTATGCTGATAAATGGAAGAGATTCTTTGCCTGGAACCAAGCACAAGGAATAAACACAGCAATGCCCAATATTCCTCAGATTCTGCAATATTTAACTTGAGATGCTTCACAACAGCCTATCTTTTTCTTCTATAAAAATCCATGCCTCTGCCATCTCGGCTCATTACAACACAGAGCCTCCTCTCTTTTCTCAACCCCTGCTAAAGCAGTACCTCAGAGGGGCCAGAAATTTGAGACCTCCCAGGAGAGCACCCACTCCTGCATGGGACCTCAATTTTGTGTTAGAAAAACTCACACTACCTCCTTTTGAACCAGCTGCTACTGCAGACATAAAATTTATTTCTTGGAAGACAGCCTTTCTTTTAGCATTCACTTCAGCTAGAAGGATCTCAGAACTACAGGCTCTCATGGCAGTGGAGCCTTTCATTATCTTTTTTTCTGGACAGGATGGCCTTCAGGACCAATCCATCCTTTGTGCCTAAGGTGGTATCCAGTGTGGCTCTTAACCAGACCATTCATCTGCCAACTTTTTTCCCAAATCCGCAGAACAAGGGGGAGCGGATTCTGCATTCAATGGATGTACACAGACAACTAAGATTCTACTTAAACAGGACAAAATCTCTAAAAAAGTTTGAGCAACTACTGGTGGCATTTGTTGCAGGGGCAGAGGGGAACGCTATTTCAAAGCAGACTATTTCAAAATGGATAAGCCATTGTATTTGTTTCTGCTACATGCACCATGGTAAACCTGTCCCCAAGGGGATCAGATCCCATTCCACCAGGGCTGCATCTACTTCTGCAGCTTTTCTCAGAGAGGTTCCTACCAGAGACATTCTAGAAGCTGCTACTTGGAGCTCAGTTCATACGTTCACCAAACATTACTATTTACCTCTCTTTTCTAAATCCAGGGCAGGCTTTGCCACTGCTGTCCTGCAGGGCCTTATAGCTGCTCCTAATGCTGTATAATTCCATCCTCCCATCCATAGCCTTGGGATTCTACCCAAGTGTAATGACTGCAACAGTGAAACACGAAGAACATAGTACAGTTGTGTACACTCACCATAAATGTAGATGTTCGAGTGTATTCACTGTTGCAGTCTGGGTTACCCATCCGCCAGCCCCCCTCCCCCTTTTTTCCTCTCTTATTATACCTCTTCCTTTCTTCACTATACTCAAAAGCTTTTTTTGGTGTATTTGCTTTTAGTTGGAGGTAAATATTTTGTGTTCTACATTACATGCATATATATATATATATATATATATATATATATATATATATATATATATAATATTTTTGCTCCCCATTTGGGGGGCACTTGACATCTGGGGCAAAAAAACAGATTAAAATGGCGTCGGCTGCATGTTTTATACCCCTGACGACCTGACGTCATGGAAGAGGAGACAGCAACCGACGCAGGACCCAAGACTTTGTTATTCAGGCCGACTGAGGGCAACCTGCCGGCAGATTACCCAAATGTAATGACTGCAACAGTGAATACACTCGAACATCTACATTTATGGTAAGTGCACACAACTGTAATTTTTCCACCCTCCAGCCCCCTTGTATCGCTCTCTCTCTCTTCCTCACTCCTTACAGGGCTATTGGTATTTACTTTTTACTGGTGGTGTTTTTCCACCATAACTTAGCTCCCTGTTTGGGGGCTCCTGACATTTGGGGCAAGAAAAACTGATGTAATGGTGTCGGCTGCCTGTTTTTATACCCCTGATGTCAGTACTGAAGCGACAGCAACTGACACAGAAATACTAAGCCTCTGGTATTCAGGCCGACTGAGGGCTACCCCTGGCAGGATAACCCAAGTGTGATGACTGCAACAGTGAATACACTCGAACATCTACATTTATGGTAAGTGTACACAACTGTACTTTGTGCATGTTGTTTGTTGTGAAATTTCTGAGAGTCTGTACATTGAAACGCTCATTAATATGGTAAGTTTGTTAGACTGAGGATTGTGCAAGCACTACAATGTACTGATGACTGGGAAGCATTGGAAACATGAACCATAAATACCTGCTAGTGTAAAGAAGAACTGACCACAGAGGGACATCTAATATTGATGAAGAAACTAAAAGTAAGAAAACCAGATGTAAATATTGAAGAAAAAGGGCAAAAGTAGCATTAATTATTGAAAGAGGTACATCTAGCTGCTATAATGTCTTGCATACTGAGCAACATACAAGTTATAGAAAACCAGGATATGCAAGCAGAATTTACAGCAGTGTGGAATAATGGCACACAGTTCCAATAGTAGTAGGAGCAAAAGGGTTAGAGAAAAATAATTTTCAAGCATATTTAAATATGTTACCAGTACAGTAACTGCATGAACTAGAGAAAGTGACTATTCTGGGCACATTGTGGGTACTGAGAAGAGTACTTTTAGCTAACACCAAAGGCTTAAGCAAAATAATTTCATGAATTTCAGTTGTGCCCTGACTTCAGAATATGGGTCCATTACTTCTCATAAGTACTTACTAGGCTAGATAGTTTTTAGACCTTATATTTTGCATACAAGTAACTCAGAGCTAGGGTGAAAAAGGATATATTGAGGCATTTATGTATTTCCCCTATCCATGAGGGACAGGTGCTAAACTGGAGATCAGTTTGAGATTACCCATCAATTTGTCCAAATTGCATCAGAATAGAATAAGAGAAGTACTTTGCTTTATGTAGAGAGGAAGCCTGTTCCATTGAAGAAGTATTGTCTGTGATATAAACCTATCCCTCCAACTTGTTCTATTTATTTTACGAAGTCAATTGAGATTCCTAGAGTGGGTGTTTGGAATACCATTGGACTTGTGATTGCGTAATAGGCCTGACAGAATAGGGTCTATTGAAGCAAGGCAGAGGTTACCCCTCAAGTAGCTTGTATGTTACTGAGAGAGGAACAAGGCTTTGAGATGATCTGCATAGTTTTTACGATTTAGGCATGTGATCTTTTTGGTAAGAAATCACTGTGGTCATTCCAGTTGTGACAGGTACGTGCCTAAAAGAGCATTATACTTGATGATTGGCCTAATAATTGTCATCTACAGTTGAGCAGTTGCATCCCTCGATCTGAACAGAATATGTTTAGATACAAGCTGTGCAATGAAACATGACTTCCTTACAACAGTGTATATGAGGTGATCAAAGGACAGTTCATTGTTGGCATAGTTTCCCAGGTCCATAACTACAAGATCAGTTTTTCAGGGGTGTGTTTTCAGAGTGATAGTTACAAGGGGAGTTATGCTTGCTGAAGGATACAATTATTCACTTTCTGGCATTTAGTTTTAGTCCCTAGTTTTGACATCAGCTGTTTGTTTGGAACAAGTCCTCTTGGAAGGTCCTGGTGCCTTCTGGAGAGTTTATGATGGCAGCAAGTTTACAGTCATGTGTAAACATGATCAGCCACAAACACTTACTTTAATTTTGACCTCTGAGAAGTAAATGCCAAAGAGGAGAGGCCTAAGGACTGAACCCTGAAGTACACCACTAGTGACAGGCCTTTTGGAAGAAATATTGCTATTTGTTTTCCGATTTGCTATCCATTGAGTTAAATAAGGATTGATATTTAGCTGGGATAGTTTGTGTGTGACACTTAAGTGTGGGATGATGATGAATTGCTTTGTGAGGTCTATGTATGCAGTGTGTACCATTTTGCCCTCATACATTGCTTTAGTAACTTTTTCAAAGAATAACACAAACTCCAGCCAATACCAACATCAGAAACCGGAAAAAAACAAAAAATAGTACTGGACCTGAATGGCACAATAAAGGCAGAAGTAGCAGAAAAAAATGTAACCATGTAATAGCGTACACACTTTTTATTTCGTCCTCTGACTTCTTCAGAACAATATTCAATATAGGAATTTTTTGGAACAGAGAGAAACCCTTTTCAGATAAAATTAGAGGCTGATAAAAAAAAAACAGGACTCAATGAAATGATAAGTATAAAGTGCGCTTTAAGAGAAAAAAAAGGTTGCATTTAAATAAATTGTAATAATTTTTATAAATTAACTTTAAAAGTGTATTTTAGGGAATTCATCTTTATATTTCTGTTTGTGCTTTTAATAGGATAATTGAATGAATTGATTAATTGGGTAAGGTTTGCTGTAAAAGTAGTGTCTTGTATATTGAATACTGTTCTGAAGAAGTTTGAGGATGAAAGTGTTTAAATAAAAAGTTTGTACGCTATTCCGTGGTTACATTTTTTTCTGCTACTTCTGCCTTTATTGTGCCATTTGGGTCCAGTACTATATTTTGGTTTTAACTTTTTCGAAGAAGTCAACCAAGTTTAGTAGAGAGAACCTGTCCTTGATAAATCTAAACTGGGTTAACTCAAGACACTATAATCTTCTTAAATCCTTGTATATTAATTCCATAATGATTCGTTCCTATATAATAATTCCATAGTGATCCTTTCCATAGCTTTACAAGATGAGACTGGTCAAGTTTACGGGTCTGTAATAACCAGGTCCATTGAAACCCCATCTTTGTTCAGGGAAATGACTGTCACTGTCCTCCAGTCATCCAGCATGGAGCCTGTTTTGAGACTGATAGTGAATAGCTTCTGTAGGGGATCAGACAAGTCAGGTTTCAGGCTGATCAGTAGGCAGCCTGGTATGTCATCTGGCCTCACAGATGTAGTGTTCTTGGCCTTGGACAGTGCCTTGAGAACTTGTTCTTGGGAGATTTGTGTGGGGGTGTATGTGTGGATAGATTGGCTGTGCCCTCTGGATTTATTTATGTGATATAATTTACTGTTGGCTCTGCACAGTGCTAGGCATTGTTTCTGACATTTTTAATTTAACTAATGAAGGCTTTGTGCTTATCCTTCACCTGAGTGGCTGTTTTTGCCATCTGGCTTTGGTTGATTTAATTAGGGTCTGGGGTTCCTTGTTTTGTTTAGCAAGAACATTTTTTGCATCTTGAGAGTTAGATTTATTTTTGTATGCAATAAGATTTTTTTCTTTTCTTACAGGGGCTGTTTATATGTGGGTTCCACCATATGAGGTTTATGTTTGAATTTTGCATTGTATTTATTTCTGAGTGGGACTGATGCATCTATGTAGCTATTTACATGTGCATAAAAATTGCCTGAGAAGGATTTTGAATAAGCAGGGTCATAAAGAAGGAACAGGCTTTTGAATTCAGCCAGGTCATCATATAGGTTTAGTAGATTAACCTTCGCATAATCTCTGAATACCAGAGTACTGGAAAATGCTTTGTGAATGTGATTGATCTCATTTGAAGGTATATGGGGAGGTAGAGTTCAAGGTTGCCCCATAGTGGTAAGAACCAAATCCAGGATTTTATCACCCTTCATCTGGGTGAAGAGAATTTCTTCCATGGAATTTGTATTAGCAATGTCTGGAAATCTCTGGGCATACATATTTGAAGATACACAAGTCTCACAGTTCATAGAGGGGTACTTGAAGTCTCTTAGGAGAAAGATGTTTGGTTTAATACATAAAGACTCCAGACTAGTTGGGTAGGAGGTAAGGGGTGAGGAGGACATAGGGGTCCTATAGTTAGCTATGGTATGATAAGGGAGTTTGTTAATAGTACATTGGGCATAGAGGAGTGGTAAGTCATTATCTTTTCTAACTAGTCTGGAGATTGTGTGTTTTGAGAGTATGGAGACACCACAGTATTTAGTGCCTTCATCTGACGTGGTGGTCCTGAAAGTCTGATAGCCTTTGAAATCCTGCATTAATGGAGTGCTTTCAAATGGTCTTGAACCAGGCCTCTGTGAGTATGCATATATCAGTGTTTTCTAGGGTAAGGAGTGGTCGTAGGGAGTGCATTTTTTTTTGTTAAACCTCCTAACACTGAGTACCAGTGCCTTAATGTTATCTGAATTCTATTCAGTTATATTTGTAACTTTCTCATAATATTGGAAATCTTAAACATTTGGAGAAATGTCATTGAACATGAACAATAATGGACTTTTTGGATGGTCTTGCATTTGCTTTGCTGAATAAGTGCTTCACTGGACTAAGGCAGCTTGTGACTTCTGAGCATGCCTATGGGTCTGCAGTGTTTATTTCCCCATTTATGGTACTTTACTCTTACTGGCTGCTGGGCAGCCACGGTGGTGCAGCAGTTAACATTGTCGCCTCACAGCAAGAGGTTCTCCAGGCTGGGGTGCCTTCTGTACGGAGTCTGCATGTCCTCCCTGTGGTCGCGTGGGTTTCCTCCGGGTATTCCGGTTTCCTCCCACATCCCAAAGACATGCTGTAGGTGGATTGGACACTCTACATTGGCCCTAGGTGTGAGTGTGTGCCTTCTGTGGAAGGGTGGGCGCTGGGCTGGCAGCTCGACACCATAAAACTCCACTGCCAATCATGAGCAGACAGATGATCTGCTGTGGCAACCCCTAACTGGGAAAAGCTGAAAGACGAAGACTCTTACTGGCTACTCCACAGCCAGAATGTCTGGCCCTATTCATATGTTTTCTTTTTAATATGTAGCAGTGCATTTTATATTGATATGTTTTCCCTTTTGCCCATATTCACTTGTGCCCACATTTACCACTGTGTAGTCTAGGTATACAGCATTTGTCATTTAAGTAACATGACTATTCCCATTTGCTCACACATTCGACATTTGCTGCCTTATTGTGCACTTGCTCACAAATTGTGCTGCATCGTCTTGACAGAGACAGCATTTGCCTGTGGCATGTTTGCATTCACTGTTTCAGAAATTGTGGCATTACTTTTTTTTTTTTTTTTTTTAGTGATGCCTTCATTTTGCTTTGTATGTCGTGGATGAGATCAGTACATTTTGTGGTTATGTAGTCATCCCAGCACAGAGCACAATATTGAAATAATTCATTTAAGTGAACTGGTAGTTGCAATATTCATTACTGAGCGAATGGTATATTACAGGTGTTACCACCCATCTTTTCTGTTATGGACAGATAATGCCATTTAAGAAACTAAAAGTTGATATTTTTGGAAGTCCTGCAGTCAGAGTGTTTGTAAATTCTAGGTTACTATGGAAGAAGGTAGGTATTTTTACTGGAAATGCTCATAAATTTTGGAAATTTTGTTCTGCAATATACCATCTGCTTTCCACTTTAATACTCAGTAAATCTCCTAATAACCACTTACCTTTCACTCCACCACTCCTGCTTCTTCCTCTTACCTCCTTATTTCCCCTTAGATTTGATCCGTTATACCCAAGTGCAGCATACACATAACATTATGTGCTTTACTTCCTATACATGTACATGTTATATAGTTTAAGTATAATGTTTAGGTATCCTGCTCAATTTTATAATTATATTTGTATCCATTTAACACTATTGTAATGCAGTTAGTATTGTATTTTCATCAGTGTGGAGGTTTTCTCCCTGGGCCTGTGTTAAAAAGGGGTATGCTTGTCATCCCAATCACAGGAATCAGGTTTTTTGGCTAGGCTTGAGATCAGTCTGCAGACTGATTGGCTAGTATTTATCTATGAACCTGTGAAGCTATACCAATCCAGTAGTCAAATGCTAAATAAATAAAATGTGTTCCTTCCATAGATCATTGCTTGTGACTTTCTTTACTGGTTTGCTGTTAGAAATGCAGCAACTTTACAATTATAGTTAATAGTTATATACTTTCCTGACTTAGAAGATTGATGGCAAGTAGACACCCCCCCCCCCCCCAAAAAGATGATTTTTTTAAAATAGCTTTATTCGTTTTGAAGCACTTGGAACAGTTGGTAGCAGCACATTATTGGCTCAGATAGCGTATTGACTTCCTTTGATGTCTTAGACCTTTTTATCTAATAAAAACTTCAGAAAAAGTGCCCTGTTGTATCTTACACAATTCATTCTGAGAAAATGTTATAGTTTATGTGGTCAGATTTGAATGGATATTTGTCAAGGAGAAAGACCTGAATTATTCTGTCGCAGAGTGTTTTACTGTAAACATCTGACAGTACCACATTGTGCAGGAAGCAGAAATATGGTAACTAACAATGTTCATCATTCTCACTGCAATAGTAGCCTATGGGTTATATTTTGCCAAGGATTCAGCACCCAGACAACTTCCCAAAGCTCTGCTCTCCAGTTATTATGGCTGCCTATCAGCTAAACCTTTCTGGAGAGAAGTATAAAAGCAGCCAGAGTGACTAAAGTACTTTCTTGCCATCTCGTGCAGCTGCATTTCTGACACTACTTCAATGCAGCTGTTGGCCAAGGCTTCCTGTCAGACAAATAAGACCCCTTTTTGAGACCACTTTCACACATGCAAATTATATTTTGTACATTTGTTGTGTTTTCTTTTTTGTAGTAAATAGTGGTATGCCAGTATGCCTGCTTTTCAGGCACGTCTGTAGACTTTCCTTGATTACTGTTACTGTCACTCTAGGAATGATTTATAGGATTTGGCTGTTGTTTAGTGCCTTAGGGCTATACGTGTGTATTTCTTGTTTTTAAATTGTTTTTGGACAGTTGAAAAGTGTTTTTTTTTTTCTGGGAAAATAACATGATTTTATATGAATGCTTCTGCTTTCACTTGGTTGGCGTAGGCTTTATGTGATTTTACAGAGCAACTATTTTTTTTTATGCTGTCTAACTTTTGACAGGGAATTATTGTGTACTGCTTATGTTACTTTCTGGGGTAAATTTGATTAGACTGGAAGGGTTCATAGGTAGGTACTAGACTATCTGCCCAAGGGCATTTATAAGCCTAGCCAGAGTGTGTCGGCTTTCGCCGCCTCATTGATTAATTAACTGATCCTTTGTCAAGCAGAGCCAATAAAGTGATCCCAGGGGTGTATTTTCTGTTACCCATCTACTCGTCAAGGTTTCTCTTGAAGAGTGTTAGTGAGGGGCTCTGCCTAATGTAGTTTGGAAGTTTGTTCCAAAGCATGAGGAGTCTATGCGACAGGAATCTATCCCTCCAGCATGTTCTATTTATTGTTGTGGCGAGGTTTAGTTCACTAGAGTGCATGGCTCACAGTGACTTTGGATTTCTTTAGGTGTAGCATGTCCATCAATTCTGAGTTGGACATGGCTTTGTAAGTCAGGCAGAGATTACCTCTGAGTAAGTGATATGTCACTGAGTACAGCCAGAGTTTTTTCAGTCAGGCTGCATAGGACATATGTTTGAGGCCAGTAATCCTCTTGGTGAGGTACTTTTGTGGTCTCTCCAGCTGTTGGAAGTGTCTTGTGAGGTACATCCTAAATGGGGCATTGTACTCTATGATGGGTCTGATGAGTAACAATTAGAGGGGCACTGTAACCTCTTTATTTCTAGATACGAACCATTTAGTAATTAGATGGGCCACATAGAAGGATTTCCTAACTACTTTGGCAATATGATTGTCGAAGGAGAAATTGCTATCTACCTGGGTCCCCAGATCTCTTATTACCTCTCCTGTATTAAGGGGGCTGCCACCTATGTGGTAATTTGTGGTTGTTTTGTTTTTCCCCAAACGGGATGACTATGCATTTTTTGGCATTTAGCTTGAGGCCATGACTTTGACACCAGGTGTCCATCTCAGTAAAGCCCTTTTGGAGAATGTCCGTGTCAGCCGGAGAGTCAATTATGGCTCCCAGTTTGCAGTCATCGGCGAACTTGGTTAGCCATAGTCCTCCTCTGTTTGCCTGTACTTCTGAGAAATATATGCCAAACAGTAGGGGTCCCAGGACCGAGCCTTGCGGGACACCACTTGTGACTGGTTTAGAGTTGGACCTAGAGCCCGCTATTCTTACCGTGTGAGTGCTGTCTGTAAGCCAGTTGGCAACCCATCTCGTGACGTAGGGGTCTGTGTTCAGGCTTGTGAGTTTTTCTGTAATACCCGAGTGGGAAATGGTGTCAAAAACCTTGGCGAGGTCAGGGTAGGCTGTGTGAACAACCTTTCACTCGTCTATAGCCTTGGTGACTGTCTCGAAGAAGTCAACCAGGTTTAGTAGGCATGATCTGCCCTTAACAAAGCCGAACTGGGTCGGGTCAAGTGTTTGGAGGTTCCCAATGTCTTTGTTAACGAGTTCCATGATGATGCGCTCCATAGCCTTGTAGACCAGGCTAGTCAGGCTTATGGGGCGATAGTTACCAGAGTCAGATGTGGCCACTCCTTTGTGGAGTGGAATAACCGTTGCTGTGCACCATTCTATGGGCACATAGCCTGTGGAGAGGCTGAGGTTGAACAGCATGTTTAGGTGGGGGGTTAGTTCGTTCTGTAGTTTGTGCAAGATGCAGCCTGGTACACCATCTTACCCCATTGACACTGTGTTTTTGGCTTTTGAAAGGGCTATTTTCACCTGTGCATCTGTGATTTCCTGGACACTACACTTTTCCGGTATTGTTGTGGGCCCTTTTGGGGGTGAAGTTTGCACTGAATCTGTCTGCCAAGATGTTGGCAATATCAGTAAGTTCAGTATATTTTGTGCTATTTTGCACTAGTTCAGTGCATATCTGCGAGTTGTCACTTAAATTCTTAACATAGCTAAAGAAGGCTGTGTGGTTATCTTTTGAATCCTTGGCTGTTTTTCTTTGGAAGTTGGTCTTGGATGATTTTATGAGGGACCTTAATTTCTTACTGATACTTATCAGGGATGTCTTTTCTTCATAGGATTTGCTTTTTTTCTGAACTAGTTTCCTCCTTCAGTTGTATAGCCTGTTTATGGCAGGGGTCCACCAGACTGATTTCCTTCTCTTAGAGGAGTGAGTCTTGGTTTTGCTAGGAATGGCACGATTCATGCATCCTTGTAGGTGCTCATAGAGTGCATTTGTAAAGGTTTCTGCATCTTGGGCAGTGTTATCCTTCAGCGTGGGGGCTGTGAAACTTACTGCCTCTGTCTTAAGTAAGGTGAAGTTTGCTTTAGAAAGGCGTTAGACTTTTCCTGTGTGGGCTATTATTATGCTTCAACTGACGGTGGGTGTGTCTGCATTGACTACTGCCAGTTCCTCGAACCACTTACCTGTTTCCTTGAATCCCTGTGGTGTAGCCTTGCTGGCCATTACGGACCAGGATTGTGTACTGATTATGCTTACTAGTGATAATTTACCTTCCAACAGACCCCCTTTAGATATACCTTACTGGTAAACAGGCTTCTTTCTTGGCTACAGCATGGATCCTTACCACATTCCTGTTGGTCCTTCTAATGTACCTAAAAAGAAACAACAATTGAAACTCAAGCCCATGTTTCCTGTACGGGCTATTATTATGCTTCAACTGATGGTGGGTGTCTCTGCATTGACTACTGCCAGTTCCTCGGACCACTTACCTGTTTCCTTGAATCCCTGTGGTGTAGCCTTGCTGGCCATTACGGACCAGGGGGCAGACCTGGCTTATGCAGCTGTTTCAGTGCTCTGCGTGGGCATGGGAAAACCATCCAATTTGGATATGGAAGATACTTTAAGAGGATCTTCTTGAGGTGTCTGGAGAAAGAGACCTTTTATTCAGGATGATGTGCTGCCCCCTAGACATTCACCTTTTTGAGATGTACCTAGAAAAAAGAAACAGAAAGTTTAATCATGTTGAAAATAAAGAAATAGTTTCTGTCTGTAAAAATTATGTTATTACCCTAGCCATCAGTGAGCTCTGGGTGCTATTAGAAGAAGCCATATAGCACCCAGCAGTTTATTACAGTTAGTCAGCCCTGGGTGTTATATGCCTTTTTCTAATACTGAAGCTTCCCTTTCTAAGGAAGAAGATTAATTTTCTGATAAATCTGATATTGATAGAGAAGAGGGTTCCACAACCCAAGACGTAGTGGCAGACAAACTCAGCAGATCCTGGACAGACCCTCATGAGTGTCTAAACATGGGCTAAATTCTTGGCTAGGCTTATAAAGGCCTCAGGGCCAATAGCCTATTAACTTCCTATGATCCTATGAAGTTTTCCAGGAATTGATCCATATGCGTGGAACACCTCAAGTAGGTCTGTTCTCCTCCATTTGAAACAACTAGACCTCCAGGAATTCTTTCAAACAAGCTTGGAGAGCAGATGCTTTCTCATTCCCATAGTTGGCGGTGTTCTTATATGCTTTTCTACTCTTTCCATCGATTTCCAGGGTATCTCTGAAGATTTAGAAAGAGTTACCAAAAATTGTGGTGACTCTCTACATACCCAGGCAAAATTGGTTCTCTCTGCTTGTGGAATTGAATAGAAGAGGCTGTGAATCCCAGGGCCCAAAGAAACTCTGGCTTACATGGCAGACAGGGGAAGAAGAGACTGAAAGAAGGCTGCAAATGACAATACCTTTAGAGGCAAAAGAGAGGCCAACATTTGCTCTGTCTGAATCCTGCATCCGGGATGCACGTGATCCTCTATGGAAGTCGGGATGGACTTTTGGAAGTTGATACTAAACCTCAGACTTTGAAGAAGAGATATGGTGAACTGAAGATCCTGCAACAGTTTACTCGGAGAAGGCACCTGATGCAACAGGTCATGTAGATGAGGAAAAAGTCTGAATGCCTTGGAGCTTGCAGAAAGCAATCAAAAAAGCTAGGCATTTTGTGAAAATAATCCCAGCTGGGAAGGGGGTTGGCAGGTTTAAATGGTTCCTTGGTTCAACAAGGACCAAAGAACCTCTGGGAAGTGAAGAAGTTGCTCTACAGGAGGTTGAATCCCAGAAAAAGGAGGGAGAGGTTTCCATACCATGAAGTGACACTGATGGATGACAGAAAGAACCGAAGAGTCTGAAGGGATGAGATGCCAATTTGAAAGACAAAGGTGAGAGCCGAAGGAACAAAGGAACTTGATCTAAAGGTGGGGGGATTGTCAAAGAGAAGCAGACATATCAGATAAAGGAGGCTTCTGGGCCACAGAAATGTGAGGGGGCTTAGCCGAGGGGCCCACCTCCCTCCCTTCCTACCCTTACAGGCCTGTCTGGGTTGCCTGCAGTCAAAAGGAGACCTAGAAGAATTATTCCTCTGGAACTTGGAGATAGGAAAGACAAACATGTGTTAGAGCTTGCAAGTCTTTGCCTTTCTCTTGAAGAGACTTAAACATGTCAGCAACAGCAGTCCCAAAAATATGATTATTGTCCAAAGGTGCTTCCAACAGCATGGCCTTAATGACCTTAGGAAGATACTGGAGATGAAGCCAAGAATGAGACCTCATAACAGACCCTAAAGTCACAGCCCTAGAAGAGGTGTCAGCAGCATCAGAGCAACACTTAGAGTGGTGAACCACTTGAGAAGCAGAAGCTAAATAAGATAAGGCAGAGGATTTGCCATCAGAATTAGGGAAGGCAGAGATGACCTGACAAGTCTGAGCAATCATGGTTGGAGCATACCTGGTCATGTGGTTCTGATAATTATTAGCTCTAAAGGCCAAAGTAGAAGCCATGTAAGCTTTCTTACCATTCCTGTCTATTGCCCTGCTATTCTTATCAGAAGGCAAAGATTTGGAAGAGGGCAAAATTTTAAAAGTTTTGTCAGAAAAGTCTGCCACCACATTAAGATCAGCAGAAGGACATTAAATAAAAACAATCAATCTTCAGGAACATTATAGAACCTATCAGGTTTCTTAGGAGCTGCAGCCTGAGAATCAGGAAACTTAGGAACAACAATCAAAGTATCTAACAAGGCAGAAAACACAGGAGGAATTGCCAATGGTTTAGGATTATCCACCTGAAGCAACTCATAATATCTTCTTTGAATATCCAACACTTAAGAAAAATTTCACTTAAAGAATTCCATCATCCTAGCAATTGTGCCCCCAAAGGACAATTCCTTGAAAGGAGACTCAGAGTTAACAGACTCCTCTTCATCAGAACCATAAGCCAAAGGTGAAGGCATCTCTGAAGAATAGGACAAAGACCTCTCAACAAACAGGCAATCCTCATCTGAAGAATCTGGTTCCCTAACCCATTTAGAAGAGGTAGCGGTCCAAGGTGGAGCAGGTACTGAAATCCCTTGAGGAGGCTTTAGAGTCATTGAAGCAGAAAACAGGCCCTGAGTAAACTCCTACCATTCTCTTTGAGGATCCATAGGACAGCATGAAACCTGCTTCAGTTTTTGTATTTTCTTAGAAGGATCATCAGCCCTAATGACCCTTGGTGAGATTTGAGAAGAGAACCCGGAGCTTCCTCCTTGACCAGTATCTGCAGAATCTCTCTAGGACCCTCTGAAATAATCAACCACGGTTCCCCCTCAACATCCATAGCAGATACCTGCAAAGCCTCAGAGACGTGTGAAAAGACAGATTCATAGCAACCTCTGGCGGGGCCGCAACAGAAGAATTTGAGCTATTACCTGCTTCTAGAGGGATGTCCAGTGGAGACTGGACAGCTAAAGAATCTGGCTGAGACTTTTTGGCCACTTTCTTACCTAGTGGTAGCATCTTGGATTTAAAAGTTTCTGTCATGGTACCCTGGGCTAATCATGTAAGCCATTGTTTTTTAAGATAAATGTCCAGGGAAGACAAACACCTTACAAATACTACAAGAGGTATGGTTGTGGGAAGTGCCCAAACAAAAAAAGAAACTGTTTGTGATGATCCTTATAGGGTATCTGCTTCTTGCACTGACATTTTCTCCTCTTGGATGACATGAACTCTAGGTAGTGATAAATATACAAGACCATGACAGTGAAATAAAAGTAAAAATAAAAATAACCCCAATGGGGCACTTATCTAGTGTTGCTAAATATTCACAAAGTATTCAAACCAACTGGCAAAAACAGTGGACGAACTGGCAGCAGAAGAAGTTCTAGGTAGTCACATCCATACATCCCATTTACACCCCACATTCTATGCGGGGAGCATAAATGTGATGTATGGTGCAAATAAGATCTCTTTTAAGCTTTTTTATACTAGCCGAGTAATGGGCTGCTCAGGGCGGGACATCCCTTCTGTACCAAATACTGCAACAGTGTTATAGAAAGTCATCTGAACGTACTAAAGGGGGCAAGAAAGCTTGCTACTAGAAAGTCGTGTTTTGGAAAATGGAAAAGATGTTAAAGTCTGTGCCTAGCCAATAACCAGAGTCCCAACACAGAGTTCACACTTCTTTCTCTGTTTGTTGTCAAACAGTTTATGAAAGGGGTGTTATATACAGGCAGCTCTGGTATTGCCTAGACAGAACTAAGTCCTTTAAGAATGCTGACCAGCTATTTATTTCCTATACAGGGACTAAGAAACATTAACCTATGTCTAAACAGACTATCTGTAAATGGTTGTCCTCTGCTACTGTTGTGTTCTGCTACTCCCACCATGGCAGAAACCATTCCAGGCAGGACTAGAGCCCAGTCTACCAGGGCCTTAGCTTCTTTGATAGCATATTTTAATGGGGGTATACACTGGAAGCATTCAAGAGGCAAGCTACTTGGTCCTCCATCCATATATTTATAAAGCACTACAAGCTGGATTAGCTGTCTAGGTTAATCACGGGCTTTGGCAAGTACCATCCTCCAGGGCTCCTGCACCTTTATCCTTCCTCCTTTAAGGCTGGATAACCTTTGGTAATCTCTCCATTGGCTACTGCAGCAGTGAGAATGATGAACATAGTACAGCTGTGTAAGTTGCACTTACCCATAACAGTAGCTGTAACCACCAGCCATCTCTCTTGTTGCATGTAGTTGCTGTGGGTTACAATTTTTGTTGCTGTGATTGTTGTTTTGTGGTTAGCCTTTCATTGGTTACAGCCATTGTGGTTGTTTCAGGATGAGTCCCCCTTTTTTTCTCTTTTGGGGTAAAAAAAACAAAAAAACCCTGAACATTTTTAGTCACTCTGGGTGCTGTTATACTTCCCTCTAAATGGGTTTACCCTATAGGCAGGCAGAATGACTGTGTGGGAGGGGTTCGAACTGTGGGAAGCTGGCCAGGTGCTGTATCCTTGGCAGGATGCAACCCATAGACTACTTGAGCAGTGAAGAATTCAAACATTTACTGTTATAGGTAAGTGCAACTTATAGAAATGTACTTTTAGTGCCCTGGCAAATAATCATTTATCATTTACTCTTGCAGTATTTGGGTGGTTTTGGAGACTGACTTGGTCATTGGCACCTAAAAATGATAGAACCAGTGTTTGCCATCTGCACATTTTCTTCATCATGTATGTTAGGAAGAAGACATGATTAACAGAAAAGTATAGAATTGAAAATAACAAAGCATGAATCTCGCAACACCCCTATGGGAATGGGGTAAGAACTAGAGAAACTATACATTATTTTGACAAGTGTGTTCTTTAAGCAATATATAATCCAGGACATGATACAAGAATTAATATTAAAGAATGATGGAATATCTAGTATTATGGTATGGGGAGTGGGATAAAAATGGTCAAATCCAGATGGATAACACCAACAGTGATACTGTTGTTAATAGAGTTGGCTGCTGGTTGATAAGAGTTTATCAATTCAGATAGGCAAGAGTGGCCACCCATGAACTCTTGCAGGTTAATGTCTATTTCCAATAGAGTAACTAATGGTATAAAATTCAGCAAGGTATGCTTGAATCGTTTCCCAAGTATGGAAATTAGACTGATGGATATTTTCATATAGGGATCTAAAGCATGGGTGCTTTCTTATAGGGATTTATAGTAATACTGCTGTTGTATATAGGAATAACAGTAGCAACCTTACAGCAGTCATGAATGTATTCATGATATACTTAGTTGAAACAATCAGACTAAATAGTTACTGACTTAATCTGATTTGGCATAAAAACTATCTGTTTATTACTCTTGGAGTTCATTTTTAATCATCTCATGGACTGCTAACCCCAAACAGAGGGGATACTTGGGCATTCATGGTTCTGATTAACTACTGATTTCTATCGAATGTACTTAATGAACCACTATTAGAAAACTCTTTAATTGTCTGATAGCAGATGATCATCCTCCTTAAGGACTTCATTGTTATTATTTCTTTATATAACTCTTAATATGCTTATAAAAAGCTGCCCTGTTAGTGCTGTTTGCTAAAGAACACTCGCAAATAACCATGCAACACCTTATTTTAGTTCCATGACCACTGGGTTTTGTCTACTGATCTGTACTTTCCGATTATTGGGGTGGGTTATTTTGAATGAAAGTCCAGTGATTATTTATTTATTGTATATTTATTTATTTGACATTTGTTAACTGTGACTGTCCGACTGAGCTACAGCCCTTTTTCAGCGGAGGCCCAGAGAGAAAAGCTCCACAATAATGCATAGCAGTTTTACAAAAATAGCAGTTTATACGATCATTACACCATCACAGAGAGACTATAGTGTGGAATGCAGTTACAAATAATAATGCTGTTAATTGACAATGTACAGAGTTTGCTGATAGCAGTTGAGAAGCTTTACAAGATACCAAAATGTTTCTGTTTCATCTACAGTTTGAGGAACTTGCCACTGTGATGAATTTGATTTATAGATAATGCTGTTGTTTCTTATGGGAATGTAGTTAGAGATGGCATCTCCAGATGTTCTTTATGTTTCACTGTTGCAGTCATAACTGATGGGATTTGCTACAGTGGAAACCCTTTGGCCTGACTACCAGTGAATTTTCTCCTCCTCCTCCTGAAGCCAGATATTGCCCTGACCAGTGTCAAAATGTCTGGGTATAAAGGGAGTCAGCCAGCACCCTAACCTCAGTTCATTCTTACCATCAGAGCCCGAAGTAGAGTGCTAGTCAGTGCGTCAGTTGGTCCGCACCAGGGAAGGAAGAGGTCTAAAACCAAGGACCCTACTGGGGAGCTTCTCATATGCTTCTTGACTAATGTTAGACAATGCTGATACCCGTCTCCTCTTTGGCAAGCAGATACCACACCAGGACTTTCACTTCTTTGTGTAACTTGTTTGTACTCAGAACACGACTTACCTAACTTCTGTCTTGTGCTTGCTTTAACAGTAAAACTGTCGTGTGCTTGCTTTGACAGTAAAACTGTCAAGCATAGGGCTGAGATTTTAGCAAGTCGCCAGGGCCTTTGCATACTATGTCATCTGCTGGTTGATCTCCCTAGGCATAAGAAGGAAAAGCTCCCAAAACCTAGGGTACTGAGCAATGCTCATTCACTGTCTGCCAGTCCACCTAGGCTTGTTATCTTCGAAAAAGGTGAGATGCTTTTACAGTCCCTTCAACGACTGTTCATTACTCTGCTGGGTCCCTCTATGTCCACACAAGCTGAAGGACTTAGCTCATCACTTGAGTCCAGAGCTGCTTTGCAGGCTGTGGCTTCTGACGAAGGGATGTCCTTAGTGTTTCGCCATCAGGGCATCACCTCTGTTCACCTTGGGATTTGGCTGTCTGCCTGCATCCTAGCCCTGGCAAGGAAGTTGCCCTCAGGTCTAAGCCTAGGGCCTCGCATAAAAAGGCTGCATGCATCCAGCTTTCCCCAGACAAGGTTTACCTGCTCCCACTCCTAAACTCAGGCCCATAAACAAAACATAGTTAATTCGCCTGAGAATTTGATCACCAGGTTCAAATCCAAATGCCTCTCTCTCCCAGGTTCTGCACCTGAATCTTCTCCTTGTAAAAGAAAAAGGAGTATCTCTTCCTAGGAGCTTTCTGACTCTGAGGATAGTAATGATAAATCCACCTTTGAGGAAATTTTGTCCTTTACTTCTTAAGGGGATTCAACTTCTGTTGAGAACCCCCTGACAACATTTCTTTTGAGGAGACCCTACATACCTTAAGAGAACGCTTTAAATGGAATGCACAGAACTATTTGCAATCCAAGTCAAAAGTTAGGGAATTTCTAAAACTCTTTGGGCATAAACCCATTGCCATTCCTCAAGTCCTAGAGGTAGTCTACAATGTATTTTCTTGCTGGATTCTTCCTTACAGCCAGATTCCCTGCCCTGCCCCTTTAGAAACCTGACAGATTTTACAGGGTTCTGGATTTCTACAGACGCCTTTTCAAGAGCCTTTTAGCAGACAGGAGCCTGAGGTGGTGACTCCGGGTCCGAAGGGAGCTAAAGCTAGTATTTCAAAAAATCCCCTGCCATTTGACAGAGAAAGCAGAGCCTTGGACAGGTTTGGAAAGAAAGTCTACACCTGTGCTACTGTGGTCATGAGGGCTTTGAATTGTTAGTTTCATATGGTGAAGCATAAGGAAACCATTTTAGATTAGATGAAGCAAAAACTGGTGGTGATTGAAAATAAGGCCCTCTACAAGGAACTGCTTGACTTATGCAGTTCTTGCTGAAAAGTAGCTAAGCACTCCGTGCACTGTGGCTATGATGTTCTGGAAGCTTCCAGGAGGACAGCAGCTACAGGATCCATCATTAGAAGGCATTCCTGACTGAGGGAACAGTTCTTCTCTGAACATGTGAAATATAGCTGCTTTGAACAAAGATTTCATTTTTGGTCCCAAGGCTGAAGCCGTACTTGAGAAGATGGAGGATAAGGCCAAGTGCATGCAAATAATCAAGGAATTTCTTCAGGTTCAACCTTGTCACTTCAGCTGCAATTACCCTACCAAGTACTGGCACTTTCTGGCCTCCCAGTCTAAGCCTAGATATAGGGGACCTCCAAGGGAAAGGAGTCAGGCAGCACTTAGCATCCGAGATGGTGTCAAGTAGATTGCAATAGGCCTGTGAGATCCTGCCAAAAGGGACCCAGCAGAGAGCAATCATGACTTTCTCATGACACTCCCTTTTCCCCTCCTCTCCTGTCCCATGCCTCCCTCCATACCCCTGTCAGACTAGGGCAGCAGTCCTTCTTCCTAAAGAACTGGACTCTGACAGGAATCAGCGGTGCTAAAAATCATACAAAGAAGTTACAAACTCCACTTCAAACAACCTCTGATTTGATCAAGTTTTCCATATTTTCTGCCAGACCAGCAAACAGAGGCCTTAAATCAAATACATCTCCTGTGCACCCAAGTTTCTGTGGAACCAGTACCAAACATATTTCAGGGAAAAGGATCTTACTCAAGGATTTTCCTTGTCCCCAGAAAAGAAGGGTACCTGTAAGCCAATTCTAGACTTGTCAAAGCTCAGCAGATTCTTACAGGTACCAAATTTCAAAATGCTAACCCTTCAAAAATTGCTGCCCATGATCTCACCAAATGCTTACAGGGTAACCTTACATCTAAAGGACACATACTTCCACACCCCCATAGAAAAATCTCACAGGATGTTCTTATACTTCAGAGCAAGTGTGAATCACTATCAGTTCTGTGCTCTGCCCTTTGGCTTGTCAGCTGCACCCAGGGACTTAACTGGGTTCACCATCAGTACCCAAAAATTCCAAACCATCCCTACAAACAGGATTGTGTTTCTGGGGGATTTGTTGGACTCCTTGCTTCACAAAGCCTTCCTTCCTCCAGCCAAGTTTCCCTTTCCAGCTCTGTAGTTCCAAAAGCTTCTTCTTAGGAACTTCCTCACAACCAGAGAATTTCTCAGAGCCTTGGGTTACGTGGCGAGTTGTATCATTATTATTTCCCTGGCCAGACTGTATGTGAGGAAGCTGCAGTGTTACCTTAGAAATGTGTGGTGTTAACATTCTCAGTCCCTCAACTTCAGGATAAAGCTACTTCATTGTCTCAGGAAAGAGTATGCCTGGTGGGCCCGAGCATGCTGCATCAATCCAAGCCTTTCCTTCAAGTTCAGAAATAGCCTGGGGGCCCACTACAACAGCTTACAGACTCAGGGCAGATGAAACTCAGTTCAAGAGCAAACACATCAACCTAAAAGAATTGATGGCAGTCCAAAAAGATCCAATTGCCTTCAAAGACCAATGGAAACCAAGAGAACTCCTAGTAAAGACAGACATTCCTGCAGTATGTGGTACATAAACAAGCAGGGGGACTGACTTCTACCCTCTTTGTCACCTAGCCATGGACCTTTGGGAAATGGCAAAGTCCCTAGGTCTGTACCTCATGACACAGTACCTACCAGGAAAGCAGGAGCCTGCCAGATCCTCATGATTGGCAAGTGCATCGTGAAGTTTTTCTCAGCATAGCCAAAGAGTGGTATGTGCCAGAGACCGACCTTTTTGCCACCAAAGAAAACAGTTACTTGAAAAGGTTTTTCTCAAGAATCAAAACAAGGTCAGCCTGGAAGACAGATGCCTTCTCTTTCCCTTGGACTGGCCTATTCCTGTATGCCTTCCTCCCAATACCCTTGCCACTCAGTGTACCACTGAAGGCAAGAGAAGAAAGGCCAAGGGTCATTCTGATAGCCCCAGATTGGCCAAGGCAGCACTGGCTCCCTCTAATGCCCAGTCTAAGCAAGAAGGAACCATGGTTGCTGCCTTAACAAGTGGACCTGTTAACAGAAGAAGGACACCATTATACACCCCAACCTGAACACTCACAAACTGACAGCTTGGATAATACCTTGACCCCCACTGGAGGGATCCGCCCTTTGTCAAACAGATCCTGGACATTCTAAAAGAAGCCAGGATTTCTAGCACAAAAAAAAATCTTACTGGGCTAAATGGAAGAGATTCACTACATGGTATAGACAAAAGGGAAAGAGCCCTCTTCAAACTCATATGCCTCTGATTCTTTCATACATATCAGAACTTTTTGACAAATTAATTTTATTCCTTTGTTAAAATTCACGCTTCTGCAGTTTCACTTTTTCTTCCTGCTCAGTGCACTTTCCTCTCTCATCCTGTCATGAAACAGTATCTGAGAGGGATTATCTACATTAGACCCCTGAGGATACCTCCTGTTCCCCATGGTATCTCAGTTTAATTCTGGAAAAGCTCACAGTCCCACCCTTCTAACCAGCTGCCTCTGCAGACATCAGATTCCTGACCTGAAACACAGCCTTCTTTATGGCCATTACTTCAGCTGGAAGGGTTTCAGAGCTTCAGACCCTTATGTGTGTGGAACCTTTCATCACTTTCCACAGTGACAGAGTCCCTCTTAGGATCATCCCTTTCTTTACACCTAATGTGGTTGCAGAGGTCTCTTTAAACCAGACCATCCATTTGCCTACCTTATTTTCTAACCCTCAAAACAAGGGAGGAAAAATCCTCCATACATTGGATGTGTGTAGACAACTGTGTTACTACTTGGACAGAAAAAAGAATATCAGGAAGTCCGACCTGCTTTTTGACCTTCGTTTCTACCTCTGAGGGGAGACAACTTTCTAAACAAACCTTCTCCAAATGGATCTCCCACTGCATCTTGTTTTGCCACAGCCGCTTTTAAAGGAAGCCTCCAGGCCATGTGAGGACGCACTTTACTATGGCTACTGCTTCGTCTGCAGCCATTCTTAAAGGGTTAGCCAATAATGACATTTTGGAAGCTGCTACCTGGTCCTCCGTGCATACCTTCACTCAGCATTATCACCTTCCACTCAACCAACTGAAAGACTGTAGAACCACACAAGCACAGCATGACACAGTAACTGCAGGGTACAATCTTTATTCTCAAAGGTTTAGTGCTTTCTTCCTCAAGTCCCTGTAAGTGGGAAGAAAGCGCTAAACCTTTGTGAATAAAGATTGTACCCTGCAGTTGCTGTGTCATGCTGTGCTTGTGTGGTTCTATTATTACCTTCCAACCTTCTTCGTGTCCAGAGGGGGGTTTGCCACTGCCATCTTGCAAGGCATCCTTCCCCCCATAACTGTTCCATCCACTCTCTTTCAGTTTTGGGGGTCATCCCAGCAGTTATGACTGCAGCAGTGAAACACGAAGAACAGAGTACAGTTGTGTACACATGCCATAAATGTAGCTGTTCAAGTGTATTCATTGTTACCATATTTTTTCCCTACCCTCTTGCCCCTATAGGATTGGGGTGGATATTCTCCTCTGTACTACCAGGTTGTTCCCTCCTCCACTGTACATACTGTGGAGTTTCTGGACTTGACCTTTTTAGAGGGCTCCGATCTGTTGATGACAAGAAAGTACTGAGGTTATAGCGCTGACTTAATCTTTATACCCAGACGTCTTGATGTTGATCAGGGCGTCCACTGGCTTCAGGAGGAGAAAATTATTTGGTAGTCGAGCCGGCCAAGGGCTTCCACGACAGGAAATCCCATCAAATATGACTGCAATAGTGAATACACTCAAACATCTATATTTATGATAAGTGTACGCAACTATATTTGTTTGATAAAAATACTTCCAACTTTCTTTTACATTGTGATCTTGTGTTTTTTGTTTTTTTAAACCAGACCCCTCCATAAAGCAGCTTTCCAGTATGCTCATAATCTGCTATCTACTTGGTAAAATATGCAGGAACGATAGTTATCTTGGTTTTAAATATTGGTACATGCTGAGAAATAGCCAAAAAAGGAACATGTAACCCAAGGATTACAGCAAACAAAGGTTTAAGTAGCAAAATATTGAGCACTTTCATCCAGCTTTGTTAAGGACTTCATCAGTAAAAAAGGCATATACCATTTCCAACTGCTGTAATTCTTGGGAGTACGTTTTCATTTTTGATTGATAAGCAGTGTTTTTGGACATATTTGGTCAACTTGAATGTTTTTAACAGTCTGAGAAATGTTAATGCAATGTGAAGAAGCAACAGGAGGACAGGGGCAAATTGCTATTATGCAATAGCATACTTTAAGAAACAAATATCTTTATTTTTTTTTTCATAAAATGCCATGGTATGAACATACTTAAATCTCACTTCACTTTTGAGTGATGTAGTGCACATGCATACATGTTGACACTGGCTAAGTATATCAGTAAAATACAGTTTTCGCCACTTTGTTGAGAGAGTCCTGAGTGTGGCTGCATACATGTGCTTGCTGGCATACTTTTAGGCATCCCTTTGAGTTTTTTGAACTTTTTTGGTTTAAGTATTATTCTTATATATTATGCCCTGGAGTAGTACGTTGTTATGATAGGGGAGAGTAGTATACTGTATTTTTGGAGAACTGTGCCCAGATTTCGGTTATTTGCTTATTGTTGTGGAGAAGATGGCAACTGCATCTTTTTAGGGGCTATATCATGATAGATATCACTGTCTATGCTTTTATTCTTCACTGGCGCTCTTTCCTGGAAATGTTTTATTTACAACAAACGCACTGGTATCTCCAAGTTTTTGCCTTCAGTTATCATTAATATGTAAGTACTTCTAGTACACACTGTTTGGATTTCTCATTGCTGCTTTAGAGATTTTCTGGAATGAATTCAGTAATGTCAGTGCAGATACTAGAAATACAAGCTATATTGAGATACTTCAGTTCATCACAAAATCATATAATTATAAAAGTGTAATTCTTCTTTTAAGAATATTTAAATTTACCTTGCTCAGGAATTCAGCAGACTATGATGAGGTTACAGCTATAAATTTGTGTTGATCCCCATTTGGTAAGTGATTGTGAACTAATTATTTTAAGAGCCATGGGCTAGTTAGTGTTACATCAAAAAAAGAAAAAAAAAATGGAAGTAAGTGTGATTAAATTTCTTCTTTTGTTCAGATTTGAAATTTGACTTTTGTGCAGGTCTGTCAAAAGATCTTTTACTACTCGCCGTCTGTTACAGTGGTGGTAATGCTGCCTGCGGTGCCAGCAGTCCAGGTTCACAGCAGGAGGAAGGATGGAGCATCCTTCGGGATGCTTTCCTCTTTCAGGAGGGTGAGCTGCATGGCTTGTTATATTCCTGTTACCTGACTGATCTCAGGTGGTACTGCATGCTTAGCTTGTAGTGCACGTACGGGTAGGGGATGCACGTGGATGTTGAGAACATCAGTTGCTGACTCTGGATTATCTAAAGGCACACTGTCTTCTGGGAGCTGGACAAAAACATGAGTAACAGACAGTGGGGATGAGTGGCAGAAGAAGGCCTGCTGCTTCTTTGGTAACTGGGTTTTGCCTTTGGTAACAGCTGGTTTGATAACTGTTTTGTAAGCAGGCATTCTCCAATGTCAGATTCCCACTCCAAGGTATATAGTTAAAGTAAAAAGGGCTGCAAGAGTTGTCTGTCATTGAAAGAATTAGGAACATACTTCAAGACTTATAAAATCTGCAGAACAGGAAGAGAATTACTACACAGAAATGAACAACAGAAGATTATCCTATAGTACGTGATATTATCATATAGTATGTGATAGGTAGAATAAGTTATACAATAAGAAAATTAATAATGCAACATTCCATATAACCTGTTTTTATGTTGCTCGTTCATGTGTGGTGTTAGCATTTCAGGTATTAATCTAAATTAAAGAGCCCTAGAGTTCTGTACCTTCAAGACAATAACCATGGTCTTAAAGAAGTTTCCAAAAATAATTACACTAAAAACAACTCCCATTCATTTAATCAGAGCATGTTTTTTCTTAAAACTGCTTTGACAAAAATGTGTAAAATTTGTGGAAGGAGCTTCATATAAAGGTGTGTGTGTGTATGTGTGTGTGTGTGTGTGTGTGTGTGTGTGTGTGTGTGTGTGTGTGTGTGTGTGTGTGTATATATATATATATATATATATATATATATATATATATATATGTGTGTGTGTGTGTGTATATATATATATATATATATATATATATATATGTGTGTGTGTGTGTGTGTGTATATATATATATATATATATATATATATATATGTATATATGTATGGGTCCATGGCAGAAGAACGAAACGCTGAATCACCGACGACCACATCGCTGACAGCAGACATCACCGGCAACGGTGAGTAGTGTGGAATGGGAGTTAGTCCCATTCCTTCACTGTAGTGCGATCTCGGAGTTGGTATATTTAAGAAGGGAGGTGTGGGGGGTGCAGGGGAGGGGGCGCAGCCCCCCTGCTATACACATTTTAATGTGTTTTTTGTGTATTACGGGAACACAAATGTGTACCGTTCCATAATTACTTAACTTACCTTTGTCGGGGATGTCTGTTGTCGGCGATGTCGTCTCAGCAATGTGGCCATTGGTGATCCGGCATTTTGTTCTTCTGTCGGGGACCTATAGATATATATATATATATATATATATATATAAAATGATATATATACACACACACACACACACACACATAGAGGGGGGGTGAGTGAGTGAGATATTGTATATATATATATATATATATGTATACATATGCATACATACATATACAATGTATGTGTATACATGTGCATAGATGCTTGTTTTGTCATCTGAAGAAGAACCAAGATCTGGAGTTTCCCCATGTCCTGCAAGGTGACATTTGAAGTTGTCCTTTCATGTAGTGCATCAGTGGAGTACCATAAGAAGTAGTATATTTTTTTAATTTCTAAGCCATAGTAATTGCACTAGCTCTTTTTTCATTTCAGTGTATATACTCTTCTGACGGTAATTATTTACCATTGTAACCTAGGAATGTAGTCCAGTAAATATTTATTTTGCTAGTTTCCTTTCTTTTTTGTGTTAGTTTTTAAGTGTGTTGATATGTTTTGCACTCTACACAAATCATCTAAAAACAGTACTATATTGCCTCTGCTGAGAAAGATGTGCTATTATAGTTCTTACTATGATAACACATTTACTATTGTGTAAGCACTAATGGCAAAGTCAGTAAAGAAAAATAAATTTTATTTTTAAAATATTTATAAGTCATTCGTTTTCTGAGATAGTTGTTAGACTAGAAGTAAAAATGAAAAAAAAAAAAAAAAAATCCGTAAAAATGAAAAAAAAAAAAAAAAAATCCCCTAGTCTAAAGTATATCTGGTATATATTTAAATATTTTCAGTAATTTAATTATTATGCAGCGTCACGCTTTAAGATAATGTGTTTCCTTTTCCTAATGTTGCTAGAATACCTGGACTGAAAAGATAGACTAGCTTTTAGAATAGCAATCTTTGAATGAGCTTACTTTATCCAGAATTTGCTGATATCCTATCAATTCGATGGTTCTCCGCTGTCTTAAACCATAGGACATTAATACATCAGTCTTCTGTATTGTCAGTCAAGAGCTTTATCTTACAAGATCACCTACTGAAATCAGCATGTGCTCACCAAGATTTAAAATATGAATACATACATAGACATGTACACACGCACATGGCTATATATGTTCATGAAGTATTTATATTTACTCTGTAACTGAAGAAATCAGGAATCTCTTCATTTTTTCAGATCTTGTTTAGAAGCCTATTTATCTCCTATTAGATCTTGCTTTAATAAAAAAAATAATAAAAAAATTAAAAAAAGTAATATTTAAGCACTGGAAACTTTAGGATACCTGCACAATAATTCCATTTTAATGGTACATTTTCTTGGTACAGTTCTCTCTTCCTGCATCCATCCCTCTACTTCTTTACCTATTCACTTATCTATTCTATATACAGTGTGTGTAGCATGTATGTATGTGAGTGTCTGTAATTGTGTATTCTTTCTAACAATAATAATCCTTGCTTTCATACCCTGTTTACTGCATGTGTTTTTATAGTCACATACCTGTGTACATAATACTGTAAATGTTTCATGTTTGTAAGCTTTTCTACTTTGATAAGATTCATTTTCACTGTAAATTTTTTTTTGCTCTTACATTAACTGGTAATCCATTATATGTCCATTACAAATGCTGAGCACAGCATTGTCATCTTTTCAAACTTCACTGCTGGGAAAAGGAACTTATAGCAGAATGAGAAATTCCAACTGACCTTTACCTGCATTTTGTGGTGGAAAATCAACTGTCATTAATTCTGGTGAGAATAGTTTGTTTATGGAGACATTTAGAGTGTAAGCTTTAGTAGGTAAAGGACAACCATACAACCTTTGTGACACATGCGTGACTTTATCTTTACCTAGCAGAAAATTACCTCCTTCTCCTAGCACTGTCACTCACAGTATATGAATGTGTTAACTTTCTTATTTTTCTTTCTACTGAGATTTTGCCGTATGATGATGGAATATGTTTCATAATCTTATGACACTTTGTAATCAGTTCTTTCTTAATAACTAGTAGTGACTGTGGATTTCGACATCTGATGAATTTCGGTCTCGTGCAATGGATTTTCATACCTAGGTTCTACCTCTTTCCAGCTAAATTAATTTATTTTTAAGAGCAGAGTCCCTTTGAAAAGATCAAAACCACCATAAATGAAGACTGCTGTTCCTTAACAACTCCATTTATTGCAAAAATACCCAGTTAAGCACTTTTGTCTGCTCAAGGCTTCATCTGAACTGAAAGGCATACTAAAATTAGCAAACTAGTTGGTAAAAATTGGTTACATGACATTAAAAAAATCAGTGATAATAATGTAAGAGATCAAGAGGGTTAAAATCACAATCTTATTTTTACTTTCATCTAATTACTGTTAAGCTTTTCAGTATTTATTTATTTATTATTTATTTTACATTTGTTAACCGGGATGGTCCGACTGGATACATGTCCTTTTTCAGCGGAGGCCCAGGGAGAAAAGCTCCAACAGAGTTACATTGATAATTAGGTACAGTAAATGAGCTGAAAGAACTTAACAAAAACATAGGCTATTTACATACAAGTACAAGACTGCCATTACTGTTTCTGAGATTACTACAAATGTAACATTAATAACATATTAGCAAGGACGGTAGGCAGTATAATGACACAGAGTTAGACAGGATACATATTTCTTTATCACAGTATACAAAGTACTTATCATCTTAGCTAGTTGTTTATGTTTTAGTTAATGGCACAGAGCTAGTTTGGGTTTGAGCAAGGACATAGCCAGTGTGACTTGAAGTGGAGTTTTAGACTATTTTTGAATTGACTTAGAGAAGTTGCAAGCGTGATGTTATTTGGGAGAGAGTTCCATATTTTACCAGTGGTGTTGGCAAATAGCGCGTTACCACCTAGGTTGAGAGATTTAGTTGTTTGGACAAGGAGTCTGTTTGCTGAGCGAAGGCAGCTTAGATTGGAGTAGGGAGTCATTAGGTTTTTTAGTGCTGGGGTATTCTCAGGTTGTTTAAGGATTTTGAAGGCCTCTATGAGTTGGGACTGGTGAAGAAGGAGTGGGAATTCTATCCATCCAAGCTTTTTCAGGTTAGTACAGTGGTGTGTTCTGTAGGGTAGGCCTGTAACATACCTGGCAATGTGATTATAGCAGGATGAGAGCTTGGCCAGATCAGATTTGTTAAGGTGAGTGAGGACAGGAGAGGCATATAGTAGGGTAGAGAGAAGGTGTGAACGGGCTGTGCCTGCCCTGGCATTCGGGGTAAGGAAGGCTTTAATTCTATATAGGGTCCCAAGTTTCTTGTTGACTGACTTAATGGCTTGGTTGATATGTATATCAAATCTGAGTTTATTGTCAATGTTTACTCCTAATAGCTTTGTATAGGTGTCTGGGGAGATGATGGTCCCATTATTGGATTTTATAGTGAAGTTTTCAGTCGGAGATCTATTGGTTAGGTAGAAGAGAAGTAACTTGGTTTTGTTTGGATTTAAGATCAGGAGATGGTTGGCAAGCCAGTTTTCGACTTTGGTGAAGCTATGTTGGGTGGTAGTTAGTAGATTTGCAAGAGAGGCATTGGAACATATTATAGTCGAGCCATCTGCATATTGAATGCAGGTTGCTTCAGGGATGACTGTTTGGATGTCATTTATGAAGACTGAAAAGAGGAGAGGTCCTAATATGGAACCTTGAGGAACTCCTATGGTATTTGGTAGTAGGCAGGAGAGCTTGTTTTGCCACATTACTGCTTGTTGTCTCCCAGTGAGGTAAGCTTGAAACCAGTCAAGGGCTGGAGTATCTAGATACAGGGTTTTTAAAGTATATAGAAGTAACTGATGGTTTACCATAGTGAAGGCTTTCGATAGGTCCAGGAAGAGAGCGGAGGATATTTTTTTATTATTCCGGTTAAGATTAATGTTTTCAGTAAAAGAGAGGAGGGCAGTGGTTGTACTATGATGGGGTCTGAATCCATGTTGAGAGTCTGTGAGTAGTTTATTTTGGGTTAGATAGAGCATTAGTTGGTTGTGCATGCACTTTTCCATAATTTTGGCAAGTGGTGATAGTATGGCTATAGGTCTATAGTTGGATAGTTCTGTGGATGAACCCCCTTTGTGGAGTGGAATAACATAGGATATTTTCCAAATTGAGGGGATTGAGGCCTCGGTTATGGTTCTGTTAATTAGGATTGAGATAGGGTAGGCTACGACATCTGCAGCAATTTGCAGGTATTCAGCCGGCAGAAGATCGGCTGAAAGGGTGGTTGGCTTCAGTTTTTTCAAAAGGGATCTGATAAAGGATGTGGACACTGGCTGGAAGTTAAAAGAGAGTGGTGAGTCGGGTATAGTTTTTATAGAAGTGTGGGGAGGAGAAAGTTGGTTAGCTAATGACTGGATGGTTTCTGTGAAGAAACTATTGAATGAATTGGCTATATCTTCTTGGCTCTTGTCAGATAATGTTCCTGGGGTCGGAGTAGTGGATTTGCCTGGTTGGAGAAGTTTATTTATGCCTGCCCAGTACTTTTGAGGGTTATTCTGATGTTTATGTTGCAGATTGTAGAAGTAATTTTTCTTATCTAGTATGATGGCTTTTAGTGTCATTTCTAAGTTGTTGGAATTTGATACGATCTAGGGGTAGTTTGGTAGTACGCCATTTATCCCACGCTTTGTCTCTAGTTGTTATTTTGGTTTTGGTGTCTGTTGTTAGCCATGGTGCTAGGTGAGTTTTAATTCTTATTGAGCGTTTAGGGGCATGCGAGTCAAGTATAGTAAGGAATGAATTGTTAAATGATGACACTGCCTCATCAAGGGGAAGGAACTTTAGTTTTGTCCAGTTACATGATTTGAGTTCAAGTTGAAATTTAGTTGGGTCAAAGTTTTTCTTGGATCTGATAGACCTATAAATAGGTAAGCTTGTACAATTAATTTTGTCTTTCATGATGTATGTGAGCAGGTGATCACTAAGATCATTAGGGAGAGTTCCAGACATATAGTTCTGGGGATGACTGTTGGTGAGTATCCAGTCTAGTATACTCTCTTTTTGGTTATTGTTACCTGTACGTGTGGTAGATGATATTATCTGAGAGAATCCATGTAGGTTAACAGGGATGGGGTTGGACTGTGCTGTGCATTGGTTCCAGTCAATATTAACATCGCCCAGGACAATGGTTTCTAGAGGGTAGTTGTTGGCTATCCAATGTAGAATGACCTCTAGTGTTTCTACATTGTTCCCAGGGGGAATATAGGTGACAATTAGGTTAATGCCCTTATGATTATTTAGTAGAATTTTTAGAGCTAGTATTTCAGCGTTAGAGACCTGGGGTGGTTGTATAGGGTTAGTTATGATGTTAAGTGTGCTATTATATAGGACGGCTATTCCACCTCTCTTTTCTTTACTCTATCTGCCCTAAGTATATTGTAACCAGGAGGCAGGATCTCATTGTCTTTGGTTGATGGCCGGAGCCATGTTTCAGATTGACACATTATGTTGGGGAGGTATGTGGCTAGTACAGCATGCAGGCTATGTATCTTATTGTTTAGGCTTCTAATGTTTAAGTGGCATATTAGGAGGGAGTTGACCAGTCGGTGGGAGAGTGGTGGGCTGGTAGGATTTTGAGTTAAGGTTGGGCCTGGATTAGGATGGATGTCCCCATCTTTGGTTATGTTTTTTCTTAGATATGCTAGTAGTCTAATAACTTTGAATAGTAGTTTTAGTTCATATTTGGATTTTGGTGTTGATTGGAGTGGTTTTTTTAGAAGCAAGTGGTTGGAATTTATAATTTTTGGGATAGTGTAGTAGTGGGCAAGTTCCGCAGTCAGTGGAGGTAGGGGGGGGTCTTGGTTTGGCATTTTGGATAAGAGAAACCTACGAATGTGAGATTTTCATAGCTAGTAAGAAAGTATGGCAGAATTAAGAGTGGTAAGATAAGAGGAAGGAGTTTATAATTATTTATAGACATGTTATATGTCAGTAAGATCAAGAGACTTATTTGCTTACAGTCTTGTCAGTGTAATACTAAAATATCAACCTTTTCCTGATCTCCATTCTATAGGTCCTTTGTACACACAATCTGGGATATAGAAAACACAGTTAAGAAAAGTACTGGAGTTCAATAAATGTTTAACAAAATCATTATTTTTTGCATTTAATTGCATATAAATGTTCAGTAATTTACTGATTTAACTGTTTCTTAGTCCTGTCTATATGGAGCAAAAGCAGGTAATGTATACACCACACTGAACCACAAAAAAAAAAAAACTCGAACAAATCTACCTTAAGTTGGTATAGTCTTACCTTAATGTTACTGATATAAGAATTTACAGTACTTACAAAAGCCACATTTAAAGGTTCATTGCTTGTCAGAAATGAGACTGTTTGCTTTCATTGAATGTACTTTACTATACTATATTAAAGCTGTAATTTTAAATGATGTCCCTTCTTACCTTTATAAAATGGCTTGTCCCGGAGTATATTTACTAGTTTAGGGCATACCATCACCACTTTACAGTTGTCAGAAATAGCATTTTTAGTACTATTATGCAGGTGGGAATGCTGTAGCTGAAGCTCTTTCATGTAAAGAAGTGACATTCTGTTCTGTGTTAATTCTTTCTTAAGTATGCCTCCATGGGATGACTCTCATATTTCTAACTGTGTCAGTGGCATCAGTGCCAAAGTTGTCCTTAAAACTCCTTTCCAAGACATAAAGTTTCAAGTCATCCACTAGTTAAAAAATACTGTACAGCATATTAATTTCATTAGGCCAGTCTACCTGTCCGTCAGTTAACATTTTATTTTCACATGAAGTGGGTGAGCGCTATCCATGTCCATAATTATTCCCAAAAGAACATTTGCAATGTAAGTTGGAAGAAAAAGACTGTGTGGCAGAATCAAGTTCAGCTGTTGCATCTAAAAAAGTGAACTATGTAATCACTAAAAGACAAATATGTGGTGTTGCAGTGGGGACAGCAATGCCATTCACCTTTTTGAACATGATCTTGTGAATGGAAAGTAATTATTTGTATTTTTGAGCGTATGCCTTTAAGTATGATTATGTGTGTGTGGGGTTGTTGCTGACCCATGAATGTGACTAGGTGTTTGACCCACTTGAATTTTTTGCTAGATTTTCACTGTTTTTGGTAATGTTGACATGTGACTGTGTGATGTGCCTCTCAGTTCTGGTGAAGTATCATGTATATGAAAGCACTTAAGTGGGTGTCTTTACAATAAAGGATGTTAACGAACAGCTGTCTGCAGTTGTTGTTTTGTGTTTTACATTTGTATTTACATATTCACTGGCCTGGAACGTGGTCCGTGATTGGTGTGTTTTCCTTCAGACTGTTGCATAACAAAGTATTTATGCCAGTGTTCTTCCCATCAGATTTTGCTATCTCTTGCTTTCAAGAACGTTTCCAAAGAAAACCCATCTGTTAGAGCCTGCTGCAAAATACTTACTACTTCTAGTATGTAGCATTTCAAAATTGATAGAATAAGGTGTAATTTGGAAACGGTTAGCTTTATTACAAACAATAATGCAGTACAGTATAAAGAATGCTAACATTTTAGCATTTCACATTTAGTTGCTCAACAGCGCAGTACTTGCAGGATTTTGTGTTACATTCTTACTCATAAAAAGGGCAATGTCATTATATACATATGAACAATATATAATGTGCATTCTGGAAGCTTTAATTCACTTTCCAGTGTATCTCCAGTCTTCAGCAGGAAAAAAAAAAATCACATTTTTCCTAAAAGTGTATAGAATATGCAGCTGCATAATTGCATTATGAATTTAACACTTTAGACTGATGTTGCAAAAGAGAAAACACTGAACATGAACAATGCAGTTATAAAGTTTTGCAAAAAGGGTGGTTACTTGAATGTCTCTGTGACTGCAAAAATAAAGTTGGAGAACATGTGCAGATGTCCTATTACAGGACACTTACAGATCACTTGAACTCTTGCTGAACCCCTTGGGAAACCTGCAAGTTAAGAATTTTGAGACTCATTGTTATAGCTTGCACTAAAGCTTTTACAGTCAGTAAGCAAAACAGTGTCTACTATATTAGGAACATTTGGTTGTGAAGATTGCACAGAACTCAGTCTGTCATCACAAATAAACAAAATGGGGCTTCTACCCTTCTCTTGAATACTCTGAGGTAGATTAGTCAGTGACACTAGAATGGATTTGCCAGACACCGATGTGGTTATTTTTGGCTTAGTTTTCTGGTACACTGTGTTCAGGTTGACACTCGTCAGAAACTAAGTAAATATGTCTTCAGCATCAAACCATGGTACTGTCTTTCATTTCCTTCATATGGCGACATGATTCTTTGTTTTTTTTGTATTTTTATGCCTGTAGTGCTCTACTTTTTCTCTCCCTCTGATTTTAAGTGGACAGCATGACCAGGTTGTAGGACAAATACTGTGCATGCAGAAGAATGGTGTTTGTCATAAAACTTTTTGTACAAAACTCTAGCCTTTTGGCAATTACTCTTAACTGTATGGTATGGTATGGTGTTATTCTCTGGTTTATGTTTGACTAACATTGGCATGTCAGATTGTATTTCTTTTTCAAGCATTAGCTGTGAAAGACTTAACTTTGGTGGCACAATGCTGAATGACTCAATATGCTGTCAGAGCTTTATTCAGATTAGTCTGTTTTAAGATCTTTTTGGAACATTTTCATTGTTCTTTCAGCTTCACTGTTTTATTGTGGATAGTGAGAACTGACATATTGTAAGTAAAACAAATAATCTGCCACAAATTATTTGAATTCACCAAACAAAAAAAAAATAGAATTCTCTATAGATAGTTATATTGGCATACATTTTATTGAGAACATGCTTTTATCTAGTTATTATTTATTGACCTTTAGTTGGTACATGAAGTATTTAAATGTCAAGACAATAATAGTTGACAGTAAGGTAGTTTATGCCTTCAAACGCACATAGGTCAGTAGCTGTACTTTGCAAGTAACCTTGTGCTAATGGCATTGGCATCAGAGGTTTATGACTGAGATGGTTTAATGACAATTCTGTATTATGAATGTACACTAAGTTGGCAATGTCTTAATTAATACTCTGTCACCATATGTTCTTTTTGTCTCCTTTTCTACATTTAGTATGACCCTCATGTATTTGACATAGCAGTTTTGATGATCGATTTAGCAGTACTGTGATTTTTGTCTTGATTTAACAGTCGGTTATCATGCTCTGATAACTGAGCTCTGCCTTAAAGTACTTTTGCCTGAGCTGTTTGGTTTGAGTCCAACAGTGTGGCCAGTCGTAACGAACATGATGGGATAACAGCTTGCAATTCAAGTACAGTGCTCCCTTTGACATGTACCTTGCCAAGCACATGCAGCAGCTGGAGATGCATAGAGGTTCCTGACCAGGAAAATCCAGGGTCTCAAACACCTATCTTATACAGATAAGCTAAAAGCCTTGTCCCTCTACTCAGTCTCATATAGACTGCTCAGAGGTGATCTATGTCTGGCATGCAAGACCATCTCAGACACAGCCTTGATGGAGTTGCTGCATATCCGTGAGTCAAACTCCACTTACGTAACCTGCACACAAGGCCTCAACCTGCTCTGTGACATTAATAGAACTTGTTGGTGGGGATAGATTTGTGTCCGATAGACTCCCCAGTCTGTGGAATAGAATCCTTCTCCTTGTCAGGCAGAGCACTTCTCTAGCCCTGTTTAAGAGAAACCTGGACAACTGGATGGGAAACAGGAAATGCACCCCTGGGATCTTACCTGTGTTCCTGCTGGACAGGGGAAACAGGTGCTGACTGTGTGAGAACATATGCAAAATTCTTGGCTAGGCTTATAAGGGCCTGCAAGCCAATAGCCTAGTATCATTCTATGAACCACTATGTAGACTGCCACTCTTCAGCTTTTCACATGTCCACCCAGACCATTGATGTGGACGTAACTGCCATTGCTGAGGGCAGTCTGAGAGCCCCAGCACTTGAAACTCTTATAGTGATTTTTGAGGGTGAAAGTGGTATTCCCTTAATTCCTGTTTATGAGGAGACTCCAGTCACAAACTAAGCTGTCCACAGCAGTCTCCATTGAAAAACTGAGGCCTAAGGCCAAAGCCAGTGCCAAATTGCATCAGCCTTGGTCTAGTGGAGTTTCAGCCGCCTTCAGTTCCCAAACTTGTTTCCAACAACTTTTCCAACTGGCCCTGGACTTTTTGACCTTTAAGACCAGGCAGCCAGCTTTGGTGATTCAAGAGGTGTCTGAAGCCCCTACTAAAAAAAGGATGAAACTTCTTGATGAGGATTCTGACTGACTAGATTCTAAGGATAATAAGTTGGCATGTGTTGGCCATTCCTTTCTTCCTACAAATATGAAATGAACCCTGAGGGTCCCCTATCTTGTACTTTACCACCAGAGGATTTCTCATTTGAGGACACCCTTCCTAGGATGAAGGAACAGCTCTGTTGGAAATTCGGAGAGTACTCACAGGCCCAGCTTAGATTCAGGGCCTTCTTGGGTTGACTGTTCCTAGGGAGTTTGATGTAGTTCTAGTCTTTGTTCTGGAAGATGTGTTCTTTAATGTATCCTTGGAGTTAGATTCACTACCACCTACTCCCAGGAAGCCTGACCATATTTATAGGGTCATGAATTCCTACACATTCTTATTCAAGACCTTTGTAGCTGATCCAACAGTGGTGTCCCTGAATTCCATAAAGGGATCCTAAATGGCTCCAACCAGGAACCCTATTTCCAATGACAGGGAATGTAGACTACTTGAGAGATTTCAAAAAAATGCTTTCTACACTTCTACCGTACCCTTCAGATCCTTAAGCTGTGAAACACTTGCTTGCCAACCAGCAAACCCTGTTGGAAAAGATGAAGGTCAAAACAGAGGGGATTCTTGACAAGGATCTGAAGCAGGCGATGCATGAGCTGTGTGCCCTCTCTGCCCAGGTTTCCAGACAGTCCAAGAAATGTAGCTGATGCTGTAGATGCATCCTGCAGGACAATAGCAAATTGGTCTGTCATTCAGAGACATGCCTGGATGAGGATCCAGTCCCCTGTCAGACTATGTGAATATGAAGTTTATTTCCCAATGTTTAAGACCAACCCTTTGGATCTTCTCAAATGCATCTTTGCAACTGGAGTAGAAAAGCAAGACTATGTAGTCTATCAGGCAGTTTTTTCAATCCCAGGCATCTAGATTCAGTAGCAACTATCCTACCAAATCCTGGCCTTCTTACCCCAAATAGGAGAAAGGAAAGTCTGGTCTACAGTAAGATGGCCAAATTCCAAAGAGAATAGCAAGCTAAATGTAAAGAAAAGCCTGCGGGCTTGCAGCGCTGTGACTCTACAAGGAACAGCTGTCAGTCAGCCTGGCTGCACCCTTCCAAAAATCACTATACCACCTCCAAACCTCGTCCTCCCCTTCATTTGTCAAGATAGGAAAATATGTCCTTTATTTGTGGACAGCTTTGAAAAAGGTGGATCAGTGTGTCTTAAAATACTGCAGCAAGGTTACAGGCTCAATTTCTTAAGCAGATACAAGCTCAGGGACATCCCTCCTGTTCCAGGGGAACAAGTATCCCTAATGTCCCCTCTGCTGAAAAAAACTGTTAGGACAGGGGCCAGAGAATTTTTCCCAAAAACAGAACAAACTTTAAGTTACTACTTAGGGCTCTTCATTGTTTCCAGGAAGGAGAGCACATGGAGGCCAGTTTTTGACTTTTCAGAATTGAACAAATTCTTCTTTATACCAAAGTTCAAAATGTTGGTCCTGCAATGCCTCCTTCCACTTCTGTGTCCATTAGCATTTCCGATCAATCTGGACATCAAAGGTACTTGCCTTCATATCCCCATTGATAGATCCCAGAAAGTACCCAAGGTTTGCTACAGGTGGAGAGGGGTAGTGAGGGCATTACTACTTTTCTCCTTAGCCCTTTGGGCTTGTCTACTCCAGTCATGGTCTTTACCAAATGCCTGGCTTCAGTAATAGCTTACTGCAGGACAAAGGGCATCCACATTTGTCCTAGTGTCTCTTCAAGTAGATTCCCAATTAGAGATCAACAAGGCATCAGATTTTACTCTGACATGGGTCCTTCTGTCAATCTAACCAAGTTCAAACTGACCCCAGTAAAGGCAGTGGTCTTAGTAGGAGCACATTTAAACATAGAACTGTAGAGGGCTTTCTTACTTAAGGACAAAGTCTTCTGTCTGACCTTGTTCATCAGTGTTATCCCAGTAAAAGGTTGTTAGAGCAGCAAGGGAATTCGTCAGGGTCTTGGGCCTCTTAGTTTTGCATGTCCTCATGTTACTGTTGATACCATTGCAGCTTCCACAAATGTAATTTTATCTCAACAGGTGATGGTGCCAGCACTCACAAATGCTAGACACCTACAGCCCATTGTTCCTTGCAAAAGTGAAGAGCTGTCACTGTGGGAAGGGCAGTGTCACTTCAGTTTTGGGGATGCCCTACAGAATGGAATAATCTACTCAGACCCTAATCACAGATTCAGCAAATTTAGTCTATGGAACTCACTTAGGGACCGTAAAAATCCAAGACACGTGGGATTCATCTGTAAGGAAAGAAAGAAATGATGGCTATAGTATAAGCTGCAAGAGCATTTAGACAGAATTAGAAAGAGAGAACTGTCCAAATATTCAGACATTACCATATTAATGTGGTATGCCAACAAAAAGAGGGTTCCACAGTGCTACATCCTGTGCAGGATAGTGCTGCAGGCATGGGAGATTGCACAAGAGGTTGGCACAACACTCTGGCTAGTCTTCGTCCTATCTCAGGTGAACTTAGTGGCAGACGGTCTGAACAGATCACAAAATAAACCTACATGAAAGGGTTTTGAACAGCAACATTTTTCTGGATTAAATGAACAGCTGGGATGCACCACAACTAGAACTTTTTGCCGCTCTGGGAAGAGGCAATTCAGAAAGTTCTGTTTCAGGTCAGTAATTCCAGCAGCCTGGAAACTAGATGCCTTCTTCCTGAACTGGGCTGGTCTTCTTCTTTGTGCTTTACCTCTTGTACCCTTGATCCCTAGGGTATTGTAAAAACATCAAAGAAGATATGCCAGAGTCATCCTGATAACTGCCTTTTGAACCAGAAAACGTTAGCTACACATCATGCTGAGCATAGCAAGGGAGAAATCATGGATGTTGTCTCAAACTGTGAACCTTATAACACAGAACAAAGTGTCTCTCATGCACCCTAACATTACCCAAGGCTGATAGATTGGAAGATCTAACCCTCATCCCAAGCAGGCATAGGTTTTCAGGGGACATGCTTAACATTATGAGGGAGACTAGAAAACAACACAAGGAAATCGCACCTCAGTAAATGGAAGAAGTTCTCCCTTTGGTGCCCTTTCAGGAACTAAGACCTAAACAGAGTTTAAGTGCCATTGGTCCTGGAGTATCTGTCAGACCTCTTCAGGACGAGCCCATGTCTGTAAAGGATCACACATCTCCTACCTCAGCTTGTAAGAAATGGACCCTCCCTTTTTCTCTTGGGCACCAGTATAGCAGTTTTGGGAGGGGGTTTTGCACATTAGACCTACAGAAAGGATAATCTCTGTCCACCATGGGACGTCAGCTCTGTGTTAGAGAAACTAACAGTTACCCCTTCAGAACTAGCTACTTCAGCTCTGCCTAAGGTGTCGCTGTGGATGGTGCTATGTGTGGCAGTTGTGACATTCTGAACTGCAAGCAACCATTTCTTATTTTCCATCAGGGAAAGATATCCCTTAGGACAAACCCATCTATTATTTAAAAGGCAGTGACAGAAGTTTCCTTGAATTAGGTACTCAACTTTTTTCTGGCAAGCCACTGCACAGAGCGTGCTTCCTTCTTTGGATGTTCATAGACTACTGAGGTTTTATCTGGGCAGAATGGGGAAATTCAGAGAATTGAATTAGCTGATTGTAATTAACTGTGAAAAAAATGGCCAGTCAACAAGCAGACTGTCTCAGAATGGCTTACAGTTTACATTTGCAAACTCATAGTAATCTTTTACCAGGGCATGTCAAAGCCCATTCTTCCAGCTGCCACAATTATAGCATCTGTCCTTTGGGGATGGGACAGTACAGTCCCATTTCAGAAGAGCTACTTTGTCTTCCGTCCACCCCTTCTCAAAGCATTGTAACTTAGGTGTGTCATCTGCCAGGGTAGATTTTGCCTCTGCTATACTGCAGGGTCTGCTCTCATAGCACACACTTTCCCACCAGCCACTCACTGATTTATGATGGGAGTCATCCCACTGAACATGATTGCAACAGTGACTAGTATGAGGAACGTACTACACTTGTGAATTTACCATAAATGTAGATGTTCAAGTACATTCACAATTGCAGATCATGTTCCCTCCCTCCATCCCCACTGGTTCCTTTACTTAACACCAGAAGTTTGGGGTGGGGCGCTACTTTCCTTACCTTTCCACTCACCTCTTTAGCCCTTCTCCCTTCTTGGCCTTACCTTACATCTTGGAGAGAGATGCTGGAGACCTCTGGAGTGGATCTTTCTCATCAGGTCTAATCATGATGTGGTGATGGGGCAAGCAACTCCTATGTAATACTGCTATCCTTATATTGTAGATAAGAGCTGTTGCTGGTAATCAAAGACCCCTTCCGACAACTGTGAAGCTGGTAAACGATATCCAAAACAGAAGGAATCACCACGAATAAATAACTCCGCTGGTAGCATAAAAACAAGTTTTATTTTGGAGAAAATGAGCGCTTTCGCATAGAAAAAACTATGCTTCTTCAGATTTAATTACATACAAAAAACACATACTTTATATATAAAAAGTTTTGGCGGGCCTTTCAAACAAATCAATTAACCAATTAATTAGCCAGCTTCTCAAACAACAGCTTAAAGTGCTCCTGACAGTCTAAAATGCAGAATGCTCGTATTTTGTGTATAGCAAAAAACATGACACAATAGAAAACTTGAAACATCAACAATGAAACTGTAAAGCAATAAATTCAATATAGGTAGCTAAAATAATATGATTTATCTTAATCTTCATAAAAAGCAGCATTTCTATAATGGTGACCGAAACATTGCACAAAGTCCCTGTATATATATGAACATAGGGAGCGTATATGTTGTTCAGTGTTCAAAGTTCGAAACCTCGTAGATGGAGCTCATCATGGAAGACATAACTATTTTAAAAATTCCGATGTTGCTCTGGTATAAAAATCTTACGAGTAAGGATCTGTGCCTTAACTGTTCATTTTAACAGAATGTGGTTGGAAATTCTTGTATGTACCCAACCTGGACATTACAAATTGCTACAATAAAATTCCATTTGCATATCATTTATGCAAAATTGCGTAAAGTATATATTAGGATTCAAGACGAGCATCCTTAATTGAATTTTGTTAAAAAATGAAACACAAGAAATGAATCCATATAATTGGACATTGCATGGACTAAAAAACAGATAATAAAACACGTAACACCTTTAGGGAACTCCATTAATAAATATTAATATAGGTCAAAAGACAAAGAAACCACTCTATATTATAGGGAACCGGTAAAACTATAAAATTCATCGTGTGTCACCCACAAGGGTTGGGCTGCAATGGGTTATGAAAATTAGGTTGAGTAAACCTGTAACACCAAAAAACAGATTAACTATCTTTACTCTCAAATAACTAAGTAGTAAATGACGCAATAACAAACAAAATAATAAAGTACACTAAGTACTGTCAGTATACTTCCTCAATGTAACAAGTTTTAATGTAACTGGGTGCAAAATGGTGAGGTGTTAGAATGTAAGAATTGATTACATAAAAAACATAATTAAATAACATAGTTATATGAAAAAAGAACGTGTACATTCATTATATTCTCAATATGTAAGTGAGTGGCATTATGCTGTATGTACATAAAACATAAAAAATGTAAAAAATGCCGCTGCTATGTGTTACTAATGATAAAATAAGGTAATTACTGTATTGGAATATAACAGTTCATTTGATCTGAATATTGATATTTGTTGAACTAAATCTCTGAAAAAAATTTTTTGACATTATGTGGAGTACATAATGCGAGAAAGTTAGAATAAAACAAAACATATAAACCAAAAGGAAACATACTTGTGTATGTACCTAAAAAAACCTGTCAATAGTATCTAAAAAATAAAATTAAAATGGTCACAAAGGTCTATTATTCAGTATGGGTTTGATGGAAACAAATTGATTGATACCAGGGTTAACATGTGCTTTTAGCAAAAGTATCCATCTGAGTTCAACACAAGCTAAATGATTAGTGTTGTCTCCACCCCTAGCATTATCACTAATCGTTTGTAAAACTTTAAAAGTAAAGAAATGTGAACTGAACTCATTGATATGTTTTGCTAGTGCGTTCTGTTCATTTCTCTTTCTAATGTCATAGAGATGATTGTATAATCTATCTCTTAGTCTCCTCTTGGTGAGACCTACGTAGAATGCAGGACAGCACTCACATGTAGCAAGGTACACAAGGTTGGTGCTATCACAACTGTAGTGACTACTCGGTTTAAAAATGTATAAACCTTGGGGGGTGTTCAAAAGTTTGTTTCTTCGAAATATGTGGACACATGTGGCAATGGCCACATGGATAAGTCCCATTTATGGATGAAATGGTCACATTATTGGTAACATCATGTTTATCAATACACAGAATTTGTTTAAGGTTGCTGCAGTTTCTGTAGCTAAAACTGGGATGTTCTCCAACTATACTGATAGTGTATGAATCCATAACCAATACATTCCAATTCTTCCTTATTATATTTTGAAGGTTGGTCACATCACTCGTATATTTCAACAAGAATGACACCTTCTCTGTGTAACCTTGCTTTTTATTATAATTTGTATAGAAAGGCGAATGAGTGCCATGGGTAATGGTATGGGTGTTTAGTGGGCCACCTAATATACGCTGTTTGCAGTCTCTAATGAGGTTGTTATTGTAACCTCTTTCCCTGAATAACTGTTCTAACTGTGCAATTTCACATAGTAACTCAGCTTCATTTGAACAGATTCTAGACACTCTATTAAGTTGACTGATGACAATTCCTGGGAAGGTGTGTCTGGGGTGCATACTTTCAAATTTTAGTAAAGAATTTCTCCAAGTAGGTTTTCTGTACAGTGAAGTATTAACTTTGCCTTCTGTGTTAAACTTCAGTGTTAAATCCAAAAAGTTAATCTCTGAACATGAAGTTTCTACAGTAAATCTAAGAAAAGGACTAGTAACTTTCTATGTCTTTAATAAATTGTATGCAGTCAGTTACACTACCTTCCCAAATGAAAAGAACGTCATCCACGAATCTTCTATAAAGCTTGACGTTGCTGAATTGACTATGACTAAATAAGAATTTATTTTCCCACTCATAAACAACAAGGTTTGCATAACTATTTGCACAGGGGGTACCCATGGCAACCCCCCATTTTTGTAAGTAAAACTTGTCTTTAAACATAAAAACATTATTGTTAAGTACAATCTCAAGCAAATAGCTAATCAAGATCTGTCTATTGTTGCTATAATGAGACTGCGTAAGTAATATTTTACTTATGGCTTGGAACCCTAGTTCATTCGGTATGCACGTAAATAGATTGACTACGTCCATGGTTACTAACAAATAGTTGGAAACATCTTTTTCAAGTCTAAAGTCTTTCAAAAACCGAATCAACTGAAATGAATCTGAAAGTATGTTGGGTACTGCATCCACCATAGGTCTTAGCAGTCGTTCTATAAATGAAGAGATGGTATAAGTACACCACCTTTCACTGGCTACAATGGGTCTCATAGGTACTGGTGTAGTATTCTTGTGTATTTTGGGCAAACCTTTAATGATAGGAACAACCGGGAACTCAATCACAAAATACTCATAGGTCTCACAACTAATTTGACCACATAGTAATAGATCATATAAGTCTGCTTGTATTCTTTTAATTATACTGCTAACAAAGTCCTTGGAGACTGATTGATATGTATCACTGTCAGAAAGGAGAGAAGTCATAGTGACTTCATAGTCTGTGGTGTTAAGTAATACCACAGCCCCGTCCTTGTCAGCGGGTTTAATGGTTATTGCTGGATCCTGTTTTAGTCGACGTAGAGATTTCTGTTCATTTTCTGTTAAATTAAAATAGTGACACCTTTTACGATTCTTAGTAAAATACTCATAAATGTCTTTTTCACACAATTTTAAAAAACATTCTATGTTGTGTGGAATGACTGGCATGAAACTACTTTTTCGTTTAAAGAACTCCTTAAGTACATCTGTTTGCATGACAGCTTTGTCTTTAAAAAACATCTTTAGTGCTACATTGCGGCAAAATAATCTAAGATCTACCAAAACTTCATTTAACTGGCTAGTTTGAGAAGGTATGAAATTAAGTCCTTTGTTAAGAAGTGTAGCGTCAGAATCAGACAATGTAAGGTCTGATAAGTTGCAAACTAAATTATTCAGTTCTTTTGTTTTCTCGTTTGTCCGTACTTTTCTTCTGAGCCTTTCCTTTTGCGAGGCCCCCTGCTGTTGGAACGGCCTCTCCAGGCCGTTTGCTGCTTGACAGGGAACGGTAAAAAACGAGTAGAAGTAGTCGCTGTATCTTTAGGTTTAGCTCCAGCAGTTATATAGTTTTTATCAGCTTGTTGATTAGGAAGTGGAGTATCATTAGCAAGAATAGTTCCAGTGGAACTATTGGTCAATACATTAAGCGGAGAAAATTCAGATGAAAGAGTCTTATTAGCAGCCGTAGTGAGCGATGTATCATTCACTTCCAAAGTTAAGGGCTGTACAGTCACTATGTTCTGAGAAGTAGTGACATGAGTAGATGCAGAGGAATTGGAGTGTTCAGTTCTCGGCCAAACAAACACCTGGCCGAGAGCAAAATCATTTGCATCTCTAATAAGCTTTCTCTGTTTTATTTGTTTAAGTCTTTCACTGAATAAATGTACTTGCGACCGCACATTCTCTAATCTCTGATTGAAATATTCAGTTTTGTAGTGTTCACTGAGATGGCGTTGTTGCAAGTCTATTTTGCCCCTTAGCTCCGATTCTAACGGAGCAAAATACTCTAACAAGAGTCTAATATAGTTGAAGCCTAATTCAATATTTAGGTCTTGCCATTTTCTGAGAAGTGTGGGATGACTTTCCCCATACGTCGGCATGCAAAAAACTCGCATGCCACGAGGCACAACTTTAAAATGAAGACAAGCCTCAAGGTGTAAACGCTGCCAGGCATACCTCTGTAGTCTATACAAGTCATCTTGAAAAGTTTTACAAAGTTTATTAAATTCAGATATCTTCTCATCATTACTGGTAGTATTCACAGGAGTAGGACTGTTGGTAAGCTCCAGAGCCAATAAAGGGTTAACATTGCAGTGCAAGAGAGATTCCCAGACTGGTACCATAACGTCCCTCGTCTCTGGACAAAAATCTAGTTCTATATCCGTATGTTCCATGTGTAAAACCAAAAACAGCACACTGATAAAAGAAACATTTTTGTAGATAAGAGCTGTTGCTGGTAATCAAAGACCCCTTCCGACAACTGTGAAGCTGGTAAACGATATCCAAAACAGAAGGAATCACCACGAATAAATAACTCCGCTTGTAGCATAAAAACAAGTTTTATTTTGGAGAAAATGAGCGCTTTCGCATAGAAAAAACTATGCTTCTTCAGATTTAATTACATACAAAAAACACATACTTTATATATAAAAAGTTTTGGCGGGCCTTTCAAACAAATCAATTAACCAATTAATTAGCCAGCTTCTCAAACAGCAGCTTAAAGTGCTCCTGACAGTCTAAAATGCAGAATGCTCGTATTTTGTGTATAGCAAAAAACATGACACAATAGAAAACTTGAAACATCAACAATGAAACTGTAAAGCAATAAATTCAATATAGGTAGCTAAAATAATATGATTTATCTTAATCTTCATAAAAAGCAGCATTTCTATAATGGTGACCGAAACATTGCACAAAGTCCCTGTATATATATGAACATAGGAAGCGTATATGTTGTTCAGTGTTCAAAGTTCAAAACCTCGTAGATGGAGCTCATCATGGAAGACATAACTATTTTAAAAATTCCGATGTTGCTCTGGTATAAAAATCTTACGAGTAAGGATCTGTGCCTTAACTGTTCATTTTAACAGAATGTGGTTGGAAATTCTTGTATGTACCCAACCTGGACATTACAAATTGCTACAATAAAATTCCATTTGCGTATCATTTATGCAAAATTGCGTAAAGTATATATTAGGATTCAAGACGAGCATCCTTAATTGAATTTTGTTAAAAAATGAAACACAAGAAATGAATCCATATAATTGGACATTGCATGGACTAAAAAACAGATAATAAAACACGTAACACCTTTAGGGAACTCCATTAATAATTATTAATATAGGTCAAAAGACAAAGAAACCACTCTATATTATAGGGAACCGGTAAAACTATAAAATTCATCGTGTGTCACCCACAAGGGTTGGGCTGCAATGGGTTATGAAAATTAGGTTGAGTAAACCTGTAACACCAAAAAACAGATTAACTATCTTTGCTCTCAAATAACTAAGTAGTAAATGACGCAATAACAAACGAAATAATAAAGTACACTAAGTACTGTCAGTATACTTCCTCAATGTAACAAGTTTTAATGTAACTGGGTGCAAAATGGTGAGGTGTTAGAATGTAAGAATTGATTACATAAAAAACATAATTAAATAACATAGTTATATGAAAAAAGAACGTGTACATTCATTATATTCTCAATATGTAAGTGAGTGGCATTATGCTGTATGTACATAAAACATAAAAAATGTAAAAAATGCCGCTGCTATGTGTTACTAATGATAAAATAAGGTAATTACTGTATTGGAATATAACAGTTCATTTGATCTGAATATTGATATTGATATTTGTTGAACTAAATGTCTTTACTTTTAAAGTTTTACAAACGATTAGTGATAATGCTAGGGGTGGAGACAACACTAATCATTTAGCTTGTGTTGAACTCAGATGGATACTTTTGCTAAAAGCACATGTTAACCCTGGTATCAATCAATTTGTTTCCATCAAACCCATACTGAATAATAGACCTTTGTGACCATTTTAATTTTATTTTTTAGATACTATTGACAGGTTTTTTTAGGTACATACACAAGTATGTTTCCTTTTGGTTTATATGTTTTGTTTTATTCTAACTTTCTCGCATTATGTACTCCACATAATGTCAAAAAAAATTTTCTGACATTTAGTTCAACAAATATCAATATTCAGATCAAATGAACTGTTATATTCCAATACAGTAATTACCTTATTTTATCATTAGTAACACATAGCAGCGGCATTTTTTACATTTTTTATGTTTTATGTACATACAGCATAATGCCACTCACTTACATATTGAGAATATAATGAATGTACGCGTTCTTTTTTCATATAACTATGTTATTTAATTATGTGTTTTATGTAATCAATTCTTACATTCTAACACCTCACCATTTTGCACCCAGTTACATTAAAACTTGTTACATTGAGGAAGTATACTGACAGTACTTAGTGTACTTTATTAGTTCGTTTGTTATTGCGTCATTTACTACTTAGTTATTTGAGAGCAAAGATAGTTAATCTGTTTTTTGGTGTTACAGGTTTACTCAACCTAATTTTCATAACTCATTGCAGCCCAACTCTTGTGGGTGACACACGATGAATTTTATAGTTTTACCGGTTCCCTATAATATAGAGTGGTTTCTTTGTCTTTTGACCTATATTAATATTTATTAATGGAGTTCCCTAAAGGTGTTGCGTGTTTTATTATCTGTTTTTTAGTCCATGCAATGTCCAATTATATGGATTCATTTCTTGTGTTTCATTTTTTAACAAAATTCAATTAAGGATGCTCGTCTTGAATCCTAATATATACTTTACGCAATTTTGCATAAATGATACGCAAATGGAATTTTATTGTAGCAATTTGTAATGTCCAGGTTGGGTACATACAAGAATTTCCAACCACATTCTGTTAAAATGAACAGTTAAGGCACAGATCCTTACTCGTAAGATTTTTTATACCAGAGCAACATCGGAATTTTTAAAATAGTTATGTCTTCCATGATGAGCTCCATCTACGAGGTTTTGAACTTTGAACACTGAACAACATATACGCTCCCTATGTTCATATATATACAGGGACTTTGTGCAATGTTTCGGTCACCATTATAGAAATGCTGCTTTTTATGAAGATTAAGATAAATCATATTATTTTAGCTACCTATATTGAATTTATTGCTTTACAGTTTCATTGTTGATGTTTCAAGTTTTCTATTGTGTCATGTTTTTTGCTATACACAAAATACGAGCATTCTGCATTTTAGACTGTCAGGAGCACTTTAAGCTGTTGTTTGAGAAGCTGGCTAATTAATTGGTTAATTGATTTGTTTGAAAGGCCCGCCAAAACTTTTTATATATAAAGTATGTGTTTTTTGTATGTAATTAAATCTGAAGAAGCATAGTTTTTTCTATGCGAAAGCGCTCATTTTCTCCAAAATAAAACTTGTTTTTATGCTACAAGCGGAGTTATTTATTCGTGGTGATTCCTTCTGTTTTGGATATCACTATCCTTATATTATAGTGGGTGGGCATTTGCCAAGTCCACTGAGGGAAAGTAGAGTTCTGGAAGTCCAGCCAGCCATGGACTACCTACATGCAAGACATCCCATTGATCAGGACTCGAGTGAATGAAATCCGATATCGACGTTTATGGTTATAGCTACCAAGACCTATCAGTGTGATTTACTAATTAAACTTAAATAGCTGTCATTCAGATGTAAACTGGCCTTCCTGCTACTAAACATTGATATTCATGTGCTACCTCCTATATATCCTTCATTAGTGTACCAGTTTCTGGAAGAGCATATACCTATGATTATTCCGAGGCTACTTGATAAAACAACCTTGAAATTAATATTTGTTTGGTGCACCCTTCTTTCTAGTTGACATCATCTGGAATTAAGATACCTAGTGATATCAGAGGTACTGTCAGTAAGTCTGATAATATCTGCGTTGAAATTCCTAGCCATTGTATTGTATCTGTTGATCTTTCTTCCTACTTATCTTCCCAGATGTGATTTCATGCTTCTTGTCAATCATTTGTTTTTTTTAGCTGACTAAGAACTACTATTTTGTCAGCTCTAAACATGAAATTAGTACACAACTTACTACTACCTTTAAAGAAAAATAAGGCTGACTTTTTCCCCTGTTTAGTTTTACTCAGGTCAGCTGTTCACCACAATCTCTTTTAGTAACTATTTTTCTAAGTCAGCATCAGTATAGCTATGAAGTTATTTTGCCTTTTGCTTTATTGCATATTAACTGCAGGATTACCCAAAGAATGTCTGTTTTTTTCTAACTGTTTTTCATTCTTCTCTACAAGACATGCTCTATTCAACATTTTTTGCTGTGTATAGATTCTTGTCTGGTATGTGCTCCACTTTCAGTTCATACTTATATACAAAAGGTACCATACTCTGCAATCCCAGAGACGCTTTATGGAAAGATTCCCTGGACATTATTTGTGAGCTTCTCTTGTCTTTTTCCATATGAATATCGTTACTACAGACATATTCCTGGTATTTCCCATATCTGCACACTACTCCATATAACTGTTGCAGTATTCGTCACTGAAGGGATCTCCTACCAAGGTTAGCCCAGTGTCGAGACTGTATACCAAAGCCTTTGGATGTTATACAGTAGATGCCTTGCTTCACATGTATGCATCCCGCATAGGGCACAAAAGTGATGTATGGATGTAGTTACCCCAAAGTCCTTTGCCACCAGTTTGAATGCCATTATCGAACATCCATCTGAAGCCTGTATGTTGTGCTGGTTACCCAGCATTCTTCAGATAAGTACCCAATTGGGCTTTATTCTCTATTTTTCGTCTGTATTGTTGTTACTTGTGTTCATGCCATCCAAGAAGGGAAAATGTCAGTGTGGGAGGCAGGTTCCCCAGAAAGACCATCACAACCAGTTTCCTTTTTGGCTAGGTGCTTCCCATGATCATATGCAGTGCTTCTATCTGTCAAGTATTTGTCTCTAAAACCCTCTATAGTCACTTATCTTCCCTATCCATATATTTTGAGAAAAGAATGTCTTAAATTGTTGGCTCAGGGTGCTATGGCAGAATCCTCCTGTCCTGCATGACAGCTGTCTTTCAAGAAGAAGGCCAAAAAGTCTAGGCCTGATTCTGTTCATGTTCTTCGTGTTTCACTGTTGTAGTCATCACCTGTGGGTTATCCCTGCTGTGGTAGCCCTCGACCAGCCCAAATACCAGAGTCAATGTTTTTCTACATCGGCTGCTGTCGCTTGTTGACTACTCCTGTCATTGAGGGGGGAGTCATGGCTGATCATTTCCGAGGAGCCAAGGGGGATTCTTCAAATCTTTGTATGGGAAGTGATTCCTGTCATTAAATCCTGCTAAGGAACTGAGCCGCAGAGTGTTGTAAGGGCAGACATCCCACTTAAGAAAAAGCAAAAGATAAAGCATATTGCACTATTGCTAAAGTTCCCCAATGTAAATGGCAGAATTTTCTTCATGATTTGTTTATTGCCTTGATGGCCTTGAAACTCCCTCATGGGGGTGTCCATTTGTTCTCTTCCGTAGTCTTTCACACTTGTTAAGAGGGCAAGGGCACTGGATTACTCAGATGAGGACCTAGATTCTGGGGAAGAATGCCTTGCATACTCCTTTCAAATTCCTTCTCCTCTAGACTATGGCTGAAAGGAAGAGGATTCTTTGAGGCCAGAATCCTCCTTTAAGATTTGGCCTTTGGGGATACTGCTGCTGTATGATGGGAGTACTTTAAGTTGGATCGCTCCCAGTTCTCTGACATCCAAAAGAGATACTATGAGCTTCTACAAATGGGGTCTTGTAAAGCTTGTCTGCTGTTCCTCCTGTGTTGGCTGCCCTTTGGGCACCTTCTCTGCTGCCTCTGTAGCTCCCGTCTCAGCTCCCAGCCCCTAAAAAACCTGTAGCCACCTTGTCTTTTCAGTTATGAATTACCAAACTCACATGACCAGGTAAGCCTTGGGTCTCCTTTCTCAGGTAGCGTCTGATCTGTCTGATTCAGAAGGAAAAGCATTAGCTGTTTCCCTGCTTAGGCCTATTTCCTAGGTCACTCATCACGCCATAAAATGCAGTTAAGGTGCTGCTGGTGCCTCTTCAAGAGCTGCTGCTTTTGACTCTGAGGAAACATTATCCTTGGCTTTGTCTTCAGGCCTTGCCTGATAATATTAAAGCCAAACTTTTGGATGCTCCTCTGAATAATAAAAATCTTTTTGGGGCAGCTGCTGCTGACCCGTTCAAATCTCCCTCCAAGGTAAGTGTAAGGCTGTGCAGGAACTCAAGCATATTTTTGTTTCCCCTATATCCAATATTTCAGAGGGATTACCCTTCTAAATCTGCATTTGTACATAGGCAGACTTGTCAACCTCCCAAAGGGAAGAAAGGGGTTTACTCCAGGATGTTTTGGTTCCAGAGAAGGAGTGGAACTGGAGACTAAATCTGGACCTCTCGCTCCTCAACACTTTTCTCAAAGTCCCTTCTTTCAGGATGCTGTCTTTTCAGACTTTTCATCATCATCATCTTCCCCAGGCCTTCTTGGACTGTCTAGACCTCAAGAATGCCCAGTCACCCTCTGTTCAGGAAATTTTATGTTTCTCTGTTTCTTCCTCTCATTTTCAGTTCTCTGCTTTGCTCTTTGACCTTTTTCTGCTCCCCAGTGTGTATTCACCAAATGTCCCACTCCTATGCCTTTTGCAAGCTTCAAGTGATACAGATATTCCCTTATTTAGATGACCGGGTTATTATGACTCCATTTCCCAGCAGTCTTTTGCAAGGTCTTCACTTTACCACTTGTCTTTTGCAAGTCTGGGGTTCATCACCAGTCTCAAGAAGTTGGTGCTAATGCCCTCCCAGGAACATGTTTTTCTAGATTGCATCATTCAGACCATTCACACTTTGGCCTGTTTTCCTGCTCCCAAGGTTCTGTCTCTGGTAACCTGCTTCCACTCTCGTATTCTTCCTCTGTCCTCAATTACAGGCAGAGAATTTCTCAGGATTGTGAAGTTTATGGCCTCCACTATTGCCATGCTTCCTTTTGCCACGTTCCATTTGAGGAAGCTTCAGTGGTACCTTAAATCAAATCAGTGTGGCTTTAACATTGCCACCCCCTGAAGTTCCCCTGTTCCTATCTTCCTTGTCCTGAGAACTTGAGCTCCAGTGATGGATTCAGTAAAATTCTCTCAGTCTGGGACTGCCCATTCATGCTGAAATTCCTTTCCAAGAACTGTTCATGGATATCTCAGACCTGGGGTAGGGTGCTTCTTGTGGCCCTCTGAAAGTTCAGGATCTCTGGCGTCCTCATCAGAGGCCAAGCCATGTCAGTGAAAAAGAGATGAGAGCTCTTCTTCTGGCTCTACAGATCTTTAATTCTCTTTTTTTCCTTGGTCCTTTGAAAATCTTAGACAATTCCACCATGATGTGGTATATCAACATGCGGTGGGGTATGAGGTCCTCTTAGGTTTGGGATCTAGCTGTCAGTTATCAGGTGACTGTTCAGGCAGTTTACATTCCTTCAAAACACAATCTACTGGCAGATTCTCTGAGCAGGTCCAGAACACACTCTTAAATGGATGCTTCATAGAGATGTGTTTCTGGACATAGCCATTTGTGGGGTATTCCTCTGGTAGATCTTTTTCCCTCTATTCTGAGCATACAACTTCCTCTATTCTGTTTAAGAGTACCAAATCCTCTGGCTTGGAAAGTGTCTTTTCCTCGAAATGCAATGTTTCTGTATGCCTTTCCTCCCCCTCCTCTGCTGCCAAGAGTTCTGCACAAGGTCAAACAAGACTCTCCCAAAGTCTTGTTGGTGACTCCCTTTTGGCACAGACAACGCCGGTTCCCTCTTCTTTTTCAGCTGGCTATGGGCAATCACCACAAGTTACCTCACTGGGTGGATCTTCTCACACAAGATAAGGGATCTGTTATCCATCCTCATGTATCCACTGTTCACATGGCACTGTGGATGATAGGGTTTTGATCCCTTTTAGGCACCTCTTTTCTGAGGATGTCCTTTGGGTTCTGCAGGAGGACAGGAAACATGTGTGTCTAATGGGAAAAGATATTCCGTGTGGTGCCTCTGTCACCAGCAGTATCCCCTCTTAGTAGGGATTTCTTTTGTTCTTTCTTGTGTGTGATCTGCTCCAGCCTGGCTTGGCATATTCTTTAGTTAAAGCTCACCTGTCAGCGATCTCTGATTGTGTGCTCTTGAACCCTCCTTTGGCCTCTCGGTTTGAGGTCAAGCAATTTCTGAAAACTGTTCTTCATATCAGACCCTGGAGAAAGCCTATTCCTGCTTTCAGGGCCGGCCTTAGCCGAAATGGCACCCTAGGCGAAGTAGTGCTCCTGGCGCCCCTTAAGCCCCACCCACACAACAGTCATGAAACACAACTATTTGAGCCACATCCACAGGGTCACTCCCCATGAAAGCCACTCCGGTTGTTGTTGGTCTTTTTGGCTTTTCCCAGTAAGGGGTCGTCACAGCGGAACTCCGGTCCGCTAATGATTGGCAGTAGATTTTTATGGTGCCAAGTTGCCAGCCCAACGTGAGGTACTTTTGGGGTCTTTCCAGTTGCTGAAGGTGTTGGGTAAGGTACATCCCAAAAGGGGCATTGTATTCAATTATGGGCCTGATGAGTGACGAGTAGAGGGGCACAATGACCTCTCTTGATCTAGATGCGAACCCTTTCGTGATAAGGTGGGCTATATAGAAGGTCTTTCTAACCACTTTGGCAACGTGATAATCAAAGGAGAGATTACTATCTACGTTGGTCCCCAAATCTCTAATTACTTCTTCCGTACTTAATGGATTACCACCTATGTGGTAATTTGTGGGCACTTTTCCCAAAGGGGATGACTATGCACTTTTTAGCATTTAGCTTGAGGCCGTGGCTCTGGCACCAAGCATCCGTCTCTGTGAGACCCTTTTGGAGGATGCTTGTGTCAGCTGGAGAGTCGATTATGGCTCCCAGTTTGCAGTCATCTGCGAACTTTGTCAGCCATAGCCCCCCCCGTGTTAGCCTGAACCTCAGAGAAGTATATACCGAACAAGAGAGGTCCCAGACCTGAGCCCTGTGGGACACCACTTTTAACTGATTTGGATTCGGACGTGGCACCTGTGATTCTGACCATGTGGGTTCTATCCCTGAGCCAGTTTGCAACCCATCTTGTGATATAGGGGTTGATATTTAAGCTGGTAAGCTTATTTATGATGCCCGAGTGGGATATTGTGTCAAAGGCTTTTGCGAGGTCCAGGTAGGCTGTGTGGACTACCTTACCCTCATCTATGCCTTTGGTAACTGTTTCAAAGAAATCAACTAGGTTTAAGAGGCAAGATCTGCCCTTAACAAAGCCGAATTGGATAGGGTCCAGTGTCTGGAGGCTCCCAATGTCTTTGTTTATGAGTTCCATGATAATACGCTCCATAGCTTTACAGACCAGACTAGTCAGGCTTATGGGGCGATAGTTCCCGGGGTCTGTTGTGGCACCACCTTTGTGGAGTGGGACCACTGTAGCTGTACTCCATTCTTTGGGTACATCTTTTGCAGAATGACCTAAATAAGAAAGGAGATGCACACTGTAGAGTGAAAAGGATGACAAGGGATATTTCAAAAAGATGAGCGAATAAAATATCACACCAACATATAACCTCTACTGCACAACACAGAATGGGGGGGAGGCAAATGAAAAGTGGCCACTTCTGATCACACAAAGGCAGTAATTTAAGAGGGCAGTATGGTGGCAGCTAGATTCCTGGTATGCAGAGCAAGCAGAAGAGAAGCAGTACTAGAAGGAAGAAAAAGACAGTGATATTCATCTTTTACAGAATCTGGTGACCATCCACAGCAGTACCATGTAAATTTAAAAAACGCATAGGCTGCCTAAATGGGACCATACCAAAGGCTAAAAGGATGTAGAGATTGCAGAAATACACAGAAGGAGGGAGAGAGAGGGGGAAGAGAAGACAGAAAAGCTAAAATATCTGAACATACTAAAAATGAAAAAAATACCTTTTTATGTTTTCAAAAAAAAAAAAAAAAAAAGGTCAAGATGAAAACCATAACAATAGCTTAACACCAACATTAAAACAACTGATTTGCAGAAAAGAATGCACAGGAACCATACAAAAGCATTGAACAATTCAAATCTACAATGTACGGAAGAACTTTAAGCCCAAGTAGATTTGGCAAAAAATATGCAGGTTAGAAAGACTGAAACTAGAACATTTCACTACCAAAAGTCAAAAAGGGAAAGCAGAGACGAGCCATATTTAACATCTTTAGTTTTTAAGGCTACAGAAAACTCTGCAGTTAACCGGAACTCATGCAACCAGCGCACAAAAAAAATACAGTACAACGTTCATGTGTTGCACTGTCTACCCCCCCCCCCCACCACCACAGAAACATACCTTCCGTTTTTACAGTCTTAAAAAGGAAAATGTGAATAAATGTTTGTGTACTGATAGCTTTAAAAAATAGTCTGACCTGTCAGTAAGAAACTCTGGGCGCAGCAACGGTCTTGCTGACAGGCTTACGAGTGTTGACTTATGACTCGTCACACAGCAGAACTCCGGTCCGTAAATTGCGCCCTGCTTAAGTGGGGGAGGGCGCAATTGTTGCTAGCCTCTCGGCGGTGAAATTAACAAAAAAAAAATGTAGTTGTTTTTCGGCTTTTCCCGATTAGGGGTCGTCAGACAGCAGAACTCCGATCTGTAAATTGCGCCCTTTTGAGGCCGGGGAGGGCGCAGTTGCTAGCCTCTATGGGCGGCGGTGAAATTTAAAAAAAAAAAAGAATGTTGTAGTTGTCTCTAAGGTTTTCCCGGTTAGGGGTCGTCACAACAGAACTTCAGTCCGAATTGCGCCCTTTTGAGGCCGGCCTGTACGGCACCCTAGGCAGTCGCCTAGTTCGCCTATGCCTAAGGCCGGCCGTGCCTGCTTTTTGGGACCTTTAATTTTGTTCTTGACAAATTGATAAGGAAGCCTCTTGAACTTGACAGTTCTGCTTCCTTGCAACTTTGTACTTGGAAGACTATTCTGCTGTTGGCTCTTTCAACCAAGAAAGTGTCTGTGCTTCAGGCTCTTATAGCCATACTTTTTTTAATTTTTCACAGAGGCAATGTTTCTCTTCATACTAATCCTTCTTTTATGCCCAAGGTGGTTAATGAGTTGTCCCTTAATTAGTCTGTTCAACTTCCTTCTTTTTTCCTTCTCCGCACTTTGCCATTGAGGATGTTCTCTACACCTTGGACCTACATAGACAGCTCAGATTTTCTGTGGATAAAACAAAGGCTATTTCTTTTCATCCCAGGAGTTTGAGTTTACCTGTTTCCAAGCAAAGCATCTCCTCCTGGATCTCTAAGGCCATTTCCTTTTGTTATTCCTTTCATGGAAAATGTCTTTTTTCTTCTGTAAATGTACATTCTCCTAGGGCAGCTGCCTCTTCTGGTGCCTTTTTCAAAAGTTTGGACACCAGTTCAATCCTTGAAGCTGCTACTTGGTCTTTTTTTTTGTACTTTTACTAAACATTACAAATTTGATGTTTCCAAGGCCAGAGCAGGTTTTGCCAGGGCTGTTCTGCATGGGTTTGTAGAGAGCTATTCTGTGCCTTCCTCCTCCCAGTCTTCATCTTAGCTCTTGTACTCTCCCTTCAGTAAAGAATGCTGCATCAATGATATGGAAGACATAGTATAGTCTGTAAAATCCTACCATAACAGTAGATGTCCTCTTCTCTGTTGCAGTATTCAGTCACTGTCTCCTTTCCTCTCTGTTATGGTTTTTGTCCCTGTCCTTTGCTATCCTCCTGGCCAAGGGGCTGTCACTTCCTTTTCTTTCTGAACTTCTTTCTTTTGTATGTATGTTCTACATTGTCCTTGGGGGGTGTCTTGTTCTTCCTGGAGTCACTTCAGTTCTGGGCAGTTGCTTCCGTATGTCACCTTTTTGCCCTATGGCCTATGTGGGGAGCATAAGTGTGGTGAATGGAGTCTATAAAATCCAAAGGCTTTTGTCTACTGGCTGGATGTTGGGCGCTGTCCTCGACAGGCGATCCCTTCAATGAAGAATACTGCAATAGTGAAGAAAAAGACATCTGCTGTTATAGTAAGATTTTACACAACTGTACTTTCCTTTTCAAAGTATATCCCTTTGTGCATGTGTAAATGCTATTGGCCACATAGAACTGCTCTGTTCTCTTGTAGGATTTACAACTGCTATACTATTCTGAGTGGTATACCTGCAGCACAATTGGCTTATTCATGCCATAGTATTTCAACAATCGAGCATACATAACTAGTTTTCTGGATGTTTTACAATTCCATAGCTCTTTATATCTCCTTTCTTAACTTGAATCTTGTTCAGACAATTTTCTTAGAAGCACAGTTATCTTGGAAATGTTAGATAAAAATTCTGAAAAATACTGCATTATTTCTTAAAACATCTATAAGACCTGTTTGCCTTCTAGTCTTGGCATCGCCAGAACTTTTTTGACTTTTTCTGGCTTGGATTTCAATCCCACTGCTGTCAGAATACATCTCATATTTTTTGACAGTACTCTTATTTTACATGTGCTCCTACTTAACTTGAAATTATGCTGTCTTGGTGTATTCAGCAGCTGTATCAATATCTTGTCATAACGTCATAGACATTCCAAGACCACTAAGCCTCATGACCATTCTCACCTTGCCAGTACCCTCAAGCAGCACCTTCTTTCTCCAGGAGAGCCGTACCAGTCAGTCCTGGAGTAAATTTGTAGATACATCTCCTGTTATCTACTTTTATGTTTGAAGGATTATAGTCAGTTGTACTGCTTAACATGCAGGAGAAGTTTATTGTAGAGGTTTGGGAGGTGCTCCATCATATTTTATCTGTTGGTGAATGTTTAGAGCCTTGGTTCTATTAATAGAGGGGATGATGGACTTGCTGAGAAACAGGGGGTCCAGGACTATCAGGACACTAATGATGTGATAAGTGAGACAAAACTCTCCCCTCAAAAGTCTGTAAAACATTGAACAAAAGGATATATCTTTGTTCCTTACTTTAGGCCTGTCATTTTTTTAGTTTGTAACCTTTCTGGTCTTTCTAGTTGTTTGATATGTTTAGTTAGATACATCCCTAAAGGACCATTGTACTCCATAACCTGGACTGATCCATGCTAAGTGTAAAGGAGTCATTACCTCTTTAGACCTTGATAATATACCTTTGGAAGTTAGTTGAGCTAAGTAAAAAGAGTTCTGACAACCCTTATTACATGACGATTAAAACAGAGTCGTTAACCCAAGAAATTGTCATTTTGCAGAGATATGCTTGTCTACACACTATGATGAGAGGAGGAGTTGTCTACTAAAAGTGATGATGCTAGACTTTTTAGCATTTAGTTTCAGTCTGTTTTAGTATACCAAGAGTTAACTACAGGTTCATTTTGAAGTGTTTCCAATTGTCTGCAAATTTTGTTGGCCAGAGGTCTTGTCTGTTTCCTTGGAGAGCTGAGAAGTAAATATCAAAAAGGAGAGGTCCCAGCTCAGAGCCCTGAGGGACATTGCTTATCACTTTATACTTTCTGATGAGGCTGCTGCAGCTTACACTGTGTTAGTTCTTTCTTTCAGTCAGGTTACTGTCCAGTGGGTTGATTTTTAAAGCATTTAGCTTTCGTATGATGCTAGCATGGGGAACGGTGTCAAAGGCGTTAGCCAGTCAAGATACGTTTCATGCATGGCATGACTACTAACTAAAGCCTCTGTAATCCCTTCAAAAATATTTGCCAGGTTAGGCAAATCTACAGTTCACAAAACCAAACACGGTAGAGCGTACTGCGTCAGAGTATAGCATAAATAATAAGAAAATGCAATCATTTACAATGCTAGCATATGCTATTTCAAGGGAAGAGTGAATGTCTCTGGGTATTGAATAAAAGAGCAAGTGAAATATAGGTAAAAGGTATTGAGGTGAAAGAGAGACAAGGAAAGAGTAGTAAACTTTGAAATGTTAAAATGACATTTTAGCATACTTAACTTTTTATATTTTCTGATCTATTTGTCTTTTTATACATATGTGCATTATACTATTTATTCATTTTTCATTCACCTTTGAATGTTAGATATAAATACTTACACTCATATACCTAAATTTCTTAGTATTGCCAAGTATATGAGATTTTTAACATTTCCCTTTTAATTGTGTCAATTGTTTCTTTTGTTACACCCATATATATACTGGGGAATTTTAACTTGTGTACCATTCAATAGATCTGAAGAAGCTCTTAGCAGCGAAAGCGCTTATCTGATGGAATAAAGATTTTAAGCCACTAGTGGTTGTGGTTCACTTGTTTGGACATTACTGGATTACTACTTTTGTTTGGGATTTGAATATCCTGCTACAATACAGTTTCTGGTTTTTGTACCAAAGAGATCAGCGTCGCTCCTTTCTACACTTGTTGGATTTTTATATTTGCTTTTTGAATAGGAGCGTTTATCTGGTAGGAGGCTGTAACTTTTTTATTTCTTCTTACATCATATTTACATCCACCTGCAGGAGCGGATCTATCTACAATTTCATATTTGGAACTATCTTATTTTGCACTGGTTGTTTATTATCTACAGGGATTACAGTGTAATTATGGCCAGTATTGAGCTTGATTATGTTCCACGAGGTGAAAACCAGCGGAATGAAGCCTTACTACGTAGATTCAAGCAGTACCTTGATGGTACTGCTGCTTCCTGTTGGCAATTGGAAGGTTTGGCGCCCAAAGATGATGTCACCACTCAGTCAGTGGACATGGAGAAACTACACAAGCTTCTAGACGATGTCGAGAAGAATTTCTTTAAATTAAAGAGACTACAAATGCAGCGGATGCACCTACAGTACTGTCTGGACATGAAGATTGTTCCACGAGGCTTACGAATCTTTAACATGCCTAGCCAGGGTCGCGACTACCCTGACTTGCTGACAGCTTGACAGAAACTGAATTTAGATGCTCGTCGCAAGTATCTGGAACTTCTTATAACTTATTTTGGACCTGAGGAAGCTGCACTTACTGAAAACATTAATAGTAAGCAGAATTCAATTTTTAGTGAGTTTGAACATGACATAGTGCAACCACTCTTTGAAAATTTACTTGATAGCGTTCTTGCATTGGAACGCAAGTTATTTCAGCAGAAAAGACACAAAATAATCAGAGACTTGAACGATTTTAAATTAGGCCATGTCTTCACATGGCCTAGGAATAATTACAACAATACTAGTAATACTGTAAATTCTAATAATGTTATTAATGTTGATAGTAATTTTAATAGGAATTACAGGCATTTTGATAATGTGAGCACTGTTATTAATGAAGACAATGCTAATAGTGTTAGAACTGAATGCAATGGCACCAATGAGACGTATGATAGAGTATGTCTGAACTCAGTAGATACTTTTCAATCATCTCAAAATACTACTCGAGTTGTTTCCAACAATGTTTCCAATGAATGTGTAATAGAGGAGGCTATTACAACTAGTAGCCGTCCATCTGTGACTACTAAACAGAAGAAAGGGGTGGCATTGATAGATACTAGTGTACACACAGATGTTATAGAATCCAATGATGTGACCAATGGTGTGACTAATAGCGATTCCAATGATGTTATACATATAGTACATCCCAGTATGCACACTGATGCGAACCTTTACCCTAATGTACGGATTATTAAGAACAATCCAGTCAATGTAGAACAAGGGACAGATGTAGTTGTTAGACCTAAAACACAATGTCATAAAATAGGTGCCTGTCCCGACACTGCTTTGAATGTTTCTTTTCCTCTTCCAGTAAGACCAGAGAAGGGCCGAGGCGCTGCGCTCTATGAGCCGTGGACGTCAGAAGAGGAAGCTCTCAGAAGAATTTCCTCAGAATCAAACCCTGAAGAGAATGTGGAACAGCAGGGAGAAACGTTAGTATATAATCTATCTAGTATAATATTAACAGATGATGATGTAAAATTGTTGAGTAGGGGAATGAATTTCATCCTCAATAGCACTAGTGCCCTGACTGAAACCATGACAGACTTAAAACTGTTCTGTAGGAACGTCATGCTTAAGCTTATACACAAAGGCTCTGACATAGGTGAATCAAAAGATAGGCAGTTTGCTTTTAAGAACCTAAGTGAGTATATACCTGTCAACCATCCATTAGTAGAGACGTTCCAGCGCCTCACAGAGGAGGAACTTTATAAATACTATGATAAAAGTCCGAACAAGAGATTCTATAAGAGAGATAATTTAACCCATAAAGAGAGGATTAGTCTTAGGAAATTGCAGGACATTAATACCATTGTTATTAGACCGGCAGACAAAGGTGGCCGAGTTGTTGTCATGGATATCATGCATTATTATCAATCAATGAAGAATATGTTGAATGACAGCTTTTATGAAACTATTACATCCGATACATCCTTAGAGATCATAAGGCACATTAAAGATATACTATCCGATATACATATGAGCCTTTTGATTGATAAAGATCTTTATGAGTACCTTACCATCAAGGCCCCTATGATTCCTATCATGCACGGTCTCCCAAAGATACATAAGGATGCCCGTGACCCGCCCATGAGACCTATAGTCTCTGGTCGTGGATGGGTCACTGAGCATCTTTCAGTCTATATAGAGAAAAATCTAAGACCTATCCTTAATGACAACAGATATGTGTTGAAGGACTCCAAACAGTTTTTGTTGGACCTTTATGAATGTATTGAACAAAATAATTCGATAGGAGATTGTGTCTTTGTTACACTTGACATACAATCACTGTTTACTGTTATTCCCAACAATGTTGGCCTTGTATATATATCTGATTACTTGAAGACACACAGTGACTATAGCTTGGTGAAGATTGACCTATTGGTACATTTTTTAGAACCAGTGTTGGAAAATAACATTTTTGTCTTTGATGAAACGATCTACAGACAAGTGGATGGTGTAGCAATGGGGACACCATGCGCGAATAGTTATGCCAACATGTTTTCAGCCCACTGGGAGGAGCAAGTCCTGTTTGATCTTGAAATTTTCAAACAGCATGTAATGTTTTTCAGACGTTTTGTGGATGAAGTTTTTATTCTGTGGAAAGGTTCAATAGATGAACTACAATTATTGCTAGAGGTAATGAACGAGTTAACCAGTTATCTTACATTTACTATGAACCACTCATTATACAGCATTGAGTTCTTGGATCTATATATAGAAAAGCTCCCTAATGGCCTCATCAATACTGGTGTATTTAGAAAATCATGCTATTGTAATTCCTTATTAATGCGATCTAGCATGCACCCAGCTTTTGTGTTTAGGAACATTATTAAAGGTCAGGCCATTAGAGCCTCCAGACTAAATCCAACTCAAGCAGGTTTCCTATCAGAGTTAGACAACCTGAAAGGAAGGTTGACAGATAGAGGCTATAGCACTGCAGAGGTCAGTAAGAGCTTAGAAAATATACTAGATTTAAGACAGACTATAGCTACACCTTACTTTGGACCCATGGAGCAAGTAGGTGTTAATGATAGGGGTACATTTACCCCACGTATCGTGAAATTTACTACTACGTTCACATCTGACCATAACGAGATCAGAGATATCATTAACACATTTTGGACCGTTCTACAGATAGACGATCTTAGAAAGATTGTTGGGGATACTCTGAGGTTCCAATATAGAAATAAGAGTAACCTTAAACAGATGTTATGCTATCCGAGACACACTAGACGAGACGAGATGGCAGGGAACACCATGCCATGTGGGCATTGCAACTTTTGCTCTTATATTGACACAGCCACTGAGTTTATACATCCTGATTCACACAAAGTGTTTAGAACTAATACAACTGCAGACTGCATGACGTGTAATGTGGTATATCTTGGGGTTTGTCAAGCCTGCTCTAGTTTCTATGTGGGCAAAACAAACCGTAAGCTCAGAGATAGAATGAGGGAACATTTATACCACATCAGGAAGGGTTCCAGCCATAATGCTTTAGCTAAACATGTGAGTCTTTATGACAACACACACACATTCTTATTCAGGGTTTTAGAGGTTGTAACACCGAACAAAAGAGGAGGTGACATTAGTAGTCAAACTGAAAGTAAGGAAAGTGACTGGATTGTCCGATTAAGAGCTGACAGTGGATTAGGCCTGAATGAGAGAGCCTCCATTAAACCCAAATTGAGGAGACGAAGGAATATAAAATGATTATATTCACACATTTTTGCTGCACTTAAGTGTATATGTTCTGACTGAATAATCAAGTAACTTACAAATGTTTTCAGTATTTAGATGTAAGTAAGATTTTTTCTGCAGTCTATGACATGACATTTTAGCATACTTAACTTTTTATATTTTCTGATCTATTTGTCTTTTTATACATATGTGCATTATACTATTTATTCATTTTTCATTCACCTTTGAATGTTAGATATAAATACTTACACTCATATACCTAAATTTCTTAGTATTGCCAAGTATATGAGATTTTTAACATTTCCCTTTTAATTGTGTCAATTGTGTTAATTGTTTCTTTTGTTACACCCATATATATACTGGGGAATTTTAACTTGTGTACCATTCAATAGATCTGAAGAAGCTCTTAGCAGCGCTTATCTGATGGAATAAAGATTTTAAGCCACTAGTGGTTGTGGTTCACTTGTTTGGACATTACTGGATTACTACTTTTGTTTGGGATTTGAATATCCTGCTACAATACAGTTTCTGGTTTTTGTACCAAAGAGATCAGCGTCGCTCCTTTCTACACTTGTTGGATTTTTATATTTGCTTTTTGAATAGGAGCGTTTATCTGGCAGGAGGCTGTAACTTTTTTATTTCTTTTTAAGAGTAAGTCCAATAATGTGATGTGATGAGTGACACTGTCATTTACAAAGTGTCCAGAGATGGACTTTAGCTGGGAATAGAATGTAGGGTAAGAAAAAGTTGCATCCTACGTAGGAGGGCATAGATTCCGACTGTTTTGGGCAAGTAAGGAAAAGCAGTAGTTTTAGGTAGTTGTAATGCGAGTCCGGTGCAATTTTGATTTCTGAGGCTGTGAGAAGATGATTGTCTTATTAGTTTAGTTGCTAAGAGGAAAACTGTTTTGTTGATTTGGAAGTTGAAAAGCTGTGATCCTAAAAGAAAGTTTAGTCTTTGTTTCACAGAAAACTAGTATGTCTTTCCAATTGTTTTGCAATGGTGTTCCTGCTTGGGAAAAGAGTGATGAAGCTGCATAGGTTCATAGGTAGGTACTTGGCTATCTGCCGAGGGCATTTATAAGCCTAGTCAGAGTGTGTCGGCTTTCGCCACCCCATTAATTAATTAACTGATCCTCTGTCAAGCAGAGAAAATGAAGTGATCCCAGGGGTGTATTTTCTGTTACCCATCCACTCGTCAAGGTTTCCCTTGAAGAGTGTTAGTGAGGGGCTCTGCCTGATGTAATTTGGAATTTTGTTCCAAGGCATGGGGAGTCTCTGTGACAGGAATCTATCCCTCCAGCATGTTCTATTTATTGTTGTGGCGAGGTTTAGCTCACTAGAGCACGTGGCTCGCAGTGACTTGGATTTCTTTAGGTGGAGCATATCCATCAATTCTGAGTTGGACATGGGCTTCATAAGTCAGGCAGAGATCACCTCTAAGTAAGCGATATGCCACTGAGTACAGCCAGTGTTTTTTCAGTTCGGCTGCAAAGGGCATATGTTTGAGACTAGTAATCCTCTTGGTGAGGTACTTTTGTGGTCTTTCCAGCTGTTGGAAGTAACTTGTGAGGTACATCCCAAATGGGGCATTGTACTCTATGATGGGTCTAATGAGTGAAGAGTAGAGGGGTACTATAATCTCTTTATTTCTAGATGTGAACCCTTTAGTAATTAGATAGGGCCACATAGGATTTCCTAACTACTTTGGCAATATGATTGTCAAAGGAGAGATTACTATCTACCTGGGTCCCCATATCTCTTAACTCTTCTGTATTAAGGGGGCTGCCACCTATGTGGTAATTCATGGGTTTTGTTTTTCCCAAATGGGATGGCTATGCATTTTTTGGCATTTAGCTTGTGGCCATGACTTTGACACCAGGTGTCCGTCTCAGTAAGGCCCTTTTGAAAGATGTCCGTGTCAGCCAGAGAGTCAGTTATGGCTCCCAGTTTGCAGTCATCGGCAAACTTGGTTAGCCATAGTCCTCCTGTGTTTGCCTGTACTTCTGAGAAGTATATGCCGAACAGTAGGGGTCCCAGGACCGAGTCTTGCGGAACACCACTTGTGACTGGTTGAGTTGGACCTGGAGCCCACTATTCTTACCATGTGAGTTCTGTCTGTAAGCCAGTTGGCAACCCATCTCTTGATGTAGGGGTTTATGTTCAGGCTGGTGAGTTTTTCTGTAATACCCGAGTGGGGATTGGTGTCAAAAGCCTTGGCGAGGTCAAGGCAGGCTGTGTGAAGCACCTTTCCCTCATCTATGGCCTTCGTGACTGTCTCGAAGAAGTCAACCAGGTTTAGTAGGCATGATCTGCCCTTAACCAAGCCGAACTGGCTTGGGTCAAGTATTTGGAGATTCCCAGTGTCTTTGTTAATGAGTTCCATGATGATGCGCTCCATAGCCTTGCAGACCAGGCTAGTCAGGCTTATGGGGGCGATAGTTACCAGGGTCAGTTGTGGCCCCTCCTTTGTGGAGAGGAATAACCGTTGCTATGCGCCATTCTATGGGCACATAGCCTGTGGCGTGGCTGAGGTTGAACAGCATGTTTAGGTGGGGGGTTAGTTCGTTCTGTAGTTCGTGCAAGACGCAGCCTGGGACACCATCTGGTCCCATTGATGCTATGTTTTTGGCTTTTGAAAGGGCTGATGTTCATCGTGCATACAGCTGCAGTCATAACAGATGGGTTTTCCTGCCGTCAGGTGGGTCCTCGGTCAGCCGAATTCCAAAGTCTAGGTCCGGCGTCGGATGTCGTCGCTTCTTCCCTGACGTCAGTGCGACAGGGGTATAAAAGAACCAGCCAACGCCATTTTCTTCACTCTTTCTTGCCGCGCGGTGCCCGAAGCAGAAGCAGTTCGCAAGTGCCGGTCAGCCAGCTCCTGAGATTACGAATATTTTTCAACCAAAGTCTTCTTGAAAGCTAAGTACCCCGTTGGGGAAACTTTTCTTGCCTCAGACCGATGTCAGACAAAGTTAATAATTGCATTTCATGTGGGAAGCAAATACCGCATAAGGATTTTCATTCCCTCTGCATTCCTTGCTTAGGCCCAGACCACTGTCGTTTTTGTGCTACATTCAACAGACGCACTATTAAGCGTCGGGCGGAGTTCGCCCAACACTATTTTGGCAAAAAGTTTAATTACATTATGTTGTCGGATACTCCGACTCCAGTTTTGAGTAAAAAACGCAAAAATAAGGACCGACATACGAGGTCCGCGACTTCTACCGACACCACGCTAAAGCCGACTACAGGTGCTCCGGTTCTCAGCGAGGTGCCTACGCAGACCCTGACAACCGATGACACTTCATTGGCAGTGTCTTCTGTGCCCGAGGTCGCAGGCTCTTCGGCCAACACCCCGACTACAGATACCGAAGCTACTCTTGGCGGGGAAACTCAGAGTTTAGACAGGCCTGCCACCTCTCAAGCTGTCTTCAGGCCTTCTTCTTCATTTTCCATCAAGGCTTTCACTAAGTCTAAAGCAGCCATGCATACTAAAAGACAAGCTCCACAGTGCCCCTCTCAAGGCCCCATGCCTAAAAAGCAGATGCTCAAAATGGCTGAGGATTTGATTACTCTTATCAGGGGTTCTCAACCCCCCTCGGACAAAAGGCCCAGAGTGGAGGAAGAATACCCTTCCTCGGACCAGGCCTCCATTACTTCAAAACATTCTGAAGACCAGGAACATTCATACTCCCCTTTTGAAGATTCTGATGCAGAGGAGTCCATTCCCTCTGTCTCCCCCCTGAGGATTACTCTTTTGGGGAAACCTTACATACCTTGAGGGAACACTTCTACTGGGAAGGCCAAGCGTACTCAGACTCCAAGAAAAGGCTTAGGGATTTCCTCTTGCTCCCTCAGCACAGGCCTCTGGCTATACCTCCTGTCTTAGACATACTAGATGATGTGTATTCGGAGGCCAGCCTTAACCCAGATTCCTTACCTCCAGCTCCAGTCAAGCCTGACAGGTATTACCGGGTTCCTGATTCACACCAATTCCTATACAAAAGCCATGCGGCTGACCCAGAAACTATTTCACAGGGTCCCAAGGGAATTAAGGCCTCCACTGCTAAAAATCCATTACCTTCAGAGAGAGATTCCAGAGCTTTAGAAAGGTGGGGGAAAAAGGTATACACCTCGGCCACCTTAACCATGAGGGCATTAAACTGTCAGTTCAATATGTTAAAGTACCAGCAGTTTCTGTTATCACAGTTGAAAAGCAAAATGTCACAACCTGAACAACCAGACTTGAAGGAGTTGCAGGATTTGTTACATAGTGCAGAGCAAGTGGGTAAACATACCTTGCAATGTGGTTTTGATGCTTTAGAGGCCTCATGTAGAGCTGCTGTTACAGGATCAGTCATACGTAGACATGCTTGGCTCAAAGTGCAAACCTTACCAGATCATGTCAAAGCTAAATTACTAGATGCACCGCTTCAAAAAGATGTATTGTTTGGTGTTAAAGCTGAGGAGGTATTAAAGAAAATGGAGGAAAAGGCAAAATCAATGCAAACAGTGAAAGATTTCCTACAGGTAAAACCTCCACGTTTCAGTAGAAATTGGCCTTCAAAAAATTGGTCCTTTCCAGCCACGGACAGACCCCAAAGAGGTAGATACAGGCACCCTAGGGGTAGAGGGCAGTCTCAAGGATCATTTAGAGGCAGACAATGGCAAGCACCTACACAAAGAGGTGGTGAGGATAGTTCACAGCCATTCAGAAAGCAGAACCAATGACTTTCCCCTTTGCATGCCAAGCAAGGCTCAAATGGCAGCACCTTTAGGCAGAAAACTGGCATTATTTTCGGAAAATTGGCATATTGTCACAAAAGACAAATGGATCCTGGACATTATAGACAGAGGCTACAGATTCCACTTTCACACCCTTCCAAAAATGAGAGGCATGCCAAACCTGCCACACAATCAAAGGGCGGAGGCACAAAAACGAATTTCAGATCTCATGGACATGAAAGCTATTCAGGAGGTACCTGCACAAGAACAGGGTCAAGGTTTTTATTCCAGACTATTCCTGGTACCAAGGAAGGGCAAAGATTGGAGACCTATTTTGGGCCTATCCATCCTAAACACATTTTTACTCGTGCCAAATTTCAAGATGCTCACATTACAGCAGCTTCTTCCCATGCTGGGCAAGGAGTCCTGGCTGGTAACATTGGACCTCAAGGAGGCATACCTGCATGTCCCAATCAGACAAGATTGCAGAAGATACCTCAGATTTCTTGCAGGTTCAACCCATTATCAATTCTCTGCATTGCCCTTTGGCTTATCTACTGCACCCAGAGTGTTCACAAAATGCCTGGCATCAGTAATTGCCTACTGCAGACTTCAAGGGATACAAATATGCCCATATTTGGACGACTGCCTGATCCAAGCGGACAGCAAGCACATACTTCTGAAACATCTGGCGTTTGTAATAATGTTGTTGAATTCTCTGGGATACACAGTCAACAAAAAGAAATCAAGGCTAATACCCTCTCAAACAATAATTTTCCTGGGTGCCAGCTTGAATACAAATACCCAGATGGCCTACCTCACGCCAGAGAAACAAGGGCAACTAACTCAATACTTCAGAAAACTGGCAACCTTCACCAGGCTAACTGCAAGGAAAATCCTGCAGGCTCTGGGATTCATGGCATCTTGCATCTTGCTAATCCCATGTGCAAAGCTGCATATGAGGAAACTTCAATGGTACCTAAAAAAACCTATGGTCTCAACACAGCCACAGTTTGGAAACAATTATACCACTGATTCCATGTCTTTAAAAGGAATTTCTGTGGTGGGTTCAATCATGCCAAAGAAACACAGGTCTCCCATTCTGCAAGCCTCAAGCAAATCAAGTCATCACAACAGACGCCTCGGACTACGCCTGGGGGGCGCACATGACAGAACGGTGTATTCAGGGCAAATGGTCCCAAAAAGAAAAGCACCTACACATCAATCAAAAGGAAATGCTAGCAGTAATAAATGCTATTATGGCTTTCAAGGGCCTACTGCATTCAGGCCAGCTATTGATATGGACAGACAACATCATAGTGATGTGGTACATAAACAAGCAGGGAGGAACCCATCCATATCCCCTATGAAGGCTAGCCATGTCTCTTTGGAACATGGCTCAGGAATTACAAATTGAACTTCAAGCACAGTACCTGCCAGGCAAGGAAAACACGCTGGCAGACAACCTAAGCAGAAATCTGACAGATCCACATGAATGGAAGTTGCATCCTCAAGTTTTTACAAAGATATTTCAAGCATGGGGAAGGCCAGACATAGATCTCTTTGCCACCCACAGAAATCACCAATTGACAAAATTATGCTCAAGGACCTTTCATCCACAGGCCTGGAAAGTGGACGCACTCTCTTTCAGTTGGACAACAATGACAGTTTATGCCTTACCACCTCTTCCTCTGCTGCCCAAAGTTCTATTAAAAACTAGAGCAGACAGACCAAAGATGATTCTCATTGCTCCAGACTGGCCAAGACAACACTGGTACCCACTCCTGAGGAGCCTGACGCATTCCCCACCATGGATCCTGCCTCTAATGCCTCTTCTACTGAGTCAGCACAACTTCAAAGCTCTTCACAGTCAGCTGAAAACACTCAATCTAGCCGCATGGAAGATTCCTTAAATTCACAACAGACCCTACTCTCCAAGGAGGTGCAGGATGTCATTTTGGAGTCCAGAAGGCCTTCTACTAGAAAAGCCTACTCCGCAAAATGGAAACGGTTTTATGCCTGGAATCAGAAAAAGGGTCAGAATCCTGGAATACTGAATTTACCTCAAATATTACAGTACCTAGCTGAGATGCTAAGCAGTGGACTTTCTTTCTCCTCCATCAAAATCCATGCCTCAGCCATTTCTGCAGAATACAACACTGATCCTCCTTTATTCTCTCACCCGCTCTTAAGACAGTTCCTCAGAGGGGCTAAGAATATAAAACCCCCAAGGAAACAACCAGTACCTGCTTGGGACCTCAATTTCATTCTAGAAAAACTGACCTTGCCTCCTTTTGAGCCAGCTGCACAGAACTGCAATATTTGTCCTGGAAAACAGCCTTCCTTCTGGCTATCACCTCAGCTCGCAGGGTTTCGTAACTACAAACCCTCATGGCTGTGCAGCCTTTCATCATTTTCCATCAGGACAGAGTTTCCTTATGAACCAATCCTTCCTTTATGCCAAAGGTAGTATCCAGGGTAGCCTTGAATCAGGCTATCCACTTACCTACCTTTTACCCTAATCTTCAAAACAAAGGGGAGAGACTACTACATTCCTTAATCATTCACAGACTGTTACGTTATTATTTGGACAGAACAAAGCCTTTCAAAAAATCAGAGCAACTCTTTGTGTCCTATGCTATAGGAGCTCAAGGGAAGCCTATTTCCAAACAGACAATCTCAAAATGGATAGCCCACTGCATACGCTTTTGTTACTCTTTTCATGGTAAAACTGTACCTGCAGGCATCAGATCTCACTCCACAAGGGCCACAGCTACCTCTGCAGCTTTCCTCAGGGGGGTTCCTACCAATGATATTTTGGAAGCAGCCACTTGGAGTTCTGTACATACTTTCTCCAAGCACTATCACCTACCATTATACTCCAAATCTAGAGCAGGCTTTGCCACTGCAGTCTTGCAGGGCATCCTAGCTCCTCCTAGTTCCACCTAGTGCCTACCACCCCTTTTTTAGCTTTGGGATTCTACCCATCTGTTATGACTGCAGCTGTATGCACGATGAACATAGTACAGTTTTGTACCTACCATAAATGTAGATGTTCGAGTGCTAATACACCTGCAGTCCAGGTTTCCCTCCCTCCTTCCCCTCTTGGGACAGGCCTAATGGCTAACACCTCCTCATACAACCTGATTGGGATATTCTTTTATGGTGTATTTGCTTGCAACTACTGTTTTTTGATTATATTGCATTGCATTATTACATAAATTTATGTATTGCCTTCCTTCTGGGGGCACCTGACATCTGGGGCAAGAAAAACTGAAGAAAATGGCGTCGGCTGATTCTTTTATACCCCTGTCACACTGACGTCAGGGAAGAAGCGACGACATCCGATGCCGGACCCAGACTCTGGACGACCGAGGACCCGCCTGACGGCAGGAAAACCCATCTGTTATGACTGCAGCTATTAGCACTCGAACATCTACATTTATGGTAGGTACAAAACTGTACTTTTTCACCTGTGCATCTGTGATTTTTGGGGCACTACACTTTTCCAGTATTGTTGTGGGCCCTTTTGGAGGTGAGAGGGGGGTGAAGTTTGCACTGAATCTGTCTGCCAGGATGTTGGCAATATCAGTAGGTTCAGTATGTTTTGTGCTATTTTGCACTAGTTCAGTGCATATCTGCGAGTTGTCACTTAGATTCTTAACATAGCTAAAGAAGGCTCTGTGGTTATCTTTTGAATCCTTAGCTATTTTTCTTCTTTCAAAGTTAGCCTTGGATGATTTCATGAGGGACCTCAGTTTCTTACTGATACTGATCAGGGATGTCTTTCCTTCTTGGGATTTGCTTTTTTTCTGAAATAGTTTCCTCCTTCTATTGTATAGATTGTTTATTGCAGGGGTCCACCAAACTGGTTTCCTTCTCTTAGAGGAGTGAGTCTTGGTTTTGCTAGGGATGGCATGATCCATGCATCTTGTAGGGTCTCATAGACTGGATTTGTAAAGGTTTCTGCATCTTAGGCAGCGTTATCCTTTAGCGTGAGGGCTGTGAAACCTACCACCTCTGTTTTAAGTAAGGTGAAGTTTGCTTTAGAAAAGTGTTTTACTGTGGTTTCCTTAGATGGGAGTGGTGGTGGGGTGTGGACATCCAGAGTGATTAGTTTATGGCCTGATCTAACCAGTGACGTGTTGACCTCCAGTGTGGAACACCTGTTGTCCATGTTGGTGATGACCAGGTCCAATATGTTTTCACCTCTGGTAGGGGAGTTTACCAGCTGATCCAGGGCGTTTGAGTTGATGAATTCCAGGAAGCGCTGGGTCTGGGAATTTGTACTTGAGTAGTTTTCCCAGTGAATGGTAGGGTAATTGAAATCACCCAATGTCAAGGTGTTTGGTAGGACCTTCATGTTTTCCAGTGTCTCCAGAAAGGTGGAGTGGTGGTCCTGGGTCAAGGAGCATGATCTGTTGCAGGCCACAATTTGCATTGCAGATTTGCCCGATGTTATTTGCACATGGATGATCTCAGAGGTATCATGCTGTGCCACTAACCTAGAGGTGTAGGTATCACTGATGAATATGGATACCCCCCCCTTTGTGTTTCGGTCCGTGTTCTGTGGCCGAAACGTGTGGTATGAGTTGTAGCCCGGCAGTGCTGGGGTACTCTCTGGAGCCTTGAACCAGGTTTTAGTTACTGCACAGATGTCGATGTTCTCCATACTGAGGAGTGCTTCGCAGCGCGTGCATTTTGAGATTTAAACTCCTGGCCTTGAGTAGCATAACCCTCTGTTTTTTGTTAATTGTGCTGTTTACGGAGGTGGGTTTGACTTTTGAGCCTTGCCTAAAAAAGGCACTATGGGGGCAGCAAGAGCCTTGGCCAGTATTCGAAAGCCTAGAGGTGACAGGTGCAAGCTGTCTCTTGCGAAGCAACTTGGCTTGTTGAGCATGTCTTCCTAGGCTGACAGACACTGGATCCCCTTTGAATGACACCAGAAGCTTAGCCAATTGTTGAAATTGATCATTTTGTGTTTATACTGAGGTGTCATTCTTGGTGAGGGCAGGATGCTACTCAGGGTCAGGGTCATACTAGCCTGGGCTACATGATCAGAGAGCTCTTTCATGTCTCTTTTCATGTAGTCCATGGAGGTACGTCTCAGGTCATTCACACCAACATGAATGATGAGAGAGTCATATTTGTACTTGTTCTGGAGTGACCTGAGTGCTTATGTTATGTGGCGGATTCTGGCTCCCGACAGGCAGCTAACAGTAACCTTCTGCTTATCCAGCCTAGTGAGTGGGACGTCAGTGTGCCTGACTATAGAATCGCCTATTACTAGTGTGTTAGGTATGTTATTTCGCCTTAAGGGTTGTGATTGTGCGGCACACTGATTTTGTGTTTTATGTGTTGTCTGGTTTGTGATGGGAAGTGCAGATTGTTTGGGTCTCTGCTTTGGAGGTCTATGATGCTTTTGCAGGTTTTTATTTAGAGCCTCCGAGTATGATTTTATGTCTTTATGTATATTTTTTGCCAGTGCTGTTTTAGTAGGTCTGTGTGCTGCGGGAGTTGTGGTGCAAGTGTTAACCTTCTCCTCTTGACTGTCTGTTCCAGTCTTAGGTGGAGACAGCTTAGGTTCCAATTTGGCTGTATAATTGCATCTCTTGCATATGTTAGTGTTTTGTGGTAGGAGGAGAGGGCTGTCTGTGTAAATGAGGCAGTTGTAACATTGCCTCAGGATACCCAGATTCACCAGCTGGACTGGAGAGTGCACCTGAAGTTGCCCTTTGATCATGCCTGAATAGTAGGGTGAGCTGCTTAGTTGCTTGATTGGTGAGGGGTGAATAAAGAGCCTTGCCCTGCTGGGCAGTCAGTGTCAGGGTATATTAGTGCTTGCTATTAGGTCTGAGCAAGTGCTGGGCTGTAAGATGCTTTTTGAGTGCTTAGGTTGAGAGTTAGACTAGTTTCAAGGGAAAAACTGAAGAGGAGACGTAGTGGAGCCGGGAATAATTTAACCGTAGCTAACCGGCACTGCCCGGTGCGCAAAACGGTGCAAACTTGGTTTTATAGGAGGGAAATGAAAGAGAGAGAAATTAGCCCAAAATGGCCAATAAACTACTAACTTCTGGGCTGGAACCACTCCTCCAGGGACAGATAGGTTGCTCAAAGCTCCCCTCTCTCACAGGTGAACAGAGAAACTTCCTTCTATCCAAGTAAGGTATGGGCAACTCAGAAACTAGTATCACAGCCCTGAATTCAGCACTAGCCTGAAAACTGGACTATACTAGCTTAGAAAGGTGGGAAACAAGGAATTTCTTTTTTAGAAAAGATAAGGCAAAAACTTTTTATTGCTGCTTTGTGATACTTTTGGAGCTTTTCTCCCCGGGCATGTACTGAAAATGGACATATATCCAGTTAGACTAGCCTGGTCAACAAATGTAAAATAAATAAATGTAAAATAAATAAAAACAGTAAAAAAGTACAGTTAAAACAGCTTTAAATGACTACAAATGATCAGAAAAGGCTATTGCACTTTAGTGTGTAGCTTACAACAGTTAAACAAATTATTTAAACAAAAAACAACTTTTTAAAAGTGCAGGCAGTCAAATAAGTACAATATGTGAAAAAACAAGCTTTTTAAATCACAATAAATGCTAAAAAATCTGCGTTTAGGCGGAAAACAGTTAAGTACAGCAAGAAAGTACATAAAACTGATACTTAATCACTCCCAAGTCTCTCTCCTAAGCTAGAAGGCTTGTATCAGTTTAAGGCTTTCTAGTGCTACTCAGTAGGTTAGTTACAGGAAAAATGGGAAACAAGCGCAGATGTGGTATTTTAAACCAGAAAGTTGAAAGAGACAGACAAACTCTCCAAATGGTCAATAAACTACAATTTCTGGGCCAAGAACCTCTCCTCTCGTGGTAGACAGGCTACCTAGTGCTTACCACTCCCACTGATAAGCTAGAAGGCTTTCTTCCAACGCAGAAAGGCTTGCAGGGCTCAGAAGTTTACCAACAGTCCTGGATACAGCAACTCTGTATCTGGACTAGGCTAGTTACAGGAAAGGTGGGAAACAAGCTCAAGTGCGGCTTTTAAACCAGAACGTTGAAAAAGATGGAAAAAAACTGCCCAAACGGCCAATAGCTACAATTTGTGGGCCAGGAACCACTCCTCTTGTGGTAGATAGGCTACCTAATGCTTACCACTCTAACTGATAAGCTAGAAGGCTTCCCTCCAACACAGAAAGGCTTGGGGGGCTCAGAAGCTTACAAAGAGTCCTGGAATACAGCAAATCTGTACCTGGACTAGACTAGTTACAGGAAAGGCGTGGAAGAAGTACAAACGTAGTCTTTTAGGCCAGCAAGTTGAAAGAGATGGAAAACTGCCCAAACAGCCAAATAAACTACAATTTCTGGGTCAAAACTCACTCTTCCCGTGGAGGATAGGCTACCTAGTGCTTACCACTCCCACTGATAAGATAGAAGGCTTTCCTCCAACACAGAAAGGCTTGGGGGCTCAGAAGCTTACTAACAATCCTGGATACAGCAACTCTGTAACCGGACTAGGCTAGTTATAGGAAAGGTGGGAAACAGGCACAAGTGCAGCTTTCAAACCAAAAAGTTGAAAGAGATGGAAAAAAACTGCTCATACAACCAATAGCTATAATTTCTGGGCCAGGGACCACTCCTCTTGTGGTAGATAGGCTACCTGATGCTTACCACTCCCAATGATAAGCTAGAAGGCTTCCCTCCAACACGGAAAGGCTTGGGGGGCTCAGAAGCTTACAAAGAGTCCTGGATACAGCAAATCTGTACCTGGACTAGACTAGTAACAGGAAAGGCAGGAAACAAGCGCAAACACAGGCTTTTAAATCAGAAGGTTGAAAGAGATGGAAAAGCTTCCTAAATGGCCAATAAACTATAATTTCTGGGCCAGAATCCACTCCTCCTGTGGTAGATAGGTTACATAGTGCTTACCACTCCTACTGATAAGCTAGGAGACTTCTCTCCAACACAGAAGGGCTTGGGGAGCTCAGAAGCTTACCAACAGTCCTGGATACAGCAAATCTATACCTGGATTACACTAGTTATAGGAAAGGCGGGGACCAAACGCAAAACGGTGTTTTAACCAGAAAGTAGAAAGAGATGGAAAAACTGCCCAAATGGCCAATGAACTACAATTTCAGGACCAAAACCCACTCTTCCCATGGTAGATAGGCTACCTAGTGCTTACCACTCCCACTGATAAGATAGAAGGCTTCCCTCCAACACAGAAAGGCTTGGGGGGCTCAGAAGCTTACCAACAGTCCTGGAAACAGCAAGTCTGTATCTGGACTTGAGGAAAGGCAGGAAACAAGCTTAGAATTTTTTTTTGTTACAGAAAAGCAGCTAAAACAGCAGTAAGTACAATTCAAATTGTAGTGCAGGCCAGCACACCCGAGCGTGTAGCAACACTACAGCAAGTACATATTTTATTGATGATTGTTTGGATTATTGTTAAATTAGTTTGAATGCAGATGCTAGTAAGGGTGGGCCATATTCAAACAGGGCTAGCAAAGTGCAGTCCTAATTGCATTGGAAATAAAGGAAAATATTTTACTGGCCCAAGACAGTAGTGTTGCTGATTTTCCTTGTGCTGTTTAGATGCATAACAATGAGAGAAGGGTCAAGCCAGATGCCTAGATATTGAAAGAGTTTGTATTTTCTGTTCCTGTGTTGTTGTGGTTCTTGATTTGTAGTGGAATTAATGTTTTATTGAGTTTTTATTTAGTACCAAAGAGCACATTTTTTTTTATATTGGTGGAGTTGGAAAGGAGTCATTTGCTATTGATTCACTGGATTAGTGAAATAAGGTCAGATTATAGACTTTTTGAATAGGATTGAAAGACTGATTTGTGCAGAATGCAACCATGTTGTTGATGTACAGTTGTATGAGCAGGTGAGGTAGATCAAATGGGAGTTTATTATAAGAAACTAGAGAAGAGTAGGGGCCCAGTATAGAACCCTGTGGTACATCTTTTTGAATTTGGTTGTCCACTTTGACAGAAAGGTGGCAGTTGGTTAAGTAGTTATGAAACCATGAAATGGTGTCTGGACTTATTTCAGTTTTCAAAAGATGTTGTAAGAGGATGTTGTGATCTACAAGATCAAATGCTTTAGTAAGGTCTAGAAAGATGGCACCAGTGAGCTGAACTTTGTACATGCCTAAGATTTCATCTGTGAGGATACAGTTACCTGACCAGAAGTCGTATTCTTTGTTGTTGTCATGTATTAAAAATACGGGATATTTTTGAGCTATTTATGAACATTAATTGGGATATTATTTAGTAGGCTGTAGCTAATACTAAATCATTGTTTGTCTCTATTTCGTATAATAATGCAACAGGATAGGAAAACTCTAACTGTTGTCTGTGGATTGTACCAAGGAACCCCATATTCTGTTCTGTTGAGTTATGAATACATTACTGTTCATGGTTTGTACTACACCGAATGGCTCTATTTTGTATAAGTTGAAGTTGCATGCTATAATAAAGATGTTAGATGAATGGCCACAAGTCAGATGTTCATTGTGTTACACTGCTGCAGTCATCACACTTGGGTTATCCTGCCGTCAGCCGGTCCCGCAGTCGGCCCGAGTTCCAAAGTCTTGGTCCGGCGTCGGTTGCTGTCGCTTCTTCCCTGATGTCAGTGCGCCAGGGGTATATAAGATGCTTCCGACACCATTTTCTTCAGTCTTTCTTGCCACGCGGTGCCCGAAGCAGAAGCAGTTCGCAAGTGCCGGCCGGCCAACTCCTGAGATTTTCAAATCGAATTTCAGACCGAAGTCTTCATAAAGCTAAGTACCCCGTTGGGGAACCTTTTCTTGCCTCAGTCCGATGTCAGGAAAAAGTTAACAATTGCATTTCTTGTGGGAGGCAAATACCTCATAAGGACTTTCATTCTTATTGTATTCCTTGCCTAGGCCCAGACCACGACGTCACAGGTTGTCGGTTTTGTGCTAGGTTTAATAAACAAACTATTAAACGTTGGTTTGATTTCGCCTGACATTATTTTGGTAGGAAATTTAATTATACCATGCCGTCGGACCAACCGACGACAGGAATGCATAAAAAATGCAAAGATAAGGACAGGCAGCCGAAATCCAAACCGGACTCCGAGGCCTCTGCTAGGCCAGTCGCCGGTTCTCCGGTTTTCAGTGAGGCGCCTACGCAGCCCCTGACGACTGCTGATTTAGAACCCCAGGCGACATCCGATTCACAAGCGGAGATTGCTAGGCCTCCACAACCTTTACCTTTAGGCCCTTCCGACTCCATTCCTGAAGGAGATTCCGGTTCAGTTGAAACGCCTTCAGTTGCAGAAGGTGTCTTCAGACCAACTACACTCACTATTAAATCCTATGCAAAACTGAAAAACAAAGAAGACTGTACAGCAGTCTCCAGTACAAGGCCCCATGCCTAAGAAACCGATGCTTAAGATGGCTGAAGACTTAATTACCCTAATCAGGGGTTCCTATCCCCCTCCTGATAAAAGGCCAAGGCAGGAGGAGGACTACGCTTCCTCTGACCAGATTTCAATTTCCTCATACTCTTCTGAAGAACAGGAATATTCCTTTCCCCCTTATGAAGATTCTGATGCTGAAGAGTCTATCCCTTCTGCATCTCCCCCAGAGGACTACTTTTTTGGGGAAACCTTACATACTATGAGGGAAAATTTCCACTGGGAAGGCCAGGATTACTCTGATTCTAAGAAAAGGCTCCAAAAGTTCCTTTTACTACCCCAGCACAGACCACTTGCTATTCCACCTGTGTTAGATATTGTGGATGATGTTTATTCAGAATCTAGCCTTAACCCAGATTCACTACCTCCAGCACCAGCCAAACCAGACAGATACTACAGAGTCCCTGACTCACACAAATTCCTGTATAAAAGCCCTGTTGCTGACCCAGAAACCATTTCCCAGGGTCCCAAAGGGTTAAGGCCCCTATTGCTAAAAATCCTGTGCCCTCTGAAAGGGATTCTAGAGCATTAGACAGATGGGGAAAGAAAGTATATACCTCAGCTACTCTAGCTATGAGGGCCTTAAATTGTCAGTTTCACATGCTGAAATATCAACAATATCTGATGTCTCAATTAAAACAAAAAATGCTCGCACATACAAACCAGCCAGATTGCAGGGAAATGCAAGATTTGTTGCATTCAGCTGAACAAGTGGATTTGATTCATTGAAAGCTTCTTGTAGAGCAGCAGTGACAGGGCCTGTCATACGTAGGCATGCTTGGTTAAAAGAACAAACTTTACATGATCATGTTAAAGCAAAGTTATTGGATGCACCTGTACAGCAGGATGTTTTATTTGGTGTAAAAGCAGAAGTTGTTTTAAAGAAAATGGAGGATAAGACAAAATCTATGCAGACGGTCAAGGATTTCTTACAGGTTCAACCCCCTCATTTCAGCAGAAATTGGCCAACCAAAAACTGGTCCTTTCCAGCTTCTGCCAGACCACAGAGGGGCAGATACAGACGCCCAAGAGGCAGAGGCCAGCCACAAGGCTCTTACCAGCCTCGACAATGGAGTGCCACAACCCAAAAAGGAGGAGAAGACAGGTCTCAAACTACCAGAAGGCAAACACAATGACTTACCCCTCAGACTACCAAGCAAAACCCTCTTGGCAGCTCCCTTGGGGGGAAAACTAGCACGTTTTGCAGACAATTGACACATCATCACAAAAGACAAATGGGTCCTAAATATTGTATCTCAAGGATACAGATTCCACTTTCACACTTTGCCAAGGATAAAAGGAATACCAAATCTGCCACCAAATCAATGGGCAGAGGCTCAAAAGCAAATTTCAGCTCTCATGGACATGAGAGCCATTCAACAGGTTCCTACACAGGAGCAAGGACAAGGATTTTACTCAAGACTGTTTCTAGTTCCCCGAAAGGACAAAGCCTGGAGACCCATTCTTTACCTCTCAATTCTAAACACTTACCTGGAAGTACCCAAATTCAAGATGCTAACACTGCAGCAACTTCTTCCCATGCTGGGCAAGAAGGCTTGGCTAGTAACATTGGACCTCAAGGAGGCATACCTGCATGTCCCTACCAGACAAAATTGCAGAAGATGCCTCCGATTTATTGCAGGTTCAACCCATTACCAATTCTCTGCACTGCCCTTTGGCTTATCTACTGCGCCCAGGATCTTCACAAAATGCCTGGCACCAGTAATTGCATACTGCAGACAAAGAGGGATTCAAATATATCCATACCTGACGACTGCCTTATTCAAACAGAAAGCAAGGACATTCTATTAAAGCATCTGGCATTTGTCAAAAACGTACTAAGTTGCCTAGGGTACACAGTAAACGAAAAGAAGTCAAAACTAGTGCCCTCACAAGACATAATATTCCTGGGTGCCAGCTTAAATACAACGGCCCAGATGGCTTATCTCACGCTAGACAAGCAAGGACAACTTACTCAATACTTGGGATTCATGGCATCTTGCATTCTACTAATACCATTTGCAAAACTGCATATGAGGAAATTACAATGGTATCTGAAAAGCGTATGGACCCAACACAGCCACAGCTTGGAAACAATAATTCCACTCATTCCCTGCCTTCAACAGGAGTTTCTATGGTGGGCTCAGGCATGTCACCTCAACAAGGGTCAGCCTTTTACCTTACCCACAGCCAGGCAAACTATAACAAAAGATGCATCGGATTATGCCTGAGGAGCACACATAGCAGGACAGTGTGTTCAGGGCAAATGGTCTGCAAACCAAAGGCATCTACATGTCAATCAAAAAGAGATGCTAGCTGTACAAAAAGCCCTAACAGCTTTCAAGGACCTCCTACATCCAGGACAACTTCTAATAAAGATGGGCAACACCACAGAAGTTGATGTGGTACATAAACAAGCAAGGGGGCACACACTCCTACCCCCTGTGCAGACAGGCAATGACCTTGTGGAACACAGCACTGACCTACCAAGTTCAACTACAAGCACAATTCCTGCCAGGAAAGAAAAACACACTGGCAGATGATCTAAGCAGAAACATCACAGATCCTCACGAGTGGAAACCAGATCCACAAGTATTCGCAGTGATAACTCAAAAATGGGGGAGCCCAGACATAGATCTGTTTGCTTCCCCCCAAAACTACCAACTACGGAAATTCTGCACAAGAACATACCACACACTAGCTTGGAAAGTGGACGCCCTCTCATTCAGTTGGAAAACATTGACAGTGTATGCCTTTCCTCCACTGCCTCTTCTGGCAAAGGTGCTGCCGAAAGCCAGATTAGAGAGGCCACAAATGATACTCATTGCTCCAGACTGGCCACGCCAACACTGGTATCCAGTACTAAGGAACATGGTTCAAGGCCCACCATGGATTTTACCTACAATTCCTCACCTGCTCACTCAGCAAAATAATCAGATTCTACACAGCCAGCTCAAGACTTTAAATCTGGCTGCATGGCAAATTGCCTAAACAACCAGTCAACATTTCTCTCTAAAGCTGTGATGGATGTCATTCTGGAGGCCAGGAGGCCCAGCACCAGGAAAGTCTATTCAGACAAATAGAAAAGATTCTGCGCCTGGAACCAGGCTAAAGGCCAAAATCCCCTTGTCCCAAATATTCCTCAGGTTCTTCAATATTTAACTGAGATGTTGCACAAAGGGCTTTCCTTCTCTTCTGTTAAGATCCGCGCCTCAGCTATTTCAGCTCAATACAACACGGATCCTCCTATATTTTCACATCCATTACTAAGACAGTTCCTCAGAGGGGCTAAGAACATAAGACCGCCCCGGAGAGCACCAACACCAACTTGGGATCTCAACTTTGTTTTGGAAAAGCTTACACTTCCGCCCTTTGAACCAGCTTTCACAGCTGATCTACAGTTCCTATCATGGAAAACTGCCCTGCTGCTAGCAATAACTTCAGCATGAAGAGTCTCAGAACTACAGGCCCTAATGGCAGTGGAGCCTTTCATCATTTTTCATCAAGACAGAGTCTCTTTACGAACTAACCCTTCCTTTATGCCAAAGGTGGTATCCAGTGTGGCCCTAAACCAAATCATTCATTTGCCCACCTTTTAGCCAAACCCCCAGAACAAAGGGGAAAGGCTCCTACACTCTTTGGACATTCACAGGCAATTATGTTACTACTTGGATAAAACTAAGGCTTTCAGAAAATCTGACCAGCTCTTTGTATCCTATGCTGCAGGATCTCAAGGAAAAGCTATCTCAAAACAGACCATTTCAAAATGGATAGGACATTGCATCCGTTTCTGCCACACACACCATGGGAAATCTGTGCCTGGTAACATCAGGCCCCATTCCACCAGGGCTACAGCAACATCAACAGCCTTCCTCAGAGGGGTACCAACCAAGGATATTTTGGAGGCTGCAACTTGGAGTTCAGTGCACACCTTCACCAAGCACTATCACTTACCTCTATACTCTAAAACTAGAGCTGGCTTTGCCACTGCAGTTCTGCAGGGCCTACTAGCCTCTCCAAACCCTGTTTAGTTCCACCACCCATCCTTAGATTTGGGATTCAACCCAAGTGTGATGACTGCAGCAGTGTAACACGATGAACATAGTACAGTTTTGTACCTACCATAAATGTAGATGTTCGAGGGTTCACACTGCTGCAGTCCAGGTTACCCTCCCTCCATCCCCTCTGAACTAGCTGGACTTATCTATACCTTTCTATCCTATACAACCTCTGTGGTGTATTTGCTTGTAACTGAAGGTATTATTTTATTTTTATATGTATATTTTTATATAGCAATATGTATTGCCTACCTATTGGGGGCACCTGACATCTGGGGCAAGAAAAACTGAAGAAAATGGTGTCAGATGCATCTTATATACCCCTGGCGCACTGACGTCAGGGAAGAAGCGACAGCAACCGACGCCGGACCAAGACATTGGAACTCGGGCCGACTGCGGGACCGCCTGACGGCAAGATAACCAAAGTGTGAGCAGCAGTGTGAACACTTGAACATCTACATTTATGGTAGGTACAAAACTGTACTTTTTGTTTTGAAATTTTATTACTTTTTTTTTTTTTATGATAGTTATATTACCTTTAATTTGAAGATTTATTTACAAAATATGTGAGTGGCAGTGGGTGCTTGTTTTGCTCACATGTACGATAATATTTGTAGCGTAGAGTTTGACTTCACATTCATTTACCTAAGTTTTTTTTATCTGATCAGAATAGCATACTCTGGTCATTATATTCATGACTTCTCACTTGTATCTAAAAGAAGTTTAAGTGAATCTTTTGAATTTTTAAACACCTTTTAGACAAATGAGTTTGGATTGACATTTAAATCTGTAATGCGTATAAAGCAATTATTTAATTTAGATATTAATGTGATAGGTGTGATTGGTATAAGAATGCTTTTCTGGTTACACTCCAAGTAAATTCTGTTATTTTCAAGTTACACTTCAGGAGCTGTTTCTTATGGGATGTAATTCCCTTTCACCATTAATTACTTACATGATTTCAGAATTTGTTATGTAATTTAGTGGATTTATATTTTCTTTAGTTTTGTTTTCTTGTAATTTAAATCCTTGTCCCTTGTTGATAATGTATTGATGGTTTTCTTGCAGTTATTTTGTTAACGTGTGTGTGTGTGTGTGTATTTATTTTCTGTGCTCCTTATATATTACTCGATTGATAAAACACCCCTAAGTGTTGACCCAATAGTTAGGGATCTGGGAACATATGTAGACAGTAATCTGAACTTTGATCAACATGTCGCTAAGATAGTAAGACAATCATTCTATGTTGCCCAACTTATATAAATGGGAAGTTGTAGTACCACTCTACTCAGCCCTTATTAGACCTATCATTGAATGCAATGGCCCCTTTGGTGTGTATCTAATCAAACAGTTGGAATTCCCACAAAGATTTCTCACTAGAAGAATTTAGGACATGAATACCCTGTCCTACACTGATTGTCTAAAGGCTTTGTCTCTGTATTCAGCCTCCTACAGGCTGCTGATAGGGATGTTTCCCTCAGACCAGCCATGACGGATCTGTTGCACATGCACATAACAAACAGTGCCAGAAACACTAGATCCGGGGATCTGAACTTTGCTTGTGACATAAACAGAACATGCTGGAGAGGCAGGTGTGTCCCAAGGGATCCCTGTACTATGGAATAAACTCCCATGTACAATGGAGTTCAGCCCTGACCCTGTTCAAAAAAAATTTTGACGATTGGATTGGTAATCATAAATTTACCCTGGTCTGGCCCCCATGTTCCTTATGGACAGTGGTTGTCAGTAAGAAACGTATTATAGTTTCATAGGTTGTTACCAGGATAACGACCATTAGGGCCCTTACAAGCCTAGCCATAAACCCTAAATCTTTTGGATCCCCAAATATCATGGGTGTCTATACAGGGGGTGCTGTCAGTAGGGAGGTAATTAAGGATTTGTAGGGGGTTGTTAGGATAAAACGTTTATCATTGATGGCATTTGTCCATAAGGGACATGGGGGGGCAGCCATGGGTAAATTTACGATTTCCATCCAGTTGTCAAGGTTTCGTTTGAAAAGGGTCAAGTATGAACTCTGTTTTACATGGATGGGAAGCCTATTCCATAGTGTGGGGATGCTTTGGGAAACATATCTGCCCCTCCAGCATGTTATGTTTATGTCACAAATGAAGTTCAGATCCCTAGATCTAGTGTTTCTGATGCTGTTTGTTTTGAGCATGTGCATCAGAGCTATCAGGGCTGGGTTTGATGAAGTCCTGTAAGCCAGACAAAGATCCCCTCTCAGTAGCCTGTAGGAGACAGAATGCAGTGATAGAGCCTTTAGGTAATCAGTCAGTGTAAGACAGTGTATTCATTCTTTGAATTCTTTTAGTGAGAAACCTTTGGAGGCATTTGAACTGTTGCAAGTGTCTAGTTAGATACATGTCAAAGGAGGCATCGTCTTCAATGACTGGTCTGATAAGAGAGAGTAGAGTGGTACTAAAACTTCCTTGGACCTGAATGCCATACCCTTACCTATATGTTAGGCAACATTAGAATGATTTTCTTATTATCTTAGTTACGTGTTGATCAAAGGCCAGATTGCTGTCTACATATGTTCCCAGATCCTGACCTACTGGGTCAACTCTTAGGGGTGTTTTATTGATGGAGTAATTAACTTGAATTGACAGTTTCCCAAAGGCCATGGCTTTGGCACCAATCATATGTCTGTGTTAAACCTTCTTACAAGATATTGATATCTTGGGGGAGGGAAGTCTGTAATAGCTCCCAGTTTACATTCATCTGTGAACTTGATGAGCCAGAGGTCTTGAACGTTAGCCTTGACTTCCAAGAAGTAGATGCTAAACAGGAGTGGGCCCAACATAGAGCCCTGGGGTACACTGCTGGTGACAGTCTGATAGTAGAAGTATTCTCACTGATCCTGACTTCTTGGTGTCCGTGTTTAGTGATCAAATGGAATGTTCATCCATCTGCCGTTCATTGTACATAGACCAGCAAAAATTCCTTCCCTTGAATGGCCACATGATCATAAATAATTTTATTAAACAGTCATGGTTGGCCACTATGAAGGGACTTACCAGTAACGTAGGGAGAAGGAAGCCTTCCATTTCCCCACTGTAGTGCATTCTCAGAGTTGGTATATATAATTAGGGGTGGTGTGGGGATACATAAGGAAGGTCTGGTGTTCGCCAAATCCTCCTTATGTGTGGGGCTGCACCCCCACACCCCCCCTAATCATATGTACCAACTCCAAGATCGCACTACAGTGGGGAACGGGCAGGTTTCCTTATCCCTATATTACTGGTAAGTAGGTACTACTTTCTGTTCCCTTCATGTTGGCCAACTGTGATCATTTGATGAACTTATTTACGATCATATGGCCTTTCGATGAAAGGAAGTTTTGCTGGTTTATGTATGATGAACGGCCACTCGATGAATGTTCCATTAGATCATTAAACATAGATCCGACTTCTTGGACATGTCTTTGAGCCATGTGGCAATCTGGTGAGTTATGTAGGGATTAGCGCCTATCTCAGACAGCTTGTCAACAATGCCTGAGGGGGTTATCAGATGCCTTGCCCAGGTCAAGATAAGCAGTGTGCACTGTTTTACCCTCATCCTTTGCCTTGGTGACCCTTTCAAAGAAGCTCGTCAGGTTAAGTAAGCATGACTTTCCCTTAACAAAACCAAACTGGGATGGGTCCTGTGTCTGTAGGTTGCCAATGTTCTTGTTTATCATTTCCATGATAATTCATTCCATGGCTTTGCATATTAGAATGATGGGTCTGTAGTTCTTTGGATCAACTGATGGTCTGCCCTTTTTGAGAGAAATGTCTTTTGCAGTCGTCCATTCACTTGGAACATAGCCTGTTTTAAGGCTGTAGTTGAAGAGTACCTCAAGTGGTCCTGATAGGTCATGTCTTAGACTGTTCAGGAGACGAATGGAGATGTTTTCAAGACCCGTGGAGGCATTGTTCCATCCCCTTGCTAATACTTGTAGGAAGTATGTTGTAGGGGATTTCACCTGGTGAATTTTTTTTTTTGGGGGGGGGGGGTGAAGTTTGAGGCAAATTTATCAGCCAGTAGATTTGCTGTGTCCCCCTGATCAGTGAATGTAGTACAGTTAACCACAAGTTCATCACACTGCTGTGTGTTACCTTTAAGGTTCCAGCCATAGCTGAAGAAGGCCTCATGATTGTCCTTAGTTGGCCTTTTTGGACTTGGAGACCTCTTTGTTTCTTGTTTAGTTGTATAAGAGAGCACTTGTCGTAAGAGAGTTGCTCTTCCTTATTTTGGCCACAAGTTGTCTTCTTTTATTATGTACCCTGTTTAGATGAGGATTCCACCAGTGGGGTTTGTTTTTAGTGTTTATATTGGTTGATTTCTTGTAGGTATGGCAGCTTCTATGCAGCTGCTCACATGTTTGTATAGGGACTCTGAGTAATACTGCATAGGTAGCTGTGGTCTCGGGGGGGGGGGGGTTAGGGGAGCTTTAAATTTTGACAAACTGTCACTCAGTACTGCATAGTTTGCCTTAGAATTCCTAACTGTTACTGGTGTTGCTAGTTTTTCTGGGTTGATTATCCTAGCAACCCCCCTACAAATCTTTGGTTACCTCCCTACTAACTATCCCCCCTACCCTGTATAGATGCCCATGATGGTCTGGGATCCATGTGGTTTGGGGTGTGCAGCTGGCTTGTAAGGGCCCTAGTGGTAGTTAGCCTAGTAACAACCTATAAAGCTATGAACTTTACTTCAGTTTTTGAAAAGTTTCTATGTGTCGTGTTTCCATTTTTGTTTCTTAAAATTCAGATGTTCATTGAAAACGTTTTGACAGTTTTGTACTAATGAATGAATGAATTAATTAATTAACTAAACTTGTTGACAGGAAAGCCCTATTTTCAGTGGAGTGCTGAAGAAAAATATTTAGGACAAAAACAAAGAATTTTAATGCAGTATTCTTTACAATGCAGACATTAATTAATATGCTAGTAGGTTATACCAATAATGTGGGGCAAGTAATGAAGGAAACTGATACAAAATTAGCATCGATTTTTCTGGTCCCATCCCATTACTGGAAACCTCTAGACTGACCACCTGGTACCTTTTCTGCCCAGCAACAAACTCCTTACTAACTCGGGCTCCTCCCCTAATCCTATTCCCTTACAGAGCAGGGAAATGTCCAAATCTCGTTGCCACCATGAAGCTCAATAACATTTCCAAACAGCTTGAGTCATTAGAAGCTATTTTTGTATTTTCTGGTCCTGATAAGTGTCCCAGTTACAGAGTTTAAAAAACAGTTATACATAAACTTCTATTTTTCTTATATTGAGATACTGCAATGCTTTCTGCATTCTTAAATTCATCTCACTTTCTCCTTGTCCTTACTCATTACTTTCCCAAATCTTGTCAGTTTTTTTGTTGCTTTACTCTTACCCCTTCTGAAAAGGCTAGTGACCATTATTTTGTTAGGATTTTACTGCTGTTAGTGTGAGGAGTGTATTTTTGCTATTTGAATACATTATTTTTCTCTGTCAGGATAACAGCCAATCTGATATTGTTAATCCTTGTTCATTCCTTATGTATGGGTATTGGTTCCGACCTCGGAACCGAGCCAGCCATTTTCCAAGCTCGCGTCAGCTACAAACTCTCGAGCTAAACTCTTTCCTATAATCCCCCTCTCCCTGTTACCTCAGATTTCGTTTGCTGTGTTGCCTTTCGGTTGTCAAGCTGCTTCTCTTGAGCTAAGTATAGATATTTGTTGTCAGACTAGTCATATATATAACTTTTTCTGTCAGAAAAGTTTCTATTTTGTTGTCTCTTACCCTATCGCATTTAGCGACCATATTTTCTTGAGTTTTCTTCTCTTTACTCTACACCTTTTACCGCAGGGTATTTCTCCCTTACCATCATTGGTAATCTCTTCCTTTCTTCATACCTTCGGGTATTCTTTTGTACCATTGCTGGTACCCTTTCTACTGTCCCCTTTTTCTGTCATGGCAGATAATAAAGGTAGTCCGGGATTTAAAAAGTGTTCTAATTGTGGACACAAATTACCTACATCAGATGCACACTCTTTGTGCGTTTATTGCTTGGGGGTGTCCCACTTATCTGTTGACCCGCACTGTGCTATTTGTAAAAATTTTTCTAACAGAACCTTGTTGGAAAGGAAAAATAAGTTGTTGCTGAAGGGACTTCTCAAATCTCCCATTTCAGATGCCATTTCTGGGTCAGAGGCTTCATCCCCTCCTAGAGCCCATAAGAAGATTTTGGATGATCCTACTAAGGCTAAATCTTTGCCTTCGTCCCCGGCTGGGGACTCCCACCAACCAAGACCTAAAAAGGCTAAAGTTTCTGCTTCGGAGCTCACTCAGTCAGCCCCAGTGCTTTCGGTGCCTAGACCTTCAGCACCATCAGTGATCTCGTCTCTCTTCTCCTGTAGCCTTTACTATATTGGCACCAAGTGGCTTCTCTGTTCAGAGTGTTATGACTACTGCATCAGCACAGACCATTCAGTCGGCGCAGACCTTGACCACGTCAGCTCCAACATCTTACTCAGAACCGACACCTCAGTTATTGGCTCCAATTTTGTCGGTTCCAGCTTCGGTACTGGCAACCACTTCGGCACCGATCCTTGTGTCAGTGCAGACCGTGACCTTGGCACCAATGATTACCTCAGTGCAGACACCCATAGTCCAGTCTCTCTCAGCACCATTGCTCTCGGTGCGGACTGATGAGGTGATCACCAAGCTTGTCCCTTCTGTGGACAGACCTGTTTCTCCCTCAGTCTTTGTGAGGTCCACTAGAAGCCTTTCCGAACATGACGTATTGCATCTTGTGATCAAGTGCTTCTGGCCATTGGTATCCCGCCCCCCCCCCCCCAGGACCTATCCTTCCTTGGGAGGTGATCACCCATCTCCAAAGACCCCTTCCTATTCTCCTCCTTCATTGCCTTTGAAGTCCATTGATATAGCACAGTCTTCCCCCTCTGCGGTTCCCTTTATGGATCTCACTAAGGAACCGCAGTTGCCTTCGTGGCAGGAGAGTTTTGCTACGACCCAGGATGACAGTTGTGACACACATAATTTGCTGTTCCACAGCCATCCGGGGACGCTGAGTCGGCAGGCTGAGCCACTTAGGGGAGGGGTGACTCCTGTCCTGGACACTCACCCGTCTTCAGGAGGACCAGCCTTTCAACTGATGGAGAAGGCTTTGGCTTCTGCTGGCGATACTGTGCTGTTTATCCCCCCGCCGTCCTCTGGTACACTGTTTTCACAAGTCACACCTTGCGGACACTGGGCGCAAGGGCCGCAGGACATATTCCCACAGGAAACCCCTTTTCCTCTGTCTTTCCCAGCTTCTCCCTCTGAGGAAGTCCACTGGAAAACTTGTAAGTGTAAGAGGAAGCACATGGACTCCACAGAGGAGTCCCTCACTGAAGACACAGACTTTGATGAGGGGGAAGGATCCCCTTGGTCACCCTCTGAGGTATCCTTTGGTGATATCCTCAAAATCCTCAAACAGAGAGGTGACTGGCAGTCCTCTAATCCGGCCTCTGAAAAGTATGTGTTCCTGCAGGCCTTTTGCGCCCGGCCCCCTACCTCCTGGGTTACTCCACCTGCCGATGAACTTGTCCAGCTCATCATGCAGCATGCGTGGAAGGTTCCTGACACCGTCGAGGCTATTCCCTGAAGGCTAGATAAGATTTTGCCCCCTCCTGCTATGGATCCCCATTGGTCTAAAGGTCTTCCTGTGGATGCTCTGGTGGTAGCAGCCGCAACACAAAAGGATCTGGCAGAAGAAGAAAGCCAGACTGTCCATCTGGCTAACAAAGAGTCCCGGGCCCTGGACAGGCTAGGGAAGTGCGCATTTGCATCAGCGACCTTTACTATCAGGTCCCTGAATTATATGGCACACTTTACCAGGCTTCAAAGGGATCTGATTTCCGAGCTGTGTGAAACCTTGGCTGGTGCCATGTCTGATGAGGTCCGTGACAAAGTGGCCCCTCAGCTGGCCAACATTGAGTCAATATCTAACTCTTCTATGTGACTGATATCTCATGCATCAGAAGGAGCAGCTAGAGCGGCGGATTCAGCTGTGGTCTTGAGATGACAAGCCTGGATGCGCTTGTGCAATTTCACAGAACCCGTTAAGGCTTCCATTCTTAATGCTCCCATTGAGGCCTCTTCTTTGTTTGGACCCAAAGTTAAAAGTACACTGGCCAGATGTGAACAGGACGGTAAGACCCTTTCTGCCATAGGGGTCCATTATTCTTCCCCTCAACCTGCTTTCTCCTGAAATCAAAAGAGTGGAAAGGTATGGTTCAAGAAATCTCAGGGTCCTTTCCATGACACACAGGCCGAGTTCTCCCCTAGAGGCAGAGGGGGAAACTCACAGGGAAGACACTCCTTTCAGGGCAGAGGGGGTCAGCGTAACCAGGGTTTCAGGGACTCTTTCCCTAGCCAATCCTACCAGCGCTCCTGAAGAGCGGCCCAACTCCTTTCCTGTGGAGGTGGTTGGGGGTCGTTTTTCCTTGTACCCTTCTGCCTGGCTACCCATCACCACCGATTCTTGGGTACAAAGGATTATAACCAGAGGTTATTATATCCCCTTCGATCTTTGTCCTGTCCCTTCAAAAAACCTTCCCGATGTTCCACCCAGTCAAAGGGAAGAAGCAGCACTAGAGATAGAAAAGCTGCTAAGGAAGAGAGTCATCCAAATAGTCCCTCCAGACCAGATAGGATCCGGATTCTACTCGACTATTTTTGGTGCCAAAGAAAACCGGGGACTGGAGACCAATTTTTGATCTCAGTGTATTGAACAAGTTTGTGAGAGTACAAAAATTCCATATGGACACAATACAGTCTATCCTTCCGCTTTTGGAAAAGACGATTGGATGTGCTCGATAGATTTTCAAGAAGTGTACTACCACATAAAAGTGGACAAGTCATCAAGAAGATTTCTGCACTTCCGTGCGGGAGCCAGTCACTACCAGTTCAGAGTACTGCCCTTCGGACTCTGTACAGCCCCCAGAGTTTTCACAAAGTGCATGGCAGTCATCACAGCTCACTTGCGACTACGAGGATTCCAGGTGTTTCCATACCTAGACGACTGGCTCATTTCCGCCCCAACCAGACATCTACTGGAAGAAGCCCTGGCATACCCTCTCCTCGCTGCGCAAAGGCTAGGCATAACCATAAACTGGCAAAAATCCAATCTCACCCCATCACAGTCCACAGAATTCATAGGGGTTGTCTTGGATACAAAGAAATGCAGATCTGCCATTCCAGAGCACAGAATTCTAAGGATAAAGCAACACTGATCCCATTCCTTTCAAGGGAGAAATCCATAGCTCACTCTGTCCTACAGCTGTTGGGTTCCATGACAGCCTCCATCACTATTGTCCCCCTGGCCAGGTTTCATATGAGGCTTCTACAGTGGCTACTGCTCACCCAGTGGTATCCTTTTCAGCATCCTCTTTCAGCCAAGATTCGAGTAACCCACAGGTGCAAACAGGATTTAAATTGGTGGATGACACACAATCCGTCACAATGGTCTCACCCCTTCTTCCCCCAGCAACCCAAGGCCACAGTGACCATGGACACCTCCCTGATGGGGTGGGGGGGCTATGTCAGGGACAGACAGTCCAAGGCACTTGGTCCGAATTGGAGGCCCAACTGCATATAAATGTTCTAGAGCTGAGGGCGGTGCTTCTGGCGTTGCAAGCATTCTGTCCCTTGCTGCCGTGTGGGACGATTGCGATTCAATCAGACAACATGGCGGTGGTCTGGTACGTCAACAAACAAGGTGGAACCAAATCTTACCCCCTTTGTCAAGAGGCCATGAGGATATGGCAATGGGCGATGGCTACCAACCGTTTTCTTCTAGCAACGCACATTCCCGGGAGTTCCAGCGTGATAGCAGACAGACTCAGCAGGTGCATTCTGCAACCTCACGAGTGGTCCCTGAATCCCTTGATAGCGACAGAGATCTTCCACTACTGGGGCTGTCCTTGCTGCGACCTCTTTGCATCTTCGACCAGCTACAAATGCAGCAACTACTTCGCCCTGATTCCCCCTCCGGGACAGTCACCCAGGTACGCTGTAGTCTACAATTGGCCCTCGTGTCTTCTTTATGCATTCCCACCTTTTCCCCTCATTCCCCAGTTTCTGAAGAAAGCCTGTCATTTGAAGAGCAAGGTGATCCTCATAGCACCATATTGGCCTCATCAGATTTGGTTCCCCTTCCTTTGGCCTCACCTTCTAGATCGATCATGGATTCTCCATCCAACCCCGGAGTTGATCTCACATCTGCAGAACCTATTACCCTGCAACTCCCTTTCAAGGATTCAAGAAAGCATGTTTTGCTGAACAAGGAGAAGGACACAGTGAGCTGCCTGTCGGGCACCAGGATCCGCCGCATAACACAAGCACTCAGGTCACTCCAAAGCAAGTACAAATATGACTCAGTCATTGTCCATGCTGGTGTGAATGACCTGAGACGTACCTCCCTGGACTACATGAAAAGAGACATAGAGGAGCTCTCTGATCATGTAGCCCAGGCAGGTATGACTCTGACCTTGAGTAGCACCTTACCCTCACCAAGAATGATGCCACAGTATAAAGACAAAATTATCAATTTTAACAACTGGCTAAAGTTTTGGTGACATTCAAAGGGGATCCAGTGTCTGTCAGCCTGGGATGACATGCTCGACAAGCCACGTTGCTTCGCTAGGGACGGCTTGCACCTGTCACCCCTGGGCTTTCGTATACTGGCTAGTGCCTTTTTTAGGCAAGGTTCAAAAGACAAACCCACCTCCATAGACAACACAAGGAAAAAGAAACTAAGGGTAATGCTACTCAATGCCAGAAGTCTAAACCTCAAAATGCAAGCACTCGAAGCTCTCCTCAGTATGGAGAGTATCGATGTCTGTGCAGTAACAGAGACCTGGTTCAAGGCTCCCAAGAGTACCCCAACACTTGCCAGGCTATACCTCATACCATGCTTTTCGGCCCCAAACCTCGGACTGAACCACAAAGGGAGGTGGAGTATCCATATTCATTAAAGATACCCACACCTCCAGGTTAGTGACACTGCACGAAGCATCGGAGACCATCCATGTGCAACTAACAGTGGTCAAAACTGCCTTTCAGTTTGTAGCCTGCTATAGACCACCCTCCCAAACTCAGGAACCTCTCTCGGCTTTCCTGAGAACACTGGAGAATATGAAGGTCTCTCCAAACACCATTATATTGGGTGACTTCAACTACCCAAACATAGACTGGGAGCATTACTCAAGCCCCAACACTCTAGCACAAAGGTTCCTAGAATTTATAAACTCAGATGCTATGGAACAACTAGTCACCACTCCCACAAGAGGGGAAAACATACTGGACCTGATCATCACAAACATGGGGACTTTATGCTCCACACCAGAGGTAAACCCCTCATTGGTAAGATCGGTCCATAAATTAATCTCTCTGGACATCCACATCCCGACTCCACCACCAGCCCAGATAACCACAGTGAAAAACTTCTCAAAAGCTAATTTCACACTTCTCAAAACCGAGGTGAAATCTTTCAAAGCCCCCAGGACAGTGGAAACTATGGCCCAAACTGCAGAATCCTTTATAAACTCATTCTATGGACACCTTCAGGAATGCATGGATCATGCAATCCCAAATAAAACCAAGACCCAATCCTCCAAAGGCAGGCGACCTGTCTGGTGGACCCCAGCCACAAATAAGCTATACAACAAAAGGAGGAAGCTACTACATGATAGAGCAAAATCCCTAAAAGGGAAGGCGTCTCTGATCAGTACTAGCAAAAAAACTATGGTCCCTCATAAAATCATCCAAGGCCAGCTTCGAGAGAAAAATTGCACAGGACACTAAAGATAATCACAAGGCCTTCTTTAGTTATGTTAGGAACCTGGGTGGCAACTGCCAGATATGTTCGGAGATAGTCCAAACTGACAAAAAATACACTGAACCGACAGACAGTGCCAACATCCTGGCAGACAGGTTCAGAGCAAACTTCTCCCCCCCTTCCCCCCCAAAAGATCAAATATCTATCCCAGCAGAGAGTTGTCTCCCTGACATCTCAGATGCTCAGGTGAAAGCTGCCCTCTCCAAAGCAAAAAACACAGCATCAGTGGCACCGGACGGTTTCCCGGGCTGCATCCTACACGAGCTCCAAGAAGAACTAGAACCTCATATAAAGTTACTGTTCAATATCAGCCGTACTACAGGATTTGTACCCAAGGAATGGCATACAGTAACAGTGGTCCCACTCCACAAAGGTGGTGCCTCAATGGACCCTGGAAACTATCGCCCCATAAGCCTGACTAGCCTGGTCTGCAAAGCTATGGAGTGGATCATCATGGAACTCATAAACGTTGGGGACCTGCAGATGCTGGATTCTACCCAATTCGGCTTTGTTAAGGGCAGATCCTACCTCTTGAACCTGGTCGATTTCTGTGAAACAGTCACCAAGGCCATAGATGAAGGGAAGGTAGTCCACACAGCCTACCTGGACCTCGCAAAAGCCTTCGACACAATACCCCACTCTGGCATCATAAATAAGCTCTCCAGCTTAAATATCAACCCCTATGTCATAAGATGAGTTGCAAACTGGCTCAAGGATAGAACCCACATGGTCAGAATTGCGGGAGCCATGTCAGACTCTAAACCAGTTACAAGTGGCATCCCACAAGGCTCAGTCCTGGGACCTCTCTTGTTCGGTATATATTTTTCTGAGGTACAGGCTAATACGGGAGGACTATGGCTGACCAAGTTCGCAGATGACTGCAAACTGGGTGCCATAATTGACTCTCCAGCTGACACAAGCATCCTCCAAAAGGGTCTCACAGAGAACGGATAACTGGTGCCAAAGCCATGGCCTAAAGCTAAACGCCAAAAAGTTTATAGTCATCCCCTTCGGGAAAAACAAAGTGCCCATAAATTACCACATAGGTGGTAATCCACTAAGTACAGAGGAAGTGATAAGGGACCTGGGGACCCAAGTTGATAGTAATCTCTCCTTTGACAACCACGTTGCCAAAGTGGTTAGAAAGACCTTCTATATAGCCGACCTTATCATGAAAGGATTCACATCTAAATCAAGGGAGGTCATTGTGCCCCTTTACTCATCACTCATCCAGCCCATAATTGAATACAATTCCCCATTTGGGATGTACCTTACCCGACACCTGCAGCAACTGGAAAGACCCCAAAAATACCTCACCAAGAGGATCAAGGGACTCAAACAGATGACCTATGCTGCTCGGTTAAAGAAACTCCAGCTCTACTCAGTTGCATACCGCCTACTTAGAGGCGATCTGTGCCTGACGTATAAAGCCATGTCCAACCCAGAATTAATGGACATGCTCCACCTCAAAAAATCCAAATTCCCTTAGAGCTACGCGCTCGAGGGACTTGAACCTCAACACAGAAATTAATAGGACATGCTGGAGAGAGAGATTTATAACCCAGAGGCTCCCAGCACTCTGGAATAGAATCCAGTCCGTGTCAGGCAGAGCCCCTCACTGACTCTCTTCAAGAGGAATCTTGACGAGTGGATGGGAGATCGCAGGTTTACCCCGGGGATCACTTCTGTGTCACTACTAGACAGAGGCACAGTAAACGAACCTAAAAAGGGCACAGTAAAAAAGGGTGGCGAAAGCCAAACACACTCTGGCTAGGCTTGTAAATGCCCTAGGGCAGATAGCCTAGTATCAACCTATGAACCTATGAACCTATTCCTGCTAGTAACAATTCTACACCATTGGATCATAGCTACAGGTGTTAAAGCACATCCTGAGCCTGGACAGCCAGCAGCCTCTACCCCTAACCTCATATTCCTCCCAGACATGCCTTATACTTCCAACAAAAACTACCTCCACACATACTCTCCCCTACCCTCATTCTGCATTTCATTTCCACTCTGTCTCACCTTCCTACATTCAAACAAATCCTCTGCTCCTATTCCATCCTAAAATCTTCTCCTCTAAAGCAAAGATGTCTCCTGCTCTTAATTTATAACCTTTCCAAATTACACCTTACAAACCTAAATGTCAAAAGGATGTCTCCCTCTTCCTACTAATGCTAGCAGGTGATATCCACCCTAATCCTGGCCCAATTACATGCAACAACTCCAATAATCCCACAATCCTTTCCACCCCACATAATACCCTAAGGATCTTTACAATTAACGCTCAAAATCTTAGTAATAAATCTCACCTATTTCACTCCTGGCTAAGCCATAACCAACCTGATATCCTAGCTATATGTGAAACGTGGCTCAAACCTTCAATCTGTGATTCAGAAATCCTGCCCCAAGGTTTTCACGTTCTCAGAAATGACAGAATTAATAAAAAAGGTGGCGGCTCTGCCCTAGTATATTCCAATCTTCTCAACATAATACCGCTACAAATTCCAATCCCACAATACTGAACTAACCGCTGGACTACTAAAATTAAACAGGCACAAAAATATCTCCTTCATTGCCCTTTACATCTCCCCTGGAAATAATATATCAATACTAGAAGAAATTATCCTATGGGCTTCCACAAAAATCAACTATAAAACTTGCATCTTAGGAGATGTAAATATTGATTGGAACAAACTCAACTTCCCCTCCCCCTCCCTATCCATCAACCTCTATAATTTCACTCAGACTATCCTCACCATCATCCGACCTAACAAAAATAATCCCCCAGGATCCACCTTAGACTGGATTCTTGTCTCTAACCCTAACAGAATAACCAACTCTGGCACTATTCCTGATACCATTAGTGACCATCTCCCTACCTTTATCCATCGCTCTACTACCTCTTCCCCTTACCAGCATCAATTTATCCAAACTTGCAACCTTAGCAACTTCAACCTCATTGCCTTCTCTAATTTATTCAAACAAATGAGCTGGCACATGTTAAACTCCCTACCCCTTGATAAAGCTACAGACCATTTCAACTGTCTTTCTTGATACTTTAAACTTCATAGCTCCCCCAAGAAATAAAAGGATCAAATATAATTCAGATCCTTGGCTTACCAAAGAGACCAAACAAATTATGCACCAAAGGGACAGACTATGGAAACTTCACCAAACAAATAACCTGCCCAACACATTAATTCAATAAAAATAGATCCGCAACCTTGCTAAACAGCTAATCAACAAAGACAAAAAAATCTACTACACTAAGCTCCAGTCTAACAACTGTAATAATCCTAAACAATTCTGGAAGTCTATAAACTCACTTCTCCATCCAGGATCAAAATCTAATCCCTGCCCCAACCCTAGAAAAACTGACCTCGAACTAGGCTCTGAATTTAATTCTTTCTTCATCAAAACCATTTCTGCCCTCACTAAATCCTTTCCTAACAATAACTCAGCCAATCCTCACCCTCCCCAGCCAATCCCACCAAACAACCATCCTCCTGTATTTGAGCTCAAACCTGTCTCTACAACTCTCATAAAAAAACTCCTATCCAAACTCAAACCATGCTCTAATGCACCCGACAACATCCCCTCATCCTGTCTAAAACTTGCCGCAGATGGGATCACTCTCCCAATCAGTATCATTATAAACAGATCAATAAAAGAATCCTACTTCCCTAAACTCTGGCTCTCAGCCTTCATCATCCCTCTCCACAAGGGAGGAAAAAATACTTGCATCTCAAGCTTCCGCCCTATTGCCTTACTCTCCCGTATCTCTAAAATCCTTGAAAAGTGCATCCACCTCCAACTTATGCCACTCTTCACCCAAAATAACCTCCTCACACCCACCCAGCATGGCTTCCGCCTTGGCCACAGCACCAACACAGCCCTAATCTCTTTCTTAGATACCGTTAATAAAGCCAGAGACTCAGGACAGCTAGTATCTACTGTTCTACTCGATCTGTCCAAGGCTTTTGACACCATCTCCCACAACCATCTTCTTTACCATCTCTCTAACCTTCACATCTCACCAAAAACTCTTTCCTGGTTCTCCAGCTACCTATCAGAAAGATCTCAGGTTGTCAGATGGAAAAAACACCATCTCTTCCTTCTTACCCACCCCCACTGGTGTCCCACAGGGATCCATCCTCGGTCATATGGTATTTAACATCTTCATCAACAACTTCCACACTGTTATTCCCAACACCAAAATCATTCAATATGCAGATGACTCTACCCTAATCTGCTCTGCCTCAAACCTCCCTGAACTGCTGTCTAAAACGCAAACTGCCTTCTCCAAAACTGAAAACTGGATGCACCAAAACCACCTCTCTCTTAATGCTAGCAAATTCATAATTCTTCTATTCTCACAGTCTAAGAACTACTCCTTCAACAAAAGTGACTTCAAAATCCTCAGCCAAACAAACACACCTATAGAAGTCATTCATTCCGCTAAACTTCTCGGCATAATTGTTGATGAACAACTGAAGTTCGATATACATGTACAACAAAACATAAAACAAACCCAACAAAAGCTAGGTATGTTGTATAGGAACAACCAATTTCTCTGTAACACAACAAGGCACACTCTGGGCTCTACTTTTCTCCTTCCTTCCTTACTATATGGTGCACCTCTCCTAACCAACCTGTCTTCCTCTACCACCTTTAAACTAGAAAGCTGCTACAATAAAATCACTAAATTTGCCTCCAAAGCCAAAAACTCCACTCATCACTGCCTCCCCCTACAATCCCTGAACTGGCTAGAACTACCAAATCACTTAGATTACCTACAACTCTCCATAGCACACTCACTCATATTTTATCCTACTAAATGCTCCGCTCTAACTAATATCCTTTCACCTTATATTCCCAACAGAGCCCTTAGATCTGAACATCAGAACTTAATTTCTATCCACAAACCTAAGCATCCTGCCGGCCAGCTGCTCCTCTCCTATGCCCTTGGCAACAAATGGAACTCCCTCCCTTCCCCACTAAGAACCACCCCAAACAATGAAAATTTCAAGGCCCTACTTTTCAAACACCTGTCCACTAAATGGAAATGCCCCTGCCTCCTTCCTACTTAATCTGGGACCACTTCTAGTATAAGAGTCTCCTCATTCTGATATATTTACCCTATCCTCCTCCTATAGACATATTCCTACAACTATATCTCTCCCTGCAATCTCCTGCAGCTTTATCCCTCTACTTAACTACTTCTACTACTTCTACCCCTAGAGCTAGATTTGCTCACCAAAACTGGTAAATACTACCTAATCCTTCTACTCGTACAGCTATACTTGCTCAACAAAACTGATAAATACTACACAATCCTTCTACTTCCATAACTATACCTGATCAACAAAACATGTAAATACTGTAAATATTGAGCACTAATTTCTATCTCTAATACTTTCACTCAAAGCGCTACCACTATTTCTCCTTCCTTCAACCTTAACTATCTTTTAGGAATCTCTAAGAAATACTGCTATACTATGAAAATGTAATAACCATAACTTAATGTAAAAAAAAAAAAAAAAAAATTTTATTCAATTTCAGTATGAATTGTACTCTCATACTGTCCTGTATTCCTTGAAATCGTATTTCTGCAAACTGTTTAATGCTTTCTAAATTCTTGATTGTGTTGAAATCCTGTATGTAATATTTTTTATACATTTTCGGAGCTTTTCTCCCTGGGCCTCCACTGAAAATGAGCCATGTTGACCCAGTGGACTTCCCCGGTAATCAAAATGGAATGAATAAATAAATAAACCTGATTCATCCCAACTTGGACAGCCTGAAGCTCTCAGCTTGGCTTCTCCAATTCCCTTGATTGCCAGGCAGAATGATCTTTCTTTACCAGTACATGACATTCTCATTGCATCTCATAAGTCTTCCACTAGAATTACTTATCTAAGCAAGTGGAAAAGATTTACCTGTTGGCTGAAAGAAAAATAAGTAGATCCCTTCTCAGCACCAGTGTCGATAATACTAGAGTATCTGGCCGACCTTTTTCAATCTATTCTATCGGCCTCTACCATTAGAGTTCATTTGGCCACAGTATCTAATTTCCATGAGGGTGTCCAAGACTCCTCTCTTATGTCACACAAATTGTGCAAGACCTTCATAAAAGATGTGAATCATCTGAAGCCACCTTTTAGAGAACCTATTCAACCATGGGATCTGTCATAAGTTCTACAAGCTCTGACAATGCCACCCTTCGAACCAGGTTCTTCTTGCGACCTCAAATATTTGTCATGGAAAACCTTGTTTTTGGTCGCCATTACTTCTGCCAGACGTATCTCTGAGCTTCAAGCTTTATGCATCAAGAGTCCATACTTGATTTTTCATAGAGATAGTGTCTTTGAGAACTAATCCTTCATTTCTTCCAAAAGTAATCTCTGAAATGTCCATTTATCAAACCATTCAATTGCCTGTTTTCTTTCCCAATCATTCAAACAGAGTAGAGTATTGCCTACATACCCTAGATATTCACAGGCAAATCCGTTTTTACTTAAACAGGACTAGGTCCTCTCGTAAATCCGACCAGTTATTTTTGGCCTATTCTGGACCTAGATTAGGATCTGCTGTTGCTAAGGTCACATTAGCTAGATGGTTGAAAGACTGTGTGACCTTCATTTATACAGAACGTAATATTCCGTTGCCTACTACCATGAAGACTCATTCAACAAGGTTGATGGCAACTTCTGCTGCCTTCCATGCCAGAACTTCTTTACATGACATCTGTGCAGCTGCAACTTGGGCTATGCCTCATACCTTCATCAGTCATTACAAATTGGATTTGGCCTCAAGGTGAAGAGCATCTTTTGGTTCTGTGGTGTTCAGGAATGTCCTTCCATGAGAGCCACCAGGAATAGAGGTAGCTGGGGACTCTGTCCCATACGTAAAGAATGAACGAGGATTAACAATATCAAATAAAGAAGTTATGTCTTACCATAACGTTCCATCTGTATTGTTGATCCTCGTTTAGTCATTACGACCCTCTCTCCTTCCCCCTCCTGTGGCCTTTTTAAGGCCTTCAATGTGCTAAGGCCTCCCTCAGGTTGGCCAACTTCCCCTTCTGCCTGGCCTACCTCCCTTGAGAAGAGACCTAGGCCTTGAGCTACATCAGAGGAGGACTCCTCATCCAAAGAGGAGAGTGTTTCTCCAGATTATTCATCCCATATCCCCTCACTTTTAGACTACGCTTCTGCCGAGGAAGATTCGAATGGAACAGAATCTCTTACGGAGAAAATTTCCTTTGGGGAGACCATTTCTAGGATGCAAGATCATTTTAAGTGGGACAGTACAGAGATGTCTGAGGTACAAAAATGTTATTATGACCTCCTGCAAGTACAGTACCCTAGTCCTTCTGCCATTCCTCCTGTCATTCCAGCCTTTTAAGATGCTTTTGCATACACTTCCACTCACCCTGATTCTCAGCTTCTAGCTCCAAGAAAAGCCAGACAGGTACTGCAGAGTAGCTAAGAACTGCAGTTTACTTTTCAAGGCCCCTGTGGCATACCCCTCTATGATCTCTGTAACCTCTGATAAGGACTCCTTCTACTTCTTCCTCCCCTCAACAAGGATAGTAGACAGTTGGAGAGACTGGGCAAGAAAATTTATACTTAGCCACCTTAGCTTTCAGAGCACTAAACTACCAGACTCATGACCAAAACAATTTGGAACTCCTGTATCAGATTTCCAAACTGGTGTCTGGTATGCCAGACTCAGACAACAAAACCTTGGCATCCTCTCTTATTACTACTTCTTCTCAGGTAGCCAGGCATTCAATTAAATACAGCTACAATGCCGTAGAGGCCCCCTCATAAGCTGCAGCATCTTCTTTTGCCCTAAGAAGATTTAGGTTCTTAGGTTCATAGGTTTATACTAGGCTAACTGCCCTAGGGCATTTATAAGCCTAGCCCAAAGTTATGTGGCTTACGCTGCCTCTTATGTTAGAAATACTGTGCCCATTAGTTTGTTGTGCCTCTGTCCAGTAGTGACACAGAGATGATTCCCGGGGTAAACCTACAATCTCCCATCCACCGGTCAAGATTTGTCTTGAACAGAGCCAGCGAGGTGCTCTGCCTCACATGGACCGGGATTTTATTCCACGGCATGGGGAGTCTCTGGGTGATAAATCTATCCCTCCAGCATGTCCTATTTATATCCGTGCTAAGGTTTAAGTCTCTTGCTCTAGTGGTTTTGGTGGATTTGGATTTTTTGAGGTGGAGCATGTCCATTAATTCCGGGTTGGTCATGGCCTTGTATGTCAGGCACAGGTCACCTCTGAGCAGACGGTATGCAACTGAATAGAGTTGGAGTTTCTTCAGTCTGGCAGCATATGACAGGTTTTGGAGTCCCTTTATCCTTTTGGTGAGGAACTTTTGGGGTCTCTCCAATTGCTGCAGGTGTCGGGTGAGATACATCCTGAATGGTGCATTGTACTCGATCATTGGTCTGATAAGTGAAAAGTACAGGGGAACAATGACCTCACTTGATCTGGATGTGAATCCCTTCATGATCAGGTGGGCAATGTAGAAGGTCTTTCGAACCACTTTAGCAACGTGAGCGTCAAACGAGAGGCCACTGTCAACCTGGGTCCCCAGGTCCCTGATAACCTCGTCTGTGCTTAGTGGGTTGCCACCTATATGGTAGCTTGGGGTTACCTTGTTTTTCCCGAAGGGTATGACTATACACCTTTTTGCGTTTAACTTCAGGCCATGGCTCTGGCACCAGCTATCAGTTTCCGTGAGACCCCTCTGAAGGATGTCTGTGTCCGATGTACTATCCACTATGGCACCCAGTTTGCAGTCATCCGCAAACTTTGTCAGCCATAGTCCTCCTATGTTTGCCTGTACTTCTGAGAAGTAGATGCCGAACAATAGGGGGCCAAGGACTGAGCCCTGTGGGACTCCACTTGTAACCGGCTTGGAGTCTGACATGGCTCCAGCAACTCTAACCCTGTGGGTTCTGTCCTTTAGCCAGTTTGCAACCCATCTTGTGACATATGGGTTTACATTTAAGCTGGTAAGTTTCTCTGTAATACCCGAGTGGGGTATTGTGTCGAAAGCTTTTGCAAGGTCAAGGTAGGCTGTATGGACTGCCTTTCCCTCATCAATGGCCTTGGTGACTGTTTCAAAGAAGTCGATCAAGTTCAAAAGGCAAGATCTGCCCTTGACAAAGCCAAACTGGGTTGGGTCCAAGGTCTGCAAGTCCCCTATGTCCTTGTTTATGAGTTCCATTATGATCCTCTCCATAGCTTTGCAGACCAGGCTTGTTAAGCTTATGGGGCGGTAATTACCAGGGTCCGTAGAGGCACCGCCTTTGTGGAGTGGGACCACAGTTGCCGTACGCCACTCCTTGGGCACATATCCTGTGGTGAGGCTAAGATTAAACAGCTGCCTTATGTGCGAGTTTAGTTCTTCATTGAGTTCATGTAGCACACAGCCGGGGGCCCCATCCAGTCCCATTGATGCTGTGTTTTTAGCTTTAGAGAGAGCAGCTTTCACCTGCGCATTTGAGATGTCTGGGAGGCTACTCTCAGTTGGGATAGTTATCTCTCCTTTTGGGGGGGAGAGTGGGGTGAAGTTTGCGCTGAACCTGTCTGCCAGTATGTTGGCAATGTCTGTGGGTTCAGTGATTTTTGTATCATTTTGGACTAATTCTGAGCATATCTGGGAGTTTCCACCCAGGTTTCTGACATAGCTGAAGGCCTTATGATTGTCTTTTGAATCTATGGCAATTTTTCTCTCAAAGTTGGCCTTGGATGATTTTATGAGGGATCGTAGTTTCTTGCTAGTGCTGATCAAAGATGCCTTCCCTTTTTGGGATTTTGCTCTATCATGTAATAGCTTTCTCCTCTTATTGTAAAGTTTGTTTATGGCTGGGGTTCACCAGACTGGACGTTTGCCCTTGGTGGAAAGAGTCTTGGTTTTATTTGGGATTGCCTGATCCATGCAGTCCTGAAGGTGTTCATAGAAGGCATTTGTAAGGGCTTCCGCAGCTTGGGTTGTGGTTTCCATTGGCTCACGGGCCTTGAAGGATACCACACCTGTCTTGAGTAGTGTGAAGTTTGCTTTAGAGAAGTTCTTCACTGTGGTCTTTTTTGTTTGGGGTGGGGGTGGGATGTGGATTTCTAGTGAGATTAGTTTATGATCTGATCTCACCAATGAAGGATATACTTCCGGTGTGGAGCATTTTGTCCCCATGTTCGTGATGATGAGATCTAGTATATTTTCTCCTCTTGTGGGGACGGTGACTAGTTGTTCCATGGCATTTGAATTTATGAACTCCAGGAACCTTTGGGCTAGAAAGTTTGGGCTTGAGTAATGTTCCCAGTCTATATTCGGGTAGTTGAAGTCACCCAATATGATGGTGTTTGGTGATACATTTATGTCCTCCAGTGTCTTCAGGAAGGCTGTGTGGGTTTCCTGAGTTTGAGAGGGTGGCCTGTAGCATGCTACAAATTGTAAAGCAGTTTTGCCTATGGTTAATTGCACCTGGATGGTTTCCGATGCTTCGTGCATAGCCACCAACCTGGAGGTGTGGGTATCCTTGATGAATATGGATACACCCCCTCCTTTTGTGGTGTGGTCCGGGTTTTGGGGCCGGAACGCATGATATTAGATGAAACCTGATAGTGCCGGGGTGCCCTCAGAAGCCTTGAACCAGGTTTCAGTCACAGCACAGACATCGATGTTCTCCATACTGAGAAGGGCCTCGAGTGCGTGCATTTTGAGATTTAGATTTCTGGCATTGAGCAGCATTACCCTTAGTTTCTTCACGTTTTTGTTTTCTAGGGTGGTAGGTTTAGAATTTGAGCCTTGCCTAAAAAAGGCACTATGGGGGTGGCAAGAGCCTTAGCCAATATCCGGAATCCCAGGGGTGACAGGTGCAAGCCGTCCCTTGCGAAGCAGTGTGGCTTGTCGAGCATGTCATCCCAGGCAGACAGGCACTGGATCCCCTTTGAATGACACCAGAAATTAAGCCAATTGTTAAAGCTGATCATCTTGTCACTATATTGTGGCATCATTCTTGGTGAAGGAAGGATACTGCTCAGGGTCAGGGTCATACCTGCCTGGGCTACATAATCAGAGAGCTCCTCTATGTCTCTTTTCATGTAGTCCAGGGAGGTGCGTCTCGGTCGCTCACACCAGCATGGACAATGACTGTGTCATACTTGTACTTGCCGTGGAGTGACCTGAGTGCTTGTGTTATGTGGCGGATTCTAGCGCCCGATAGGCAGCTTACCGTGACCATCTCCTTGTTCAGCCTGGTGAGTGGGATGTCAGTGTGTCTGACTATGGAGTCACCTATGACAAGTATGTTTGGTGTTGTATTTGGCCTTAAGGGCAGTGACTGCTTTGCACACTGATTTTGTTGTTTATGTGTTGTTTGTGTGGTGTATTGAGTTTGCAGTTGCTTGGGTGTCTGCTTTGGAGGCCTCTGCTGTTTAGGTAAATTTTTACTCAGAGCCTCTGAGTATGTCTTAGTGTGTTTATGTGTTTGATTCAGTGGTGTGGTTGAGTTATGTGAGCCTGGTATTGTGGTGTGTGTAGTTGCCTTCTCCTCCTGCCTGGTCTTGCCAGTCCTGAGTTGAGAGAGCTCAGCCTCCAGTTTGGCTTAGTAGCTGCATCTCTCGCAAGTGTTAGTGTTACGTGGGAGGAGAGGGTTGTCCGTGTACATGAGGCAATTGTAACATTGTCTCAGAATTCCCAGATTCACCAACTGGGCAGGAGAGGACGCCAGCATCTGACCCTTCGACATGCTAGAAAGATTTATGAGTTGGTATGAAACAGAAAAGTAGTGGGCTTAGCAGGGAAGTGGGCACTCCTGGGGGGTTTTGCTAGTGAGAGATTTGTATAATATAGGAGTGCTTGACCTGCAAAGAGAATGTTTATAAGACAAGGGATATGCTTATAAGACAAGTGCTGAGCTTTTTGAGAAGAAAAAGCTATTTGGAACAAGTGCTGCACTTTTTAGTGAAGGTGTAAACTGTTTAGGTTCCTAACAGAGCAGTTCTAAGGGAAAAATTGAAGAACAGACTTTCTGGAGCCAGAAAGAGTTTAACCGGCGCTGCCCGATGCTGCTCTAGTGGCAACTCCGCACTAAAGCACGTTAAAGCGTGCTTGATAGCAGGGGCTGGAAAGAAGCAGGAATAGACCCAAAACGGACAATAAAACTACAGTTTCAAGTCAGTAACCACCTCTATGGGGGGCAGGGAAGCTGCTCAATGTTATTCACTGCCACTGATCAACAGAGAGACTTTCCTTTAGCCCAAGCAAAAATGGCCTCACAGAAACTTTCAAATAGTTCAGGAACAGCAAGCCTGTAACTGAACTTTTTTAACTCTCAGAAAAGTGGGAAAAAAGCAAGATTTTTTTTTTGTTTTTGTTTTTTTCAGAGATAGCAGAGGTTCACAAGTAATATCAAGTTATAACAGTGCAGTAAATGACCCCACACAAGAGTGCTAGGTCAAGGACAGAAAATATGCAAGTTTTAAGAAAAAAAACGATTTAAAATTAAGTGCAAACAGGAAATTCAGCAAACAGCTTTTGGTTGTGCTCTAAATACAGCTACTAATACAGAAATCAAGTTTAACAAGCCAGCAAATGCTCAAGCTAGGCAGCTATGCAGAAAAACTTAGCAAATAAACAGAGAAAAAATACTTAAAATCTCAAAAGTGGCTCCCTTCTTCTCTCAGCGTTTTTTCCTCTTGGAGGGTGCTTCACCAACAGCCAACAAGCCTGAAAAGACGTCCAAACCATGAGGCAACTAGGTTTTAAGAGAGGAAGATGAAGGAGGTTTGGATATGACCCCTAGTGGCCAATAAAACTACAGTTTCAAGTCAGTAACCACCTCTACGGGGGGCAGGGAAGCTGCTCAATGTTATTCACTGCCACTGATCAACAGAGAGACTTTCCTTTAGCCCAAGCAAAAATGGCCTCACAGAAACTTTCAAATAGTTCAGGAACAGCAAGCCTGTAGCTGAACTTTTTTAACTCTCAGAAAAGTGGGAAAAAAGCAAGATTTTTTTTTGTTTTTGTTTTTTCAGAGATAGCAGAGGTTCACAAGTAATATCAAGTTATAACAGTGCAGTAAATGACCCCACACAAGAGTGCTAGGTCAAGGACAGAAAATATGCAAGTTTTAAGAAAAAACAATTTAAAATTAAGTGCAAACAGGAAATTCAGCAAACAGCTTTTGGTTGTGCTCTAAATACAGCTACTAATACAGAAATCAAGTTTAACAAGCCAGCAAATGCTCAAGCTAGGCAGCTATGCAGAAAAACTTAGCAAATAAACAGAGAAAAAATACTTAAAATCTCAAAAGTGGCTCCCTTCTTCTCTCAGCCTTTTTTCCTCTTGGAGGGTGCTTCACCAGCAGCCAACAAGCCTGAAAGGACGCCCAAACCACGAGGCAACTAGGTTTTAAGAGAGGAAGATGAAGGAGTTTTGGAAATGACCCCTAGTGGCCAATAAAACTACAGTTTCAAGTCAGTAACCACCTCTACGGGGGGCAGGGAAGCTGCTCAATGTTATTCACTGCCACTGATCAACAGAGAGACTTTCCTTTAGCCCAAGCAAAAATGGCCCCACAGAAACTTTCAAATAGTTCAGGAACAGCAAGCCTGTAACTGAACTTTTTTAACTCTCAGAAAAGCGGGAAAAAGCAAGATTTTTTTTTTTTTGTTTTTTCAGAGATAGCAGAGGTTCACAAGTAATATCAAGTTATAACAGTGCAGTAAATGACCCCACACAAGAGTGCTAGGTCAAGGACAGAAAATATGCAAGTTTTAAGAAAAAAAAGCGATTTAAAATTAAGTGCAAACAGGAAATTCAGCAAACAGCTTTTGGTTGTGCTCTAAATACAGCTACTAATACAGAAATCAAGTTTAACAAGCCAGCAAATGCTCAAGCTAGGCAGCTATGCAGAAAAACTTAGCAAATAAACAGAGAAAAAATACTTAAAATCTCAAAAGTGGCTCCCTTCTTCTCTCAGCGTTTTTTCCTCTTGGAGGGTGCTTCACCAACAGCCAACAAGCCTGAAAAGACGCCCAAACCACGAGGCAACTAGGTTTTAAGAGAGGAAGATAAAGGAGTTTTGGAAATGACCCCTAGTGGCCAATAAAACTACAGTTTCAAGTCAGTAACCACCTCTATGGGGGGCAGGGAAGCTGCTCAATGTTATTCACTGCCACTGATGCCTGGATAAGGCTTCAGCCCCTTCCTAAGAACATTAAAGCAAAATTCATAGATGCTTGCTGTGACAGTTCCGCTCTTTTTGGCAAATCCTCAGCAGAATTATTCAAATCTTTGCAAGAAGAAAGCAAGGAGATAAAAGACCTTAAACACATTTTGTCTCCCCTTTGCCTAAATTCTCCAGGAATTACCCCTGCAAAACAAGTCTTTGTACTCAAGCAATCCAGAGCCACCAAACAAAACCCAGAAAAGAGTCCAAGAAAACTCACCAGTTCTCTTTGTCTCCCTCCCAGCTTGCTCAACAGACCTTTCCTGATATGATGGGCTCTTCTTCATGACTCCTCAAGCAATCTGACAACACTCCACCTCTTCCAGCACCTTACCCTTTCCTTCCCATCCTGGGAACTCATCACGCAAGACTTCTGGAGCCGAAGTGTAATAAAAAGGGGATACTTCATGATCTGTCACTCTGTGCCCTCCTTTAGGGATATCCCCCAACCAAAACAGAACAGGAACCTCTTTTTCCCCCAGTTCTGCAAAACCTACTAGAACAGGGCACAATTCAACCTGTGCACCTAGCTCAAGAGGGAAAAGGGTTTTATTTATGCCTATTCCTAGTTCACAGGAAGGAAGGTCCTTGGAGCTTCATCCTAGACCTCTCATATCTCGGCGATTTTCTAATAGTTCCCTCCTTCAAAATCCATATTTTCCTAACACTCTTCCCTCTCATCCTCCCTGAGACATTATTAGCCATCTTACAAAGCCTGGGATTTGCTATAAACTTCAAAAAAATCTTCCCTCCTCCCCTCCCACGACCATGTCTTTCTGGGATGCAGGTTTCAAACCAAGGATATGCTTGTGTCCTTTCCACCCACCAAGTCCCAGGAGATTTCAACCCTTTTCTCAGAAATTCTCCCCTTCATTCTCCTGTCTGCAAAACAGTTTCTGCAAATCTTGGGGTTGATGACTTCTGCCATTCCTATGCTTCCTCTAGCAAGGCTACATATGAGGAAATTCAATTTTTTTTTAATTCAGTGTGGTCTCAGCATGCCCACCCTCTAGAATTCCAAATACCACTTCTACTCTGCCTCAAGAAGGAGCTCCAGTGGTGGGGAACACATCTGTCCATAAGTCCAGGTCTCTCCATTCACCCACTTCTCCAACTCAAGTCTCCAGTCTGTATACAGATGCATTGGATACGGACTGGAGAGCAGCCCTGGACCATCACACAGTCCAAGGCCAGTGGTCATCCTCTCAGAGGAGAAACCACATAAATGTAAGGGAAATGAAGGCGTTAATTCTTGCCCTTCAGTCTTTCCAGTCCCTTCTGAGACTAGAAAGGCTATGCATCCACACAGACAATGTGACTGCCCTGTGATATGTCAACAAATAGGTGGGACAAGGTTCTACTTCCTTTGCAGGCTAGCCTTACAGGCCTGGAATCTAACCCACCTACTACAAACATTTCTTCATGCGGTTTACATCCCTGCCAGTCAGAATACTGTGGCAGACACTCTGAGCAGATCTAGAAAACAGGCCCACAAATGGATGCTTCACAGGGATGTGTTCCTGGACATTGTCCACCAAAGGGGTATTCCACAAATAGATTTGTTTGCATCCCCCCTGAACAAACAACTTCCAAAGTTTTGTGCCAGAGAACCTCATCCTCAGGCAGGTAAGGTGGATGCCCAATCAATCTCTTGGAAGGAGAAATTCCTTTATGCATCCCCCCCCCCCACCTCCACTCATTCTGAAAGTCCTGCTGAAAATTCAACAGGACCAGCCAGGAATCTTGCTGGTGACTCCCTCCTTGGCCAATACAGCACTGGTTCCCCCTTCTCCATCTAGCCAAGGGCAATCACCGCAGGTTGCCTCACAGAGTGGACCTACTCACAAAGAACAAGGGCTCACTCATCCACCCACAGTTAGAGACCCTCCAACTAACCCTGTGGGTGATAGAGCCTTGATTATTTTCAGACACCATTATTTTGAGGACATGCTACAAGTCCTGCAGGAGGCTAGGAAAACTAATACCAGAAAATCTTACCTCTCCAAATGGAAGAGATTTTCACTTTGGTGTCTTACAGAAACCAAGACCTGCTTACAGTGGATCCGCCCTATGGTTCTATCTTATCTGTGTGAATTGCTTAATACGAGCTTAGCTTATTTCTCCATAAAAGCACATCTGTCAGCTATCTCTGCTTGTCTGCCACACCACCCCTAACCTCCAGATTTGAGGCCAAAACAGTTCCTTAAAGGCATCCTCCACATTAGACCTCCTGGGAGACCTGTCGCTCCACCCTGGGACCTAAACTTCATGCTAGAGAAACTGACTCAGGCACTTTTTGAGCCAGCCTCTTTTAGTTCCCTCAAACACTGTACTTGGAAAACTGTCCTCCTGGTGGCTATTACATTCTCTAAGTGGGTATCATAAATTCAACCCCTTATAGTCTCTCCACCTTTCCTTTCTTTCCACAAGGACATGGTTTCCCTTCGTCCCAATCCCTCCTTCATGCCAAAGATAGTTAATGAATTGTCGTTAAACCAGGTTAGTCATGTCCTCACTTTTTCCCTCTCCCCTGAACAATAGTGAGAGGATCCTACACTCTCTTGATCTACACAGACAACTCAGGTTTTACCTGTACAAGACCAAACCAAATCCTTTACAAATTCTGACCAACTGTTTGTCATTTCACCCCAAGGATCTGGGATTGCCTGTATCCAAACAGACCATCTCCAACTGGATATCCGTATCCATTGCCTTTTGCTGTACCCGCCATGATAGAGTTTTTCCAGGCTCAGTCACAGCTCACTCTACAAGGGCAGTATCTTTCTCGGTAGCATTACTCAACAGGTTAGACACCGACTCTATCTTAGAAACAGCTACTTGGACATCTCTCCACACCTTCACTAAACATTATAAGCTGGATTCCATCTCCAAATCCAGTGCAGGGTTCATGAGGGCCATTCTCCATGTTTTCCTGGATAGTTCCTCTGCCACTTCCTCCTTCCTTTCTACATGAGCTTTTGTATTCTCCATCATGTAAGAATACTGCAGCAGATGAATAGAGTGACGTAGATCAGCTGTGTAAGAACTTATCATAACGATAGATGTCCTTCTCTACTCTGTTGCAGTATTCTGTCCCTTCCTCCTTTCCCCACTTCCTGGCATACTTGGATGCACTGATCCTTTTTCCCTTAGACTGTCTGTCTACCTGGGGATTTAGTTCTGAGGATGGTGCATGTGCATGTCTCTTTTATGACCGACATCTGATAGTGGCCTACGTCAGATGTACTGTGCACCCTAAGGTATTAAAAGACTTTGATGTACTGGTTGACATCAAGGCATCGCCTTGGCAGGCAACTCTCTCATGTAGGAATACTGCAACAGAGAAGAGAAGGGCATCTGTTATTATAGCAAGTTCTTACACAACTAACCTTCCTTGTTGCACTGTATTTGTTTCCCTTGTTGTGGCCTGGTTTAGTCATGGCAAAAGCAGGATTTTAAAAAGTGTAAAGTATATGGAAATACAATCCCTCCGGGTCCTCATATAGCTGTTAATCACTCCATATGCAAACATTTAAGTTCATGCAGTTTCACAGATGAGAGGAGTAAATTAGTGTTTAAAGGGCTACTTCATTCTGAATTAGCTGGTGCAAAGATTTCCACTCCCCATGATAAAGACAAACAGCTTGTAAGGCAACAAGGCCAGGAGAAAGGAAAAGAGAAGCAGTGAGTTAAATGGTCCTTTCTCCCTGTTTTAGAGAAGCTGACCCCCTTTAAGGTTCACAGTATTGCTTCCCTTTCTCCGAGATCTGGACATTCCTGTTCTGTTACCCCGGCCAAGCCACCCCCCTCCCCATTAGGAGTCATCTGGGATTACCAACTTGATGCTAAGGGGAGGACAGTTTTCTTCAAAACAGGTAGTTTCTAGAATGATGATGTCAAGGTTTGCTTCTGTTTCTTGAATACATTCTTATGGGTCCCTTAGGAGTCCTACAGCCTTGGATTGGGAGCAGGTGATTTTGGCCTTTGATGAAAGCCCAGCTGTAGTACAGTGTCATCTCAACCCTGACAATGTCTGCAGTGGGCTGAGATACCTAGTCATTGACCCCTCCAATTCTTCCTCCTATTGACTCTGTCTCAGCACTGGCAGTGATAGAACTGGTACTGGTACCTGCACCTCTTCTTACAGCATGGAAATTGTTTTTCTTCCACACCAATGCCTTCTGCTTCTTTGATGTCATTGGGGACAAATGTATTGACAGCAGGAGTTGCTGGGTCCTAGGAGTTTGGCACTGGATTGTCATTATCAGTGTTGGTATAGTTGTTGACATCAGAGCATTTGGTCCCCCAGTACTGAAAAATCTCTGTAGTTATGGTGTCACAGTCTTTGGCACTAGCCTCAGGAATCTGTCATTTCCTCTGTGATACTGATTCTAGTTGTTTTGAATCCATCGACTCTGGCCCCTGATGCTATGGTGAATTTAGCAGCTCAAAGAGGGGTGATTCAGGCTTTTGGCAAGGAAGTATGCAGGATCCACTGATTCTTTTCTGGGATACCTCTAGGATTTTCAATCAGTCATCAGTTTTGCTCCCACAAGATTGGGGAACTTGAAGGCCTAGACTGTTGAGATCCAGGACACCATCTTCACAGGAGATTTTATTTATTTATTTATTTGCTTGTTTGTTTGTTTGTTTCTAACTTCAGAATATCTGCCTAAATGTGTCATCCTTAAATTTTCAGGGTTTGTATATTAGTTTCCCCTCAAGTGATTGTCAGTACCCTGTATAGATGCAAACCCTTTGAGTGACATTTTTCCTGTAAAAGCACAATTGAAATTTTACCAAAACTTACTTGCACACAGGGCAACTAGTTTGCAGTGACACGCACTGTCCCTAGAACTGCAAACCAGATACTAGTGACATTGCTTTTTATTCTCACTCCAACTGTCGAATCAGTAAAAAGGGTCTGTTGCCATGGATATGAACTTTCCCACTATCTCTGTTACCAGATTGGTGGATATGGGCATCTTGAGGCAATGTAGAAATTGCCTCATGTTTACTGACAGCCAGTTAATTCTCAAACAAACTAATATAGTATGTGAGAAATGTATTCACTCAATGTCACTGGAGGCAAAGCTCTTCAAGTACTCTTAATGTCAGTAAGGTTGGTAGTAGTACACACACTGCTCCCATTACACACAGTTCAGAGCAGTGATATAGACCACATATACTGAGGCATTTAAATGTAACCTTCCTAAACCCCAAAGACCTCCTAGACAAAGTACACATAACAAATACCCTCAGTAGCACCAAATGCACTCTTTCAAAACAACACCCACATCAGCTCATAAAGACATCTCTTGGAATCTGTACTTCTAAGCCCATAAGGCAAGCCACCACACAATCCAAGATTCTGGTCATTGGAGACTTCATCATGAGACACACTGATGTCCCTCTCACCAAGCTGAGTAAGGAGAAAGTCACGGTCAGTTGCTTATCAGTGGTTAGGATCCACCACATTATGCACACACTCAGGGCACTGTACCACAAGTACCAGTTTTATTCAGTCATAGTCCATCTGAGTGTGAATGACCTGAGATGTGCCTCCCTAGACTATATGAAGAGAGACATCATGGTGCTCTTGGAATGTGTGTCCCAGGCTAGTATGAGCCTAGCAATGAGCAGCATTTTACATTTTCCAAGGATGGTGCCACAGTGTGAACGAAAGATGAATGACTTTAATAATTGGCTTAGTTTAAGGTGTCATTCTAAGGGGGTGCAGTGTTTGTCAGCATGGAAAGTGATGGTCAACAGACCACGCTGCTTTGCCAGGGATGGTCTGCATCTCTCCCTCTAGGCCTTTGAATATTAGCAAAAACATTGTCTTCCCCCATAGTGCCTTTCTTTAGGCAATGCCAAACTGAAAGTACTTTTGACATATCAAATCCAAACCAAGAAAATCTGAAGGTATTACTGCTCAATGCTAGTAGGAGTCTAAACAAAAAACTCCACTCCCTAGAAACTCTGCACCCTTGAGAAAGCTAACATCTCTGCGGTCACTGAGATGTGGTTTAAAGCTGCAGAGAGCACACTGACTGTGCAAGGTTATAATGCCTTCCACACATTTAGACCAGCTACTACACAGACAGGGACTAAAGGTGGAGGCATCTCAGTGTTCATCAGAAATAAATATATAATTAGGATGGTCAGACAGGACAATGCACTTGAGCTACTCCATGTTCAGATCACCATAGGCAAAATTCAGAGCCACTTCCTTGCAAGCTATAGGTCCTCCTCTATGACCTGGGAAACCCGCACCATGTATTTAAACTTAGTGGAAACACTTACCATGCAACACAATATCATATTCATGAGCAACTTTAATTACCCCACTTTTAACTGGGAATCCTGTACACCACCAAATGTACAGGCACAGAGATTCCTGGATTTTGTAAAAACAAACTACCTGCACCGGATTGTCACTACACCAGCCAGGGGTGCAACGGTACTGGGTCTAGTCCTCACTATTATGGGAGAGTACTGCACACCCACCTAGTGTAGTGCCTTCCTTGGTAAGATCAGACCACAAAATGGTCTCCTTTAAAGTAAAATATAAAACCTGGACCCCCAGCTAACCCTGGAATACTCAGGAACTTCTCCTAAGATGAATTTCCTAGAAGAAGTACAGAACTAACTCCAAAAACAAGCCACCCTGATGGAATCGCAAAATCAGTAGGCTGTATAACAGAAGGAAGAACATCATGGCAAAAATTAGGAGGTGCAGCACAAAGCAGGATAAAAGCAGCCTCATCAAACTAAACAAATAATTCAAAGGACAAATAGTCTGTCATATCCAAAATTTTGATAAATTTGGCCTCTCAGGCCAAGGAAAACCACAAGGCATTATTTAGCTATATCTGCAGCCTCAAAGGCAATACACAGTTGTGTGCAGAGCTCATTGTAAGTGGAGTCACCTTTACTGAGCCAGAAGATTTACTCTGGAATAGACTGCCCATACATGTCAAGCAGAGCGCCTCCTTGGCCCTCTTCAAAAGGAAACTTGACGATTGGATGGGAGATAGGAAATTCACCCTGTGGATCACGTCAGTCGCCCTGCTAGACAGGGGTTCAGGGAAGTAAATATTGTGGGAAGAAATGACCAGGGAATTGTTATGGCTAGGCTTGTATAGGCCGTAAGGCCAATAGCCTAGTACCAACCTATGAACGTACTGGTGGACAAATTCAGCTCCAACTTCACCTCTCTCTACCTCTCAGCCTTCCCTCAGGGAATTTCATCAAATATAATTCCCCCTGCTATCACTAGGAAACAGGTCCTTAATGCTGTCTCTAAGGCCAGGAACACTGCATCAGTGGGCCCAGACAGTATCCCAGGATGATTTCTAAATACCATGAAACATGACCTATCAGGCCCACTGGAATTGCTATTTAACTGTAGCCTCCAAACAGGCTTCTTGCCTCATGAATGGAGAACAGCAACAGTCATCCCTCTGCATGACGGTGGGCCATCTACAGACCCTGGAAACTACAAGACCCATAAGTACCAACCTATGAACGTACTGGTGGACAAATTCAGCTCCAACTTCACCTCTCTCTACCTCTCAGCCTTCCCTCAGGGAATTTCATCAAAGCCATGGAAAGAATTATCATGGAAATGATCAACAGTGATCACTAGACCCAGCCGAGTTTGGTTGTATCAAGAACAGGTCATACCTACTCAACCTGATGGACTTTGAAGGGAAAATGTTTCACACCGCCTACCGTGACCTGGCCAAGTCATTTGGCACAATACTTCACTCAGGCATTGTTGACAAACTTAAGAAGTTGGGTACAAACCCATATGTCACCCGGTGGATAGCCATCTGGCTCACAGACAGGACCCAGGAAGTTAGAACTGGGGAGAAAGAGGCCAGTCACAAGTGGAGTCCCTCAGGTATCAGTCTTTGGACAGCTCCTTTTTGGCATTTACTTCTCTGAAGTTAAGGCTAATGTAAATGGTGTTTGGCTTGACTAAATTTGCAGATGATTGCAAATTATGAGTGGTCATTGAATCCCACACTGACACAGATGTTCGCCAGAAAGGGCTGACACAGGGAAACAAGTGGTGTCAGAGCCAAAAAGTGCATAATAGTATCCTTTGGGAAGTCGTGCACCCCTGGTAGCATCACATTGACAACACACCCCTTAGAATTGACCCAGTAGTCAGAGACTTAGGGACACACGCAGACAGTGATCTAGCCTTTGACCATCACGTGTCTACAGTAGTGAGGAAATCATTCTGTGTTGAGCAACTTATAAACAAAGGTATGATATCTGGGTCCAAGGAAGTCATTATTCCACTGTATTCAGCATTCATCAGACCTATCATTGAGTACAATGCCCTCTTTGGTATGTACCTAACCAAGCATATTCAACAACTAAAACATCCACAGAGGATCCTCTCTAAAAGAATACAGGGTGTACATAAAATGTCCTAAGCAGACCTCCTCAAGGCCCTATCCATGTATTCTGTCTCCTACAGGCTGTTGAGGGGAGATCTATGCTTGGCATACAGGGCATTGTCAGACCCAACTCTGATGGATCTCCTGCATATCCACAAAACAAACAGCAGCAGAGTTGCCTGTTCTAAAGACTTAAACCTTGCCTGTGATATAAATAGGACCTGCTGGAGAGACAGGTATGTATCCCACAGACTACCCTGTCTCTAGAACAGGCTCCCCATCCATGTGAAGCAAAATTCTTCCCTAACACAATTCAGGTGCAACTTGGGCAGTTCGATGGGGAACCGGAAATTCATCCCTAGCTTGGCACCTGTGTCTCTAATGGATGCAGGCAGCCTGTAAATGGTTAGTCGCCCAGGTCCCTGCTTGTAAGTCTTTCATCTCCCAAGCCCCTGCTTACATTTATCAGGGGTACCAGAACTTGTCAGAGATTTGGGATGTATGGCTAGGCTTAAAAAGGCCCTTGTGGTCATTAGCCTAGTAAATACTTATGAACCTATGAGGGAGAGTTCTGATTATTCTCCTCCTAGTACTCCTGGAAAGAATTGGTGTAAGAGGAAACACATTGACTCCCCTTTGCAATCTCCCTTGCAGGATGTAGATCTTGAAGGAGAGGTCTCTTCCAGATCCCTTCCAGAAGACACCACTATTAGTGACATCCTGGAAATAATGAGACAGTGGAGATCCTTACCTGTAGACCCCACCACTCTGGTGGGAGGTATCTTGTAGGAGGCCTACAAGTCCTCTCCCCCATTGTCTTGGGGAATGCCTCCACCTGACAGGTTATTAACGCACGGAAATAACCAGATTCAATGAATTAAGTGCTACAGCTCCCCAAAGACAGACCATTCTGGAGCAAGGGCCTCTTGTGCACTCCATAGTGGTAGCTTCTTCCACCAAGAAAGAGGTCCCAGAAGATGCCCAAGCTGTTCATCGTCAGATTATAAACTCTTGGATGATGACTAGACTAGAGAAGTGGGAGTATGTGTCCATTCAAAGCCTTGAATTGCAGGGTGCACATGATCATAATTCAGAGGAATTTTCAGAAAAAATGTTAGACACATTGAAACAGTTACCCAAGAGTGACTTGAGTACACAACTTTGAGATGCAAGTGGCAACAGTATTTTCCACCTCCTCGCTGACAATTCATCTAATTCATATCACAGTGGATGGGGCAACTGCTACAGCTGGCTCAGGCATAACAATAGGAAAATGAACCTGGTTACACCTCACAGATTTCATGGACTACTTTAAGGTGTCATTCATCAATTCCCCTATTGACAGCATCACTTTGTTTGCACAACAAGTGAGGAAGAATTTGGTGCACTTGTAAGCAGGATGGCAAAATGTTCACAGATGTTTACCTTTGGAACTTGTGGTCAAATCTCAACTGGAACTGTCTCAGAATGTAGTCTTTTTTTTTGGTAGCCAGTTGGATACACTGAATGAAAAAGCAAAACTACCCCCATACAAGATATCTTCCTAATCAGCAGAGTTTCATATCTGCTTAAAAACTGTCAACCTGTAGCTGCTGCTGTGCATAAGATACTAGGGTTTATGTCCGCTTCAGTCTGGATGGTCTCTTAAACATGACTGAACGTGTGAATTTTACAGTGAAGAAGTTGAAATCAGTAGGACCAGGCCTTGCAAGGTATGATGCACAAATCTGTCAAAGTCCTAGATGAACGTTTGCTATGGTGGATGGACCTACAGAACCTGTCCACAGGTAGTCCAGCTGCTCAAGCACACCCAACCCTGACATGCCTATCCTGGTGCGTGTATGTGGAGGATTTACCTAAAAAGGATGGTCCAGGGAACATAGATTACACAAGATGCTCAGTTGCAAATCAGTTTTCTCGAGTTGAGAGCAATCCTTAGCTCTGCAGGCATTTCAGGACTTGTCTCCTCAGGGTGCAGTATCCATACCCATAGACACATGGCAGTGGCATGGTACATAAACAAGCAAGGTGGAACATGCTGATAGCTGTTATGCAGAGAAGCTTTGAGGGTTTATGATGAGCCATGTTGTGACACTGCTTTCTCATAGAGTACTGTGCAGACCAGTGTCATCCAACATGATTGCGGACAGATTGAACAGAGAAATACTGCCACTGCACAGGTGGTTCCTCAGGAGGAAGATGGTTTTCATTAGATTTTAATGCATTATCCCATGATTGGCTTCCAGGTCTCCTTTACACCTTTCTTGTATTTCACTTGAAACCAGATTTCCATAGAAAGCCATAAGTGTGCTGAAAACAAGTTGTTCTCATAGCTCCATTCTGGCTCCATCAGATATGGCTCCTTTTGTCGGTGTCTCATCTCAAGACGTTCCTTTCTCCTTCTTCCGCAGAACCCATCTATGCTGTTACACCTGTCTAGCCACCCTGACATACAGTCTCTTCATCTAAATGCATGGTTTCTCTACTTCCAGTGATGGTCAGGAACCATTTGTTCCCTGCAGAAGTTGTTAATTTGATTACTGCCTCTCAGAAATCTTCAAAAAGGAAGATTTATAAGGGAAATGGAAAAAGTTTTCACTCCCGCTCAAAAGAGTAACATAGATCCTGTGTATGCCTCCCAAGCTAGTATGCTTACTTTTGTACTTACAAAGCCTTCATCAAAGTATTTCATTCCAGAACCCCCAAATGATAAAGCCAGCTCTTTTCTGTGGGATTTGAATTTTGTTTTGGAGATGCCAAGTAAGCCACCATTTGAATCTACAAAGTCAATATCTGTCATATTTTTCTCATTAAAAACTGCCCTGTTAGTAGCCATCACATCAGCCAGAAAAAAATCTGAAATCCATTCTCTGTCATCAAAATACACATAAATTGTTTTTTTATCCAGTCACACTTTAGATTAATCTGTCCTTTATGCTGAAGTTGACTGTGCAGACCATTTTGAAGCAGTCATAAAATTTGCTGGTTTCTTTCCTAAATATTCCAATAAAGGGTGATATCGGCATCATTGTCATTGTGTACATAATCAGAAAATTTTATTTACCTGGTCTTTGTCCATACATTGGAACAACCTACCCACTCTTCCCTCTCTGAAGTTGCCATTATCTAAGGGACCTGTGTCCAGGCTCGTCAGAAACCTGTGTTCAAATTTGCTTTTCTTGTTTCTACATCCAGACTTTTTCTTTTTCTATTGGGAGGTAGCTGGTTAGTCTTTACTCAACCTGGAGATTTCCCCAGCACTGGAAGAAATTATGGGTTAGAGGAGGAGCTTGAACTTGTGAGTATTTCATCGCCAAGTGACCAGTCCAGTGGTTTCCAGTGTCAATGTAGAGACCAGATAAATGTAATGATTTGGTAGGTACATACATACTTATGTTTATTAAAATAGTGTGGTTGGTTGGGGTGACCATAAAAAGATGCATTGCATACTGTATAATCTTAACTCATACATTGTTTACAGATTCTGCAATATGAATGAGATCATAATTATGCAAGGTAAGCTATCAGTCATCTCAAATGCACCTATGTCACAGGCAAGTGTGTACTGGAGTGATGCAAAAAGCTTCAATAGTGCAAATGAATTTGAGGTGAAGGACAGAAGTACAAATTATATAATGCTGAGAATGTTTACAAAACTAAAATTATCTTTGTAATGCTATTGTTGATGAACAAGGGTGGAAGGGTAAAAAGGCACAAATCCCCAACTGGAAAAACTCCCTCCTTAGCCTCAACAAGCAAATTAGATCATTAGTGAAAACCTTCAAAGCCAATTATGAATCAAACCTAGCCTCCGAAACAAAGGGTAACCACAAAGCCTTCTTCAGTTACATCACTCTGAATTAGTTCTTAATGGTACCACTTACACTGATCCTGTTGGCTTAGCCAACCTGCTAGCAGATAGGTTCAGTGCAAACTTCACCCCCCCCCGTCCCCCCAGAGGCCCATTCAACATCCCCGATACTTGTCCCATACCTCACATCTCCATAGAGCAAGTGTTAAAGGCCCTATCCAAGGCAAAGAACGCAGCTTCCATGGGACCTGATAGTATCTCAGGCTGTATTCTGCACCATCTTCAGCAAAAACTAGCTTTGCCATTGAGTACCCTTTTTAACCATAGCCTAAGTACAGGCTTCATTCCAGCAGAGTGGAGAACTGCCATTGCCATCCCCTTGCACAAAGGTGGTGCATCTACTGACCCTGGAAACATTGTCCCATTACCTTGACAAGTCTGATGTGTAAGGCCATGGAGCGTATTATTATGGACCTGATAAACAAGGACATAGGCAATCTCCAAGCACTTGACACCACCCAGTTCGGATTCGTCAAGGGCAGATCTTGCCTGTTGAACCTGGTTGACTTTTTTGAGACTGTCAGTAAGGCTGTGGATGAGGGAAAGTCAGTACATGCAGCTTACCTTGATGTGGCCAAAGCCTTTGACACAATCCCCCACTCGGGCATCATCGAAAAGCTAATACAACTTGGCATAAATCCCCGTCGCATCACGTGGGTGGCCAGCTGGCTCACCGATAGGACCCGCAAGATCAAAATAGGTGCCTCCACCTCCAGCAGCAGACCTGTCACTAATTGTGTTCCCCAGGGATCTGTCCTGGATCCCTAATGTTTGGCATCTACTTCTCAGAGGCCCAGGCAAAGAAAAAAGGCCTGTGACTGACCAATTTGCAGATGACTGTAAGTTGGTTGCTGTCATTGACTCTCCCAAAATTGTTAACGTACTACAAGAGGGTCTCGCAGCAACAAATGACTGATGCCGAAGTCATGGCTTTAAATTAAATGCAAAAAAATGTATTATCATACCATTCAGCAAAAACACGGCCCCTACTGATTACCACATGAACGCAACCCCCTAAGCACACTACCTGTGATGAGAGACCTGGCTACACAGGTTGACAAAATAATCTCACATTCGACCATCACGTAGCGATAGTGGTCAGAAAAGCCTTTTACTTGGTTCATCTCAAAACTAAAGGGATTGCATAATTGTGTACAACACCCCGTTTGGTATGTACCTCTCCAAATACCTGCACCAACTGGAAAGGCCACAGAAATACCTCACAAAGAGAATCCATGGTTTCCAACACATGTCCTATCACTCTACTCAGTATTGTACAGATTGCTCAGAGGTGATCTGTGTCTCGCCTACAAGGCAATCTCGGACTCTGCCCTACTAGAGATGCTCCGTATCCGTAAGTCTAACTCCTTGCGCATTACCCGATCAGAAGGCCTAAATCTAATATGCAACATTTAGAAAACCTGCTCGAGACACAGGTTTGTTTCCCATAGGCTTGCCCCATCAATAGAATAGACTCCCCATACACGTCCAACAAAGTATGTCGCTGACCCTCTTCAGGCGCACCCTTGAATGGATGGGAAACCACAAATTTGTCCCAGGAGTTCAACCTCTGTCTCTCACTGACAGGGGCGACAGGTGCTGATTGAGGTTTCTTTTTTGGGGATAAACTCTTGGCTAGGCTTGTAAGGGCCCCAGGGCCATTAGCCTAGTAACCTCCTATGATCCTGTGACTGCGTTTAGAAACTACACACAGACTTCTGGGTTGATTAACATTTTGGAGTATGTTATCTGTCTGAGTAAACACTTAAAGCAGTATAGAGCGAAGTCCAAATAGTTACATGGATGCGGTACCACCACATCATTCTTATAAGGACAAAATGACAGGCTACCATCCACAAACCTGACTGTGTTTATAGCAGGTAATAGTATCCTTGTCATCTACCAAGGGGAGCGGAAGGAGTATCATTCTTATGTAAATGAAACTTCAGCCCATTCTTCAGTGCTAGTTTCCAAAAGAAATGAGTGAGACGTGTAGTATTTCATAGTGGGTATGTTACATTTGGTTGGGTTTACCATTCATCAAAAGATTTTTTGGGGTGTTAGAATTAGTTGAATGTAGGTTTTCGTGACTGGCGAAGTAATCAAAGTGTGCTAAATGGAATGTATTGTTAGTGGGACTGGATATTAATGCTGAAACTTTTGTTTGTAGTGAAGGTTTGTGCATTGTGTGTGTGAGTGAGAGACTGGATGTTTGTGGGTTAGGGTTAGAGCAAGGGCTAGGGACGGGGAGAGATATGTTGACATGCTTGGTCACTGGTATGTTTGAAGTTTAGTATCTCTCTCTCTTGATTAGTTGCACTGTTAGGGAAAGGGTGTTTAGTACCCTGTTGTGTAGGGTCGGTTTTAGGGGTAGGGATAGGGTGAAGGTTATCATACAAGCAAGGTGGTGTAGAGAACCCTACTTAACCTTATTCTTGTGCCAACCTTACTCCTGTCCATTTCCTTAACCCAGACCTACTCATTAGGGTACTAGAACATCCTTTCCCTACCACTACTACAATTCAGACTAATTATTAAGTGATCTTTTTTTCTTAAGTAAGTGCTCTTTATTTGTTTAACTAAATGGAAATGGACACTGTTTTCCTTTTAAAACTGGTTTAATGGGTTGAGCAAATTTGCTTTTTGTTAAATGGTAGGATTAACTGCTTTTTAGATTAACTGTCTTGGCAATTTGTTTGCCTGATCTTCAGTAATATCCTCCTCACTTTAGTGAATATGCCAGAAATGTGGTCAGATCTCAGCATATCTTGCTGGATAATTTTCATTCTGTAGGTTAAAAAAAAAGTAGATCATTCATTATTATGCTGTTGGAAATAAGTCACAGATCAAGAATAATCAAGTCTTTAGTAGGTCTAAAGTCTCAAAGAAAAGATGATTCTTTAAATTTGTCCATTTCTTCCTGAAACCTGTCTTAAAGGTTTCAGGCAGGTCATGGTCGAAGTAGTAGTAGTAGTGCAGAAACATGGGACTACTACAGTTTCATTAAGGTAGCCATTATGACAACATGGTGTTGGCTGTAATTCAGACACATTCAAATAATGTTTTGTCTGCAACAAGTTTTGTTTGGTGGTTCAGTGACTCCCAAAATGGGATAAGAAAGAAAGGTTTTATCCACATGTTTAATTTGAAGAGCAGAAGCAGTGCTGTGTGTATACAACAGTATCAGTGGCTTTAGTGTACTGTATAGGAGACATAAACTACATTTTTTCCTTGGAATTTTAGTAGCCATCTTTTGTTTTGCCTCATATCTGTTCCTGCTTGTTTTGATGAGATAACGTCATGACAGATGGGTGTTGGAAGGTTAACTTTTTTAATGTAGGTGTTGATCCAAAGACTAATCAATGGTCAAGTGGTAGATGTAGATATACTTCAGCAGGGACTCGAGTGCTGCAAGGAAGATGTGCTGGAATATATGATAACAGGTTTTGTTATTGTACATTATTACTAAAGCCAGGGGAATGTTGTTTAGTAATTATTGGGATCCAAATTAAAAAAAGCTCACTACTTACTGTTATAGTAGAAAAGTGTGGATAAACTGAAGCATGTGTCTTACAGTTTTTCTGTTTACTGCAAGTTCATTAACTGGGCTACTGTAATAGTTTTTCTTTTTTTCCTGCAAATGTTCTGTGACATTTGCTGATATGCAGTTGGTTATGTATGTAGTAATATTTCTTAGGTACGCATGTTTTACTAATCATGCACTAATTTGGATGAGGAGTTGACCTTAAATGTTGGCAAAGTACTTGCAGTGTGAGTAAGCAAGAATGCATTAGTTCCCAGAACCTAGTTTACACACACTAGCTTATGGTAAATGAGGTGGGTCTACTGTTGTGCTCTTTCTGCCTCTCACTGTAGACACTGCTAGAAGCTAGCATACACAGTATTATTATGCAGGGTGGGGAAACTGTAGATTGTTGTTTCTTTCTCCTTATCAAGTAGCATTTGAGGAAGCTCAAGAAGGGGCAAAAAGTAAGCACACTTCAAGACTGGTCAAACAATTTGACTTGTTTGAGCTACTCCATGCCCAAGTAACCTTAGGTAAAGTCCCATGCCATATCCTTTTCATTTATAAGTCCCTGTCTGTTACCCAGGAAAACCATGCCATGTACTTAAATGTACTACTGTCCCTCATCGTTTAGCCTGCCATGTACTAATGTACTACTGTCCCTCATCGTTTAGTCTGCCATGTACTTAAATGTACTACTGTCCCTCATCGTTTAGCCTGCCATGTACTTAAATATACTACTGTCCCTCATCGTTTAGCCTGCCATGTACTTAAATGTACTAGTGTCCCTCATCGTTTAGCCTGCCATTTACTTAAATGTACTAGTGTCCCTCATCGTTTAGCCTGCCATGTACTTAAATGTACTACTGTCCCTCATCGTTTAGCCTGCCATGTACTTAAATGTACTACTGTCCCTCATCGTTTAGCCTGCCATGTACTTAAATGTACTACTGTCCCTCATCGTTTAGCCCACCATAGGCTCATAGGTTGATACTAGGCTATCTTCCCTAGGGCATTTATAAGCCTAGCCAGAGTGTGTTTGGCTTTCACCACCCTTTTAGATTCATTGACTGTGCCTCTGTTTAGTAGGTCACAGAAGATAGCCCTTTTAAGGTTAGTTTACTGTGCCTCTGTCTAGTAGGGACACAGAAGAGATCCCAGGGGTAAACCTACGATCTCCCATCCACCCTTCAAGATTTCTCTTGAAGAGGGTCATTGAGGGGCTCTGCCTAACATGAATTGGGATTTTGTTCCAGAGTGAGGGGAGCCTCTGGGATATGAATCTGTCCCTCCAGCATGTCTTATTTATTTCTGTGCTGAGGTTTACGTCCCTGGAGCGTGTAGCTCTAAGGGATTTGGGTTTCCTGAGGTGGAGCATGTCCATTAATTCTGGGTTGGACATGGCTTTATACTTCAGGCATAGATTGCCTCTGAGTAGGCGGTAAGCAACTGAGTAGAGCTGGAGCTTCTTTAGCTTAACTGCGCAGGGCATCTGTTTGAGTCCCTTGATCCTCTTGGTGAGATACTTTTGGGGTCTTTCCAGTTGCTGCAGGTGTTGGGTAAGGTACATCCCAAATGGGGAATTGTATTCAATTATGGGCCTGATGAGTGATGAGTAGAGGGGCACAATGACCTCTCTTGATCTAGATGTGAACCCTTTCGTGATAAGGTGGGCTATATAGAAGGTCTTTCTAACCACTTTGGCAACGTGATTGTCAAAGGAGAGATTGCTATCTACTTGGGTCCCCAAATCCCTAATTACTTCTTCCGTACTTAATGGATTACCACCTATGTGGTAATTTGTGTGCACTTTGTTTTTCCCAAAGGGGATGACTATGCTTTTTTTGGCATTTAGCTTTAGGCCATGGCTCTGGCACCAGTTATCCATCTCTGTGAGACCCTTTTGGAGGATGCTTGTGTCAGTCGGAGAGTCAATTATGGCACCCAGTTTGCAGTCATCTGCAAACTTGGTCAGCCATAGTCCTGCCATGTTAGCCTGTATGTCAGAGAAATATATACCGAACAAGAGCGGTCCCAGGACTGAGCCTTGTGGGACGCCACTTGTAACTGGTTTAGAGTCTGACATGGCACCTGCAATTCTGACCATGTGGGTTCTATCCCTGAGCCAGTTTGCAACCCATCTTGTGACATAGGGGTTGATATTTAAGCTGGTGAGCTTATTTATGGTGCCCGAGTGGGGTATTGTGTCGAAGGCTTTTGCGAGGTCCAGGTAGGCTGTGTAGACTACCTTCCCTTCATCTATGGCCTTGGTGACTGAAAGAAGTCGACCAGGTTCAAGAGGCAAGATCTGCCCTTAACAAAGCCGAATTGGGTAGGATCCAGTGTTTGGATGTTCCCAATGTCTTTGTTTATGAGTTGCATGATGATACACTCCATAGCTTTGCAGACCAGGCTAGTCAGGCTTATAGGACGATAGTTTCCGGGGTCCGTTGTGGCACCACCTTTGTGGAGTGGGACCACTGTTGCTGTACACCATTCCTTGGGTACATATCCTGTAGTAAGGCTGAGATTGAACAGTGACTTTATGTGAGGTTTCAGTTCTTCTTGGAGCTCGTGTAAGACGCAGCCCGGGACACCGTCCGATCCCATTGATGCTGTGCTTTTGGCTTTGGAGAGGGCAGCTCTCACCTGTGCATCTGTGATGTCAGGGAGGCTACACTCTGTTAGGATAGACATTTGCTCTTTTGGGGGGGGAAGGGGTGGAGATGTTTGCACTGAACCTGTCTGCCAGGATGTTGGCAATGTCTGTGGGTTCAGTGTATTTTTTGTCATTTTGCACCAACTCAGAGCATATCTGGGAGTTACCACCCAGGTTCCTGACATAACTAAAAGAAGGCCTTGTGATTATCTTTAGCGTCTTGTGCAATTTTTCTTTCGAAGCTGGCTTTAGATGATTTTATGAGGGATCGTAGTTTCTTGCTAGTACTGATCAGAGATGCCTTCCCTTTTTGGTATTTTGCTCTATCATGTAGTAGCTTCCTCCTTCTGTTGTATAGCTTATTTATGGCTGGGGTCTACCAGACAGGTCTCCTGTCTTTGGAGGAGTGAGTCTTGGTTTTATTTGGGATAGCACGATCCATGCATTCCAACGCATTGTAAAGGATTCTGAGGTTTGGGCCGTATTTTCCACTGGCCCGGAGGCTTTGAAGGATTCCACCTTGATTTTGAGAAGTGTGAATTTGCTAAATGTACTACTGTCCCTCATCGTTTAGCCCAACACCATATTCATGGGTGATTTCAACTATCCCACCATAAGCTGGGATACTTACACAACCATTAACATGCAGGCTGAAAGATTCCTGGATTTTGTCAATGTAAACACCCTGGAGCATCTAATCTGTACACCTTTTAGGGGTGAAAATATCCTGGATCAGGTACTCAAAAATATGAGGGAATGCTGCACCCTTATTAGTGTAATGTCCTAACTAGCCAGGTCAGATCAAATCACAAAGCATTCAACATCAAAATAAGTATAAAACTTGATCTCCTAGCAAACCTAGAATCCTTAAGAACTTTCCCAAGGCTAATTACCTGTTATTAAGTGATAGCACAGCTAACTTCCAATCCGCCAAACTCCAGGAACACTGTGGCCTGTGCAGAAGTGTTTATAAACACTGTGTACAAGCACAAAAATAATTATAGAAAAATAACAGTACCCAACCAAAATAAACTTATGACAAACTCCAGAAATCTGGTCCCTTAGGGTACCCCCAGTACAAATAGGTTGTACAACAAATAAAGAAAATCCTGTTGAAAAATAGGAAGGGCTATGCCCAACAAGCATCTCATGGAACTAATAAAGTACACTAAAGCCAACTTTGAGGCAGAAATAGCCTCCCAGATGAAAGATAACCATAAGGCATTTTTTCACTTATTGTCCACTGCCTTAAAGGGAACCTTTAATAGTGTGTTTAACTGTTGGTAAGTGGAACTCCCCCATTCCGAACTAGAGGATATGATTAATTTGCTGGGCCATAAATTTAAGTTGTTTCACCTCCCTATCACCTAACAATACTCCCCAGGAAATACCACCATTTCTCTTGCAACAACCACTAAAGAACAGGTCCTCATTGCACCGTCCAAGGCTAAGAACACTGCATCAGTGGGTCCTGATAATATCTCAGGATGCCTCTTATATTGCTTAAAACACAACCTGTCAGGCCCTCTAAAATTTCTTTTTAACAACAGCCTCCAGACGGAGTCCGTTCCTAGGGAATGGAGTACTGCAACGGTCATCCTTCTACACAAAGGGGGGCTATCAACAGACTCTGGGAATTACAGACACATAAGTTTAACTAGTCTTATTTGCAAGGCCATGGAACTCGTAGATCTGAAAAACAAAGACATAGGAAATCTTCAAATACTGAACTCCTCCCAGTTTGGTTCCTTCAGGGATAGGTTATGTCTACTAAACCTGATGGATGTATTTGAGAAGGTCACTAGAGTCATGGACAAGAGCAGAACAGTGCATACGGACTACCTGAACTTCTCGACCTTGCAAAGGCTTTTGACACAATACCTCTCTCTGGTATTATAGGCAAACTCCCAAATTTTGTCATAAATTCTTATGCGACCCGGTGGTTAGCCAAATGGCTCACATATCTGACACTTGAAGTTAGGGTGGGGGAATCCACCTCTGGCAAGAGACCTGTTAGTAGTGATGTCCCGCAGGGCTCAGTACTGGAACATCTCCTGTTCTGAATATACTTCTCTGGAGTCAAGACAAATGTAGTCAGCCTTTGGCTGACCATATTGGCCGATGACTGCAATCAGGGTGCAGTTATTGAATCCCTTGAAGATACAGATATCCTGTAGAAGGGTCTAACACAAAAAATAATTGGTGCCAGAGCCATGACCAAAAATTCAGTGCAAAAAATGCATAATCATAGCCTTTGGGAAGATGACCACCCTTGCAAATTACAACACTGATGACACTCCACTAAGAGTAGACCCAGTGGTAGGGGACTTGGGAACTCAGGTTGACAGTAACCTAAACTTTGATTACCATGTATCCATGGTAGTGAAATAATCTTTCTATGTAGCACAACTTATAAGTAATTGCGTAGCATCCAAATCTAAGGAGATTATAGTCCCACTATGCACAACCCTCATTAGACCAGTAATGGAGTACAGTGCGCACTTCAGCATGTACCTGACCAGGCATTTGCTGCTCTGGAGTGGGCACAGACGTTTCTTACTAAAAGAATACAGAGTTTAAATAACATGTCCTACTTAGACCACCTTGAAGCCCTATCCCTGTACTCTGTTGCCTACAGACGGGCAATCTCTGCTTTACTTACAACCTATTATCTGATCCAGTCCTGATGGATCTACTACACATTTGCAAAACCACAGCACTAGAATTACCTGATCTAAGGATCTAAACCTCACCTATGACATAAACAAAACATGTTGGAGGGACAGGTATGTGTCTCAAGAGATTATCACTTCTCTGGAACAGACTCCCCATTCATGTGAAGCAGAGCTTTTCCACAACCCTGTTCAAACACAGTTTGGACCAGTGGATGGGAAATCACAAATTCATCACTGACTTGTCGCATGTGTCCCTCATGGACAGGAGCAACTTTTAGATGTCTTAAGACTCAGACATATACCAATGCCATTGTAGTCCTTGGGCATTGAGAATTGGTTAAATTTGGTCATGAATATGCTTAAAATGACTCTAGGATCATTAGTATAATAACCTTCCATGAGCCTGTGAAGCTGTCTCCTTTGTGAAGGATAACTATGAATTGGAAGTTAGGGAATGTCTTGCCTCTAAGGTATGCTTTTCTTCTGAGGCTCGAGTACCCCAGAGAGCACATTCCTAACCAAAAACAACATTGCTATAACTTTGTTCACAATCTGTATGCATTCAACAAAGCCACTTGTATAACAAACTTAAAAGTGATAAACTACAGAGTGCTAAACACAATCAAGTTAAGTAGAGCAGTAACACTATTTAATACATTTCTGGAAATACTAAATGATGCTGCACCCATTAGGATCAAAAGAATTCTGTCACACTCTGCGACCTGGCTAACCAAGAAAACTAAACTGCTAGTGAAAAAGCAGGAATAAAGCATGGAGAACCTGGGAAAAATACATTAATAATGCCACAAACAGAAATACAGTCAACTTAGAAATATTACTAAAACCAAATTCCAGTCTGACAAAAAAGCACTATGTAAAATTAAAAACAGCCAGTCAGAACAACCCTAAGATATTCTGGTCCACCATCAACAAAATAGTGCACCCATCCTATGCAATCTAACCTGCCCACAAAACTGATGCACCAAGAGATTCCATTACTAACCAGTTTCCCACATTTGTTTTAAATTATGTTCTCGCTCTCTCTTAAATCCAGTATCTTCATCAAGTAGTATAACACCTCCAGACCCCACAGATTATTCACAAGCTCTCAAGAGTTATTCCACCTTAATTTCCACTATCAGAAAACTACTTAAAACTTTGAAACCTACCACCATTGCCCTAGGCAACTTACCAGCTGAACAAACAAACTCAACAAAAGCAAAAGATTGGGAAATGTAAAGAACCACACTGAGCGACAAGAAACAAAATGGATAATCAGGATGCAATCTGACAGAGGCAAGGGCTGAAATGAAAGAGTTTCTATCAAACCTTTCTTAAAGGAAAGACCCCTGAAGCACTGAATATGCACAATTAAGAAATAATTACTACATATGTACTGGAGCGAATAAACATTTTTCATCATACATTTTTACTATATACTGAATTCGCTGTATTGAAATTATATTTTTTTCAGCAACATCTTTTAGCATTTTTTAAGCAGATTTAATATCATTTATTTCTTAATCATCAAATTATGAAATTGTTTCTTGAAATGTATATAGTTTTAAAATTAAATGATTATATAAATTTCTTAAAAATGTATTATATTTTATTATATAGTCATTTTTTTATATCATGGGTTTTAATTATTAATTTATGTACATATCTTACAAAGTCAAGATACTAGAAATACTAAGTAAGTAGATGCTACCATCTAGTGTTAAATCTTGATATGGCTAAAGAATTGCAATAGAAGTTTTTTTTGGCACCTTTTTTCATATTTAAATGGCAAAGTAATGGTACTGGATATGTCTGAAGAAGGGTCTGGAAGCAACCCGAAAGTGCTAACTGTTTTTAACTTTTGCTTTGAATAAAAAATTACAAATTGAAGAGCTGTGGTGGTACCTGGCGTATTTTTCAGGAACCTACCAGCTGAATGCATCAAAATATCTGCAGATGCTTGGCATTACCTGTGGTCCATCTTAATAAACCAGTCTGTCAAGGAAAGTTATGTTCCCACTCTGTGGAAAAAATCCTACATACTTCCCCAGTATAAGCATGGAAACTCCACTGTCCAGTCAATAGCCATCCTATCTCCCCATCTAAAATATTTAAAAAATATATACAATACCAAATTCTTACCTACATTAATGAAAACTCACAAATTTCTTCTACACAACATGGTTTCTGCCCACATCACAACATCACCACTGCACTGCTAAGCTTTGGTACAGTAGTAAGCCAAAGGGCAAACAGTAACATTGTCTCATTCATATTCCTTGATCTTCACCACTGCACTGCTAAGCTTTGGTACAGTAGTAAGTCAAAGGGTAAACAGTAACATTGTCTCATTCATATTCCTTGATCTGTCCAATGCCTTTGACACTGTGGTACACAAAAAAAAACTACTATGCAAGATGTCTTTTCTAGGCTTTGATAATTCTAACCTTCCTGGAACCAGATAAGCTGTAAAGTGGCTAAACAATATTGCTTCCTTTCTTCTAGTAACAGTAGGAGGCCATCAAGACTCTATATTAGGTCCACTACTTTTTAATATAGTCATTGATAACCTGCATTTAGTAACCAGTCAAGCAACAGCTATGCAGAAAATTCCATAATCATCTACTCTGCCAGAAAACATGGTTAAACTACAACAGTGCACCCAGGAATCTCTCTCACAAATTGAGACTTGGCTAACTAACTCACAACTCCTTCTGTAATAAAAAAAAAAAAAACTTATCTTATTCACCCCTAAACAACTGTTCCGCTAAAAAAAAACTTTCTTAATTCTGTCATCAAATAATATCAAGATAGAAATGGTAATCCTTGACAAGATAAAGTGGGGGGGGGGGGGGTTACCATTGATTTAAACCACATAAAACAGGCTGTAAAGAAAACCCATAAAAAATTCGGACCTCTGTATAAAGCTTGGAGCCTAACACTACCTAACAGAGCAGGCTATGATGAGTGTTGCCTAATCTCGTCTCAGCTGTGTTGTCCAATACACAGTTGCCATACTTGTCATTTTACAATCCATTCAGCTTTCCTTACTTAACCAGTGCTACAGTAAATTTGCTGCCAGCCATCATTATAGGACATATCACTGCCTTGCACTAAAGCAGCTTCAGTGGCTGGAATTCAAGCTTTATTTAACATGCTCACAACCTTCATGACACATATGCTCATATATGATTCAGACACATGCCAAAGTCTAAACAATATCCTCCAACTCTACAGTCCCAAAAGATAACTACACTCTACTGACAAAATGTTGCTAACTATAATTAAATCAAACAATACTGCTGCAGACTCCCTAAATTCCTCTTTGGCTCCCTGCCTTTCTAAAACCCGGAATTTTATACATCTGTCTCATAGAATATTAGAAATCAACAAGTCTTTCAAACAGCACTTAAAGGATCACCTAAAAAATACTTGGCTATGCTTTTGCACCTCTCCTGGGATAACCTAATTGCTGCCTCTCACTCTGTCTTCCAGCCTTCTGAGCCTCTCTACTTACTAAAAGGCTCTTACTGCTTCTGGTATAACTGCAGTATGGTTTACTGCTCTTTGTACTTCAAAGAACCTTCTATGCTTAGTGTCAACCTCACAATTTGTAGGTTTATATAAATCATTCTGCAGTAATTGTAACCAGTTGCATTATATATCAGTCATAATGTCAATCATAAATAACTTAACACTGTATGACATTTTTATTTTACTGTGTATTATTTCCCTATCAGGTGTAAAAAATCTTTATCAATCTCTGATAAACTTCTATTGACCTTCAGTAAATTTGTACTTAGAGAATTGGTGACGTGTAGATCACCATGCTGATTGGAGAACAATCATTCTCCAGTAGAATAGGTAATGCGGGTGCTGAAAAATGAGTCTGCCTCAAGCATATCAAGCTGTCATGGAGCTCGGACTGAAAGTAACCTAACGGTTTCCATTATATTATGCTTACTAAGCAACTCTTTTGCTGTTTAGCGAGTGTAAAATTAAAAAAAGAGAGAATTAAAAAAAATAATTAAAAAAGTGTGTTCCAGTGTATGTATGTGTGTGTGTGAGATCGATCAAGCAATTTTACTGCTTAGTGAGTGTAAAAAAAAATGAAACTGAAAAAAGTGCATGTTTATGCTTGTTTATGTTTGCCTGTGTGAGTGTATGGATGCTTGCGTGCATAGTGCATGAAAGCGGAATTGTGTGTGTGTGTGTGTGTGTGTGTGTGTGTGTGTGTGCGTTTGCATGTGTGCGTATGTGTGTGAGAAAGAGGGAGATGAATGTGAAGAGTGAAACTGGTCAAGCACAGGCAGTAGCAGTTAAGAGGTATGCGTACCTCTTAGCTCAAGATATCAAGATAACCCATAAAATAAAGGGGGAGCAAAATCTCAAAACAGGAATATATTTTAAATATTGCTGTAATAAAATTATAAGGTTGCTTAAACAATAGGATTTTTGTTAGCATGCATTTTCTGAACTCGTACGTGTGTGTGTGTGTGTCTGATGACTGGCAGCAGTAGTAAAGAGGTTTGCATACTTCTCAACCTCTTACCTCAAGATGTCTGTATAAAGCCTAAAATAAAGAGGGAACAAAGTCTCAAAAATAGGAAAAGATTTTAAATATTGCTCTTATAAAAGTACAAAGTTGCTTAAATAATAGGACTTGTGTTAGCATGAATTTTCTGAAGAATCCTCATAGATTAGTGCTAGGCTAACTGAATCTTGTGAGTCATTTTAAGCCTAGCCAATTACCCCATCCGAGAATCAGACCGTGCATCGGTAAACACCTTAACAATTATGCCAACCTCTGAAACTCCAAAGTATGTCATTATTTAGTGACTTCAATCCCCAATGACTGACATCAATCCACACATTTTGAGAGTAAGGTAACAAAAAAAATAATTATCTAGATATTTTTAAAAAATATCTTATATTTTGGATGTAAAATGCTTCCTCCAACATCATTTACATGTACTACAGCAAGTTTGAAACATTCGGCGGAGGAACTATTTTACATTAAAAATAGAAAAAAGTAATAAATATATAAATTACTAAATGAATAAGTAAAACACAATTTTACAGACAGCCCATTCTCTAAGGGCAATAATGCCTTCTGGAGTGTGTGTTACTGTGTAAATATCACCCTTCCAGAGGTATACAGGCCCTATGACTGCAGCTTCAGGCCTTGTAACACCCCTGGGTGGGGATTATTTACACAGTAACACACACACACCCTGTTAGACATTATTGCTTGCATATTGTCTAAAATGTATTAACTGTTGTTTTTCTGCTTATTCATTTTATTGTGAAGCTTTTCTCCCCAGGCCTCTGATGAAAAAGAGCAGCTTGAATATCCAGTCTGTCCTTTTCAGTAAACAAATGCAATAAGTAAATAAATAGGAAATGAAATCTGAATTGCAACAGAGGGACAAGGGACAGTGCTGTTGGCTGGACAGGGAACAGAACTTTTGATGTTTTCCACCACCCATCTGCTGTGTTAATTCGGTGTAAGACAAAAAAATGAACCTTCGGCTGCCATAGTAAGAAGTATTGTTTTTAGTAGACCAGTCAGACAGTATATTAACTGGGCAGTCACTCATTTTTGTTGAAATTTAAATGGATCTCAGACATCTGCTTCTAGTGATAATACTGAAGTGCTTGGGGCATGTTTTAATCACTTGTTTCTTGATAGCAGTATTTTCCTAAATGGTTTAATTACACGTCACATACAGGTCTTTCCCTTACTGTATCAGGCAGTCTCTCTTCATATTGACAGCATAAGTCATATATTCGTGATAGGTCATAGAAGTTGTTATGTTTAAGGAAAATGCTTATGTTTTCTTAAAATAATCAATTTTATACAAGTCAAGTATTTCAGTGTGAGATTTCTGTTCTCATGAAAAAGGAATAAAAACTTGTATTCCTGTTCAATAAATTGCATGTAGATAAAAGGAAAGGAAATTTTATAAAATTTTACTTGGATATAACCAGCATATAGCCTGCCTTGACACTGTAAAACTCCACTGCCAGTTATGAATGGACAGGTGATCTGCTGTGGTGACCCCTAACCAGGAAAAGCCAAAACAAGAAGAAGAAGTGAGACTTGGAACTCTACCCCTGGACACTAGTATGCTCAGAATTGTGAGCCCCAGAAATTGGGGAGGCTGCAACCCAGCAGTCAAGTAGCATGAGTTGCCCCTAGCTGTGAGGCAGAGGTCTTCAGCACCGAGTCTCCATTTTCCCTTTTTTCTGCAGATCTGAGATTAGATACATTGATTCAGTGAGCTTCTTAAAATATTTGTTGTGGCAATTGGTGCATTCTTGTCATTTATGTTACATTACCCTTCATTATTGTTCAGGTTTAACAGTGTTTCATGGGAGTTTTCTATGTTTTTTCCTTTACTGTCTTGATCTGTAGCCAATTTCTGGAGGTGAACCATCACTTTCTGTCACTGCACAAGCCCATACTTCTGCATGTAAAGCTGTTCAACAGGGCTCTATTTTGAGCTTTTTTATAGGTTAAGTTGTTTAAATCAGTTTGCTCTCTTTTGCTACATAAGCAGTGCATTTGTGCGGATTTGTGCTTGTTTGCATATCGCACACTGCTGAGCAGCGGTGGGCACCATTGGCAGTTATAGATGCAAACGCTTCTGCCTGCAAATTTTTCCTTAGTACTCTGCTGGTGCTCCATCTGTGAGTTCTCAAGATTATTCCCTTACTGACAGGTGAAACATTCAGCAACACTCCTGAGGTACCAACACAGATCCTGCCCACTAGCTTTTCATATTTTTTGTCCACTTCTCCTGTCTTCTACCTTACCTGGTCCTTCTTGTCCTCTCCCTGTTTTCTGACCGCATCAAATTGCGTAGCATTATGGACAGACAATTTCCCACAGTTTCTGCAGCTAGTCTGGCCGACATGGGCATCCTGAGGCAATATAGCAATTGCATTGTATCGTGTACACTGATAACCCACTTCTTCTAGTCCACACAAATTAATTATGTGAGAGATGCATGTATATCTAGAACCTAGAATCCAAGCTCTCTCACTCACCAGTCAGTTCATCTGATATATGAAGCAGGTTGTCAGTATGCACACCTCATGTTCTGCATATACCAAACCAACAACACATAAACCTACATATTTTGTTTAACATTTAACATTTTCGTTTACCGGGAAGTCTGACTTGGAATGATGCCAATTTTCAGAGGAGGCTCAGGGAGAAATGTTCCAGATGCATGTTTTTGTAACATGGGAGGAAACTGTAGCACCCAGAGGAAACCCACATGGACACGTGGAGGACATACAGACTCTCTGCAGAAGGCACTGAAGCTGAGATTCAAACTGGAGAACCTCATGCAACAATGCAACTGCTGCACCACTGCGCCTTCTTATGCAGAGGTCCTTACCAAAAGCTTACCTAAACATCAGAGACCTCTCAAACACAAGCACGATTCACATAATTCATCCTCTGCTGAACATAGTACACATAATACATCACACTCTATTGTCTCACCAGTACAGCCCCTAAGGCATAACACAAAAACAATCATCTTGGTCATAGACGACAATTGTGAGACACACAGATGTCCCTCTCACTAGTTTGGATAAGGAAAAAGTCATGATCAGCTGTCTGTCAGGTGCCAGGATCCGCCACATCACACATGCACTCAAGTCTCTCAACAATATGTACTGTTATGACTCTTATCATAATCCTTGTTGGTGTGAATGACTTAAGTACCTCACTGGAATATATGAAGAGAGACATGACTGAGCTCTCTTGATTGTGTCTCAGGCAGGTATGTCCCTAGCCTTAAGCAGCATTTTATCTTCACCTAGGATGATACCTCAATCCAGATAAAAAATGATTGACTTCAACAGTTGGCTTAGCTTCTGGTATCATTCAAAGGGTATCCAGTATCAGTCAGCCTGAGATGATATGGTCGACAGACCTCCATGCTTTGCAAGAGATGGTCTTCATATGTCATCCCTGGGATTTTGGTTACTGGCTAAGGCTCTTGCCACCCTCATAGTGCCTTTTTTAGGCAGTGTCACAAGAACAAAATTCCTGTAAAAATACCCTCTAAAACAACTTCAGGGTTATGTGTTATACACTAGGCGTCTAAATCAGAAACTGCACGCACTGGAAGCAGTCCTCATTTTGGAAGATGCTGATATTTGTGCAGTCACTGAGACCTGGTTTAAGGCTGTGGAGAGCACCTCAGCTATACCAGATTACATTTCCTTCCACATGTTCAGACCACAAACTGAAGGTGTGAGAACTAAAGGAGGTGTTGTGTCAATATTCATTAAAGATAAATACACCTGTAGATTGGTTAAACAGCACGGTTCCCTTGAATTACTTCAGGTGCAATTGACTGTAGGTAAGACCCGTCTTCAGGTCATTGCCAGCTATAGGACCTCTCTATGAATCAGGGCATCCACTCAGCCTACTTGGATATACTTGACTCCATCAAGATACAACTAAACACCCTGTTTTTTGGTGACATTAATTACCCCTCCATTGCCTGAGTAAATTGTGCATGTTTTAACTCACTTGCCCAAAGGTTCCTGGACTTTAGCTCCAATGCCCTGAACCAGCTAGATGACACACCCAAAAGGGGCTCAAACATCCTGGATTTGGTGCTCAACAACATGGTGGACACTGCACCACCCGCAGTGTGTGCCCATCTCTAGTGAGATCTGACCACAAGTCAGTCTCACTAGAAGTAACTATAACACAAACCACCACCCTCCCTTACCAACAACAAGACTAAAAAAAAGTCTCCAAGGCCAATTACAACCTGTTACATGACAGCATAAATAGCTTCATAGCCCCTCCCCCTACTGATGAAACAGACACCTATCCTGAGTTATACACCAATGCTTTATATGAGCACCTCTAAAATTGTATTGACTCTGCCGTACCTGATAGAACCAAAGCAAGATTCTTCAAGGAAAAACAAACCTGCCTGGTGGACAACTACCATTAATAGGCTATACAATAGGAGAAAGAAATTGCTGTCTAAGAGTAGGAAGGAATGGTCTCAAAACTGGAGGCACTCTCTCCTCAACTTAAACAAGAAAGTAAGATTCCTAGTGAAGTCATCCAAAGCTAACTACGAATCCAAATTAACTTCCCTCACTAAGGGTAACCACAAGGTATTCTTTAGTTACATCTGTAACCTCAAAGGTAAGGCTCAGATTTGCATTGAACTCATTTTTAATGGTACTACGTGTACAGAACCTGTGGATATAGCAAACCCCCTGACTGACCGGTTCAGTGAAAACTTCACTCCCCTGTCCCCACCACATATACCCCAAAGCATTCCCTAACACCTGTCCCACAGCTAGTATCTCTGAGGATCAGGTCTTAAATACCATCTCCAAGGCCAAAAACTCAGCCTCTGTGGGAGCAAACAACATCTCGGGCTGTGTTCTACATGGGTTAATACAGGAATTAACATCGCCATTGGGCACGCTTTTCAGTCACAGCCTAAGCACTGCCTTCATCCCAGCAGAATGGAAAACAGCTACCATCATCCTTTTGCACAAAGGGGGTGCATCCACAGACCCTAAGAACTATAGACCCATTAGCCTGACCAGCCTTAGGGATCAACCCATATATTGTTAGGTGGGTTACAAACTGGCCTACTGATAGAACTCATACGGTCAAAATAGGGGACTCCACCTCCTCCAGAAGACCCATAGCCAATGGCGTTCTACAGGGATCAGTTCTGGGACCCCTACTGTTCGGAATCTACTTTGAAGTACAGGCTAAAACTAAAGCACTGTGGCTGGCAAAGTTTGCTGATGACTGTAAAGTGGGAGAGATCATTGAAACCCCTAGCAATGTCGACATGCTGCAAGGAAGTCTTATGCAGACTAATGACTTGTGCCAAAGTCATGGTCTTAAACTTAATGCAAAAAATGCATTATCATCCCCTTTGGCAAGGGTGATGTTCCTGCAAACTACCACATCAGTAGCAATACCCTAAGCACACAGTCAGTAGTGAGACATCTGGGCACACAAGTTGACAACAACCTTAACTTCGATCACCATGTCTCCACAGTGGTAAGAATGACATTTTATATTGCTCCTTTCATAAGTAAGGGCATTACCTCCAGAAAAAAAGTGGTTATAATCTCCCTGTACTCTTTTTCTCATCAGGCCAATAATAGAGTACAATGCTCCCTTTGGTATGTTCCTTTCCATACACCTGCAGCAATTGGAGAGACCGCACAGGTTCCTTACAAAGAAAATTCAAGGTCTTCAAGATCTGTGTTATGTGGACAGACTGAAATCATTGTCACTTTACTCTCTCATACAGACTGCTTAGAAGTGACCTGTGCCTTGCATATAGAGCAAACTGTGACCCAGCTTTAATGGAAATGCTGCATATTTGCAAGTCAAATGGCATATAGGATGTTCATCGTGTTTCACTGTTGCAGTCATTACACTTGGGTTATCCTGCTGGCAGGCGACCCGCAGTCAGCCCGAGTTCCAAAGTCTTGGTCCGGCGTCGGTTGCTGTCGCCTCTTCCCTGACGTCAGTGCGCCAGGGGTATAAAAGTTGCAACCGGCACCATTTTCTTCAGTCTTTCTTGCCGTTCGGTGCCCAAAGCAAAAGCAGTTCGCAAGTGCCGGTCGGCCGACTCCTGAGATTTTCAAAATTGAGTTTCAGAACCGAAGTCTTCAATAAAGCTAAGTACCCCATTGGGGAAACTTTTTCTTGCTCCAGACCGATGTCAGTAAAAGTTAATAATTGTATTTCTTGGGGGAAGCAAATACCTCATAATGACTTTCACTCTTACTGTATTCCTTGCCTAGGCCCTGACCACGACGTTACTAGTTGTCGGTTTTGTGCTAGATTCAATAAACGCACTATTAAACGTCGGTTTGATTTTGCTTTACATTATTTTGACCGAAGGTTTAATTACATAATGCCGTCGGAACAACCGACGACCGGAATTTATAAAAAACACAAAGACAAAGAAAAGGACAGGCATCCGAGGTTCAAAGCCGACGACGAAGCCTCTTCTAGGCCAGTCACCGGTTCGCCGGTTCTCATTGAGGTGCTTTCGCAGCCCCTGACACCCGCTACCTCACAAGCCACAGGCCGTAACCGACAGCCACGTGGCGACACCGAGGCCTGTTGAAACTCAAGGTATTGGGCCTACGGAAACTATTCCCTCAGATGGGTCCGGAGCCGCTGAGCAGGCATCGGCTTCTGAGGGTGTTTTCAGACCTTCACAGCTTACAGTTAAGCCCACTACAGCAGCAAAGGCAAAGTCAAAAACACCATTAAAGAAAGGAAACAAGTACAGCATTCTCCAGAACAGTCATCCATGTCAAAGAAACAGATGCTCAAAATGGCTGAAGACCTAATTACTTTAATCAGGGGTTCCCATCCCCCTCCTGACAAAAGGCCTAGGCAAGACACTGACTATGATTCCTCTGACCAGGTTTCCATTTCCTCTGATTCCTCTTCTGATCAGGGATATTTTTTCCCTCCCTATGAGGACTCTGATGCAGAAGAGTCCATACCTTCAGCCTCTCTGCCTGAGGATTATTCTTTTGGGGAAACCCTGCACACCATGAGGGAGCATTTCCATCGGGAGAGCCAGGATTATTCAGAATCCAAGAAATGGCTCGGAGACTTCCTTTTACTGCCTCAGCACAGGCCCCTGGCTATCACCCCTGTGCTTGATGTTGTTGATGATGTTTTTTCTGAATCCAGTCTGTCTCCTGATTCTTTACCCCCTGCACCAGTCAAGCCAGACAGGTACTACAGGGTCCCGGACTCTCATAAATTTCTTTACAAAAATCCCGCTGCAGACCCAGAAACAATTTCTCAGGGTCCTAAAGGGGTTAAGGCTTCCACTGCTAAAAATCCTGTCCCCTCAGATAGGGATTCCAGAGCTCCGGACAGATGGGGGAAAAATGTTTACACTTCTGCTACTTTAGCTGTAAGAGCTTTAAACTGCCGGTTTCACATGCTTAAATATCAACAGTACCTCATGTCATTGTTAAAACAGAAAATGGTTTCAAATACAGAAAGTCCTGACAGTAAGGAAATGCAGGACTTATTGCATGCAGTTGAACAAGTGGGAAAGCATACTCTGCAATGTGGTTTTGATTCATTAGAGGCTTCTTGTAGAGCAGCAGTTACAGGCTCTGTTATTCGAAGGCATGCTTGGTTGAAAGAACAAAGTTTTCCTGACCATGTTAAAGTAAAATTATTGGATACTCCATTACAGCATGATACTTTGTTTGGTGTTAAGGCAGGAGAGGTGTTAAAGAAAATGGAGGATAAAGCAAAGTCTATGCAGACAGAGAAAGATTTCTTACAGGTTCAAGCACCTAGATTTAGCAGAAACTGGCCTTCAAAAAATTGGTCCTTTCCAGTATCAGATAGGCCACAGAGAGTCAGATACAGACGCCCAAAAGGCAGATCTCAGCCCCAAGGCTCCTACAGACCTAAACAATGGGGTGCTTCAGCCCCCAAAGGAGGGGAAGACAAATCACAACCTTATAGGAAACAGTCCTAATGACTTCCCTCTACAAATGCCAAGCACTTACCTTTTGACAGCACCCCTAGGGGGAAAGCTAGCACTTTTCTCAAAAAATTGGCACATGATCACCCAGGACCAATAGGTACTGAATATTGTTTCTCAGGATTACAGGTTCCACTTCCACACGCTTCCAAAACCAAAAGGTATGCCAGACCTGCCACAAAACCAATGGGCAGAGGCACAAAAACAGATTGCTGCTCTTATGGACGGGGGAGCTATTCAAAACGTTCCACAGCAAGAACAGGGACAAGGATTTTACTCAAGACGTTTCTTAGTACCCAAAAAGGACAAAGCCTGGAGACCAATACTGGACCTGTCAATACTAAATACTTTCCTGGATGTTCCAAAATTCAAATTGTTAACACTACAGCAACTTCTATCCATGCTGGGCAAGAAGGCTTGGCTAGTTACTTTGGACCTCAAGGAGGCATACCTGCATGTCCCGATCAGACAATCTTGCAGAAGATACCTCAGATTCATAGCAGGCTCACTGCATTACCAATTCTCTGCACTGCTCTTTGGCTTATCTACTGCGCCCAGGGGCTTCACAAAATGCCTGGCACCAGTAATTGCATTTTGCAGGCAAAAAGGAATTCAAATATATCCCTACTTGGACGACTGCCTTATTCAAGCAGAGAGCAAGGACATTCTTCTAAAGCATCTGGCGTTTGTAAAAAGATTGCTAATTTGCCTAGGGTACACAGTAAATGAAAAGAAATCAAAACTAGTGCCCTCTCAAGAGATAATATTCCTGGGTGCAAGCTTAAATACAACTGCCCAGATGGCTTATCTCACGCCAGACAAACAAAGGCAACTGACTCATTACTTTCAAATGATGGCAACAAAAACCCAGCTCCCTGCAAGAAAAATTCTGCAGGCCCTGGGCTTCATGGCATCCTGCATTCTACTAATTCCATATGCAAAACTGCATATGAGGAAACTACAATGGTATCTAAAAAGTGTTTGGACTCAGCATTGTCACAGCCTGGAGACAATCATAACTTTAATTCCCTGCCTACAACAGGAGTTTTGATGGTGGTCTCAGGCCTGTCACCACAACAAGGGACAGCCTTTCATTACCCACTGCCAGGCAGACAATAACAACGGATGCATCGGATTATGCCTGGGGGGCACATATGGCAGGAAAATGTATTCAGGGCACGTGGCCCAAGGAACAAATGCATCTTCACATCAATCAAAAAGAGATGCTAGCTGTACAGAATGCCCTGACAGCTTTCAAGGACCTAATACATCCAGGACAACTATTAATAAAGATGGACAATACCACAGTTATGTGGTACATAAACAAGCAGGGGGGCACACATTCCTACCCCCTATGCAGACAAGTCATGACTTTGTGGAACACAGCACTTGACCTATTAAGTACATCTGCAGGCACAATTCCTGCCAGGAACAAAATATACACTGGCAGACGAACTAAGCAGAAATCTCATGGATCCTCACGAATGGAAGCTAAATCCACAAGTGTTCAGCATGATAACGAGGAAATGGGGACGCCCAGACATAGATCTTTTTGCCTCCCCTCACAATTACCAAATACAGAAATTTTGCACAAGAACTTATCACTCTCAAGCATGGAAAGTGGATGCTCTATCATTCAGCTGGAAAGGCCTGACAGTCTATGCCTTCCCTCCGATGCCTCTTCTTACCAAGGTGCTACTAAAAGTCAGGCAAGAAAGGCCAAAAATGATCCTGATTGCCCCAGACTGGCCACGCCAGCACTGGTACCCAATCCTAAAGAGTTTGTCTCAAGGCCCAGCTTGGCTTCTACCTCAAATTCCTCATCTTCTGACACAACAAAACAATCAGATTCTGCACAGTCAACTAAGAACATTAAACTTGACAGCATGGCAGATAATGTAGCCTCTCAGACTGCACCTCTCTCTAAAGCTGTTATGGATGTCATTTTAGAAGCCAGGAGGCCCATCACTAGGAAATCTTATGCAGAAAAATGGAAGAGATTCTGTGCTTGGAACCAGGCACAAGGGCTCGAACCAATTGTCCCTAATATACCTCAGATTTTACAATACCTAACTGAGATGCTGGACAAAGGCTTATCTTTCTCATCTATTAAAATCCATGCCTCTGCCATTTCAGCTCATTACAATACGGAACCTCCTATTTTTTCACATCCTCTACTATGACAGTACCTCAGAGGGGCAAAAAATATAAGACCCCCAAGGACAGCACCAGTACCTACTTGGGACCTCAATTTTGTTTTAAAAAACTCACACTGCCTCCTTTTGAACCAGCCAGCACAGCTGATCTAAAATTCTTGTCATGGAAAACTGTTCTGCTCCTAGCAATAACTTCAGCAAGAAGAGTCTCAGAGTTACAGGCATTAATGGCTGTGAAACCTTTCCTCATTTTTCATCAGGACAGGGTTTCTCTTAGGACAAACCCAACATTCATGCCAAAAGTGGTCTCCAATGTGGTCTTAAACCAAACCATTCATTTACCTACTTTTTACCCAAATCCCCAGGATAAAGGGGAGAGACTTCTACACGCTTTGGATATACACAGACAGCTACGCTTCTACTTGGACAAAACAAAAGCTTTCAGAAAAACTGAGCAATTGTTTGTAGCATATGCTGCAGGATCGCAAGGAAAGCGTATTACAAAGCAGACAGTCTTGAAATGGATAGGACACTGCATCCACTTCCTGTTATGCACAACATGTCAAATCAGTGCCTAAGGGCATTAGGCCTCACTCTACCAGAGCAGCAGCCACTTCAGCAGCTTTCCTCAGAGGGGTACCAACCAAAGACATTTTAGAAGCTGCAACCTGGAGCTCAGTGCACACTTTCACCAAGCACTACCACTTACCTCTCTACTCTAAATCCAGAGCGGGCTTTGCCACTGCAGTTCTGCAGGGCTTGGTAGCCTCTCCAAATCCAATTTAGACCCAGCCACCCAACCTCAGCCTTGGGATTCTACCCAAGTGTAATGACTGCAACAGTGAAACACGATGAACATAGTACAGTTGTGTACCTACCATAAATGTAGATGTGCGAGTGTATTCACTGTTGCAGTCCAGGTTACCCACCCACCATCCCACTTTTTTCATTGCTGGGACTTTTCTGTACTTCTCATCTCTATACTACCTATGTGGTGTATTTGCTTGTAGATGAAGGAAATGTTTATAGTTATATATGCATGTTTTTTGGCATAATTTTATCTTTCCAGACGTCCTATCTGGGGGCACCTGACATCTGGGGCAAGAAAAACTGAAGAAAATGGAGTCGGTTGCAACTTTTATACCCCTGGTGCACTGACGTCAGGGAAGAGGTGATAGTTGTCAGTGAATCAAGGTTTTGTACTTAAGGAAGAACGGTAGCAGGAAGAGACTTCCAATGAATGTGTAATTTCCTGTCTAATCATATTGAGCCAAGTTACCATAACAAGAAATTTGCTCTGAGGAAAGTGTTATTAGTGTTTGAACTAGTACTTTGAAGTAGGCAATTTGTCATTTTTAACTGAACAGAATTAAAAATTTGTTTTTATTCAAGGAAGGACCTGGGACACATATGTAGCGCTTGTATACCAGCAACTACAAGAAAGGGGATATGTAATACCCGCCAAGCGGATCATCTTGGAGCTAGCTACCACATGGAGGGAGTAGCCTTATTGTAGCTTTTCAAAGACATTTTAGAGGCTGCAACTTGGACTTCAGTGCACACTTTTACAAAGCACTACCACGTACCTCTTTACTCTAAATCCAGAGCAGGCTTTGCCACTGCAGTTCTGTAGGGCCTCATAGCCACTCCTAATTCTCTTTAGACCCAGCTACCCAGCCTCAGCTTTGGGATTCAACCCAAGTGTAATGACTGCAACAGTGAAACACGATGAACATAGTACAGTTGTTTACCTACCATAAATGTAGATGTTCGAGTGTATTCACTGTTGCAGTCCAGGTTACCTACCCACCACCCCCCTTTCTTTGCTGAGACTTATCTGTACTTCTCTATTCTATACAACCTATGTGGTGTATTTGCTTGTAGATGAAGGTAATGTTTATTTTAGTGCATGCTTTTTTATTGGCATAATTTTTAGCCTACCCTTTTGGGGGCACCTGACATCTGGGGCAAGAAAAACTGAAGAAAATGGCGTTGGCTGCATCTTTTATACCCCTGGCGCACTGACGTCAGGGAAGAGGCGACAGCAATCGACGCCGGACCAAGACTTTGGAATTCAGGCCGACTGCGGGTAGCCTGCCAGCAGGATAACCCAAGTGTAATGACTGCAACAGTGAGTACACTTGAACATCTACATTTATGGTAGGTACACAACTGTACTATAGTAGTGTATGTACAGTTTAGTGTAAGGTTAGATGTAGGATTTTAAGTGTATGTGTGTGGATTGCAGTTTTTTTGGTGTGCTTGTGTTGTGTGTGTGTTTTCTTGGAACAGCGATTTTTTTCCCTGGGAGAAAAAATCGCTGTTCTAAGCCTTCGATGGTTTTGCACTTCAAGGTTAGAAGTTCGAACATATAGTGTTCGAACTTCTGCCATTTTGTCGAAGTGATATAGACCCTGTGTGTGTGTGTGTGTGTGTGTGTGTGTGTGTGTGTGTGTGTGTGTGTGTATATACTCGTGTGCGTGTATACATATATAAATATAGATAAGTACACACACACACACACACACACACACACACACACACACACACACCATTATTACACAGCCAAGGAGAAAAGGAAAAATTTTAAAAAGCAGTGAACTGTTACCAGTGTTGTGCTTGAAACAGTGCCAGCAATGATTTCCTACAGTAGAGCTCATGCCAATTAGCTTCAGCATCATCTATTAGTAACTTGATTGCAAGAACAATTTGATTCCCTACTATATTTATCTAGCAGTTCCCCCATGTCCTCTGCCTTGAGACTGACCATTCCTACTCCACGTCTTTGTTCATAGTTTGGTGTTCTTCCTTCTTTCTGATTTCACATCTAATTATTTCCTTTATATAGATTGCTTTAACACCTCCACATCTCTATTTTCTTTCATTCCTGAACAACCTATAACCAGGCAGCAGCAAATCCCAACCTCTCGTCACTGGCATGTTTGCTTGATACCAGCAATGTCTCCCTGTCTGATTTATTACTTTTTAGCACCCCAGTCTTCCTATTCAGATTCAAATTAATATTACTCAGCCATTCTCATAGTCACCCTGACATATTCCTCTGTGTTTGTCTGCTTTTTTTTCCTTTACTGCCAGAATATCTACTTCCGTTTTTGCTGCTGGGAGAGTTTCTTTCTCTTCCAACTATTTTTCTTTGCTGTGGGTTCAGTTGCTTGTTATGTGCCAGAAGGCCCCAACTCTATTCGGTCTGTGTTTGTGTTACAGAGAATTTGAGTGGTATTTGTGTATCCTGACAGCCCATGGGTTGCTAGTCTCCTTTTACTGACATGCAAGTTACAGGGGTGTGGAGCAGATCTAAAAGATGTCACTGCTGCTTGTAGTTGTTTGGGTTGCTTAACTTTGTTTTGGTCCTATACCTCTTGTACTGGCACCTTTCGTCTTTCTTTCTTTGAGGTTGGTTTGCAGTGAAAAGTGGCCCTGCTTTGGGCCCAGGCCCAACCTGGCTGCTACACCACTCAGCTCCTGCTATAATCTGTTAGTCTGTCCTCCATTAGAGCTAAAATGAGTGGAATTCCCTACTGGCTGTCAACTACAGCCCCACCCCAGGGAAATGTGAACAGGCATGTAGCCATTTAGCTTGTTACTCCTTTCCCTCCCTCCTGCTAGCTCCAGCCGACGCCTGAACTGCTCCTCTAGCTTGGATTGTATGGGTCATAGTCAGGATTTTATCCCTCCTGTGCTGTGCAGCTGGCTGTCCTCTTTCCATGTTAAAGATGTGATCTTTAAGCTGTACCATTCTGACTCAACACTACTCATCACTGTCCCTTCTGATTGAAGATGGAGCTTTTCCCTGGCATAGGACTGGTCTTTTTCCTAAGTCTGTCCCCAGACTTCAAGCTGTGCCAAGCCTTTCTCCCTTGTCTGCTGCTAGATCTAATCATTATACTTTTGTTAACCTTTCTTGCGTTTGCATGCAGGCTATTCTATCGGTACAGACAGTACTTCTGACAAAGCTCCTTCCTGTTCCTTCTACTGTCATCTCTGCTGTTTCTATAACAATATTTGCTATTGCTAGCATCTCTTTTATCAGGTCATTTGTTCCTATATGCACTACAGCATGTCTCCTTCCATCCCCCTTTGTCATATCCTCCTAGTCTAAATCCTGAGACCAGTTTCACTGAAGGCTAGTCTCTCCTTTCTTGCTTGCCAGAATTCTTAATCCTCTTTATGATTGAGTCTCTAAATCACCAAAGTTCCTTTACTGTTCATCACTTTGCCCTTATCTCCTTCATTTCATGTCCCACTCCACTACTCCTCCTTGCGCTGACCTTTCCCTCTCCATTTCCACCACCCTAAAAGACCTTCTCAATATCTTTGCTGATTGCATTCCTTCCTGTGCTGTATATGATTCCTTCCCCATCTCTTCAGTACTATTCTTGCAAGATTTTCCCATTTTCTATTTTTCTCACCTAGCCATTGTCTTGCATATCTTGCTGATTGTCCCTTCGTGTGGTTTTCACCGCTGTGCACTACCTCTGTGTGAGTCTGCCCTTCATCACTTATCAGTATCCTGTACATCTATATTTTTCTATGTCCTCTCTTTTGTGGATGTATCTCTAGATTTCCCACTTACCTTACATTGTTCAGCCCCACTTTACTGTGCATCTCTGGTGACCTCAGACTATGTCTTCCTGTCCTTTGTCTTTCTTCCTTGTATCTTTATTCCATCATATCCTTTCTTTTGAATTCTTGTTGCTTCCTCCTTTCCAGTTTAACTGTATCCTTTCTCACTTGACTAACCAGTCGTCTACCATCTGTAACTCCTATATCATCTCCTGAAGTTCCTCCATTCTCCTGCAGACCTCATATTCTGTGCCACTTCAAAGATTTCCATGGCAAACAGTTCACTCCTATCTTCATTTTTTTCATTAGATCCCCTGTTCTTTTCCCATTTCTGTTATTTCCACTCTTTGGAAGTCTCTGATCACCATAGATTGGCCTTTGTACTATAGTTTTAATCCTTGGACTGATGAGCAAATGCAAAACAAACAATAAATTTAATGGCTACTTGAGACGAAAGGCCAGATAAATAAGAAATCAAAACTCCAATTCCAAAACCTTTGTTTAAAAAAAGGAAGTTTTGGCATGGCATTGCTTCCCAGTCTGACTTGCCATACATTAGACAAGACAAAGTTAATTGATTCCAACACTTTTTTAAAACTTTCACTTGACCAATAACTACATCAGAAAATTTTTAATGAGTGCAATGTACAACCAAACCGTGTGTGTGTGTGTGTTTGTGTGTGTGCGTGCGTGTGTATGTGTACATGTCGGTCTGTCTGTATACACACACACATGCGCAGACACTTGTGTACTGGTGTTAAGTACCATTTTGCAGCAACAACCTAATTGATAGTTGATCTGTTTGACTACTGCTTGATTTGCATAGGTGAGGCTAATTGGTTTAGCCAATCAGTGGCTGTTTCTTAGGCATGGGCCTTTTATAGCCAGATTCATAATGACCACCAGAGTGTGGAAGGTAACCACACTATTTTTGTTCAGATATCAGACTGCTGTGTAAGTTTGGCCAGAAGACTGATATTTGCTTTCAGCTTAGTCATTCATTTTATGAATTTGCTGCAGCAATGATATTAGTATTCAAACATCTGTCATTAATGAGTTCCTGTACATGACTGTACTCTTATGTTTTCTGGTGCTGATTTAAATCTCATTCCCCTGAAATGAACCAAGTTGGTATGATATATTCTGAATCTTGCAAAACAATAAGCTTTTATAATGCTTTCCTTATGATAAAGATGTATTTCTAGATGCTCTGGTAAATAATTTATACTTCTTGCCCTAACATCAAGGACCCTGCTTGATTGATCCTTTGTTGGATAGTTTCTCTCCATTGATCAGAATTTTGACTTTTTTCAGAAAACAACATGATTCTGGGGTACTTTCTCACCCACTTGCACAACATATGTAATATACAAGTTGCATAAGTGCACCCCCACTAGTGTTTTGCTCTTTGGACATTTTGGATCTCACTCCAAGCTCTTTCAAATAGAACACCTGCATTCAGATGCCTAAACTTCAGAACCAGTATCTGTGTGCCCATCAAAGTACGAAACTTGCATCAGCATTGCTTGCTTTTAGAGAACAGTTTAGACCCAAGTCCTTATTCCCTGCAGTCTTCCCTTGTTGAATTTTTAGGGAAGAACTGAGTTATCCCATCTTTGTATATTAGCCTGGAAGACACCCTGATGGCCAGTATGTTTTACAAGCCATTGCTTGAGTGGCAGATGCTTCTGTGATCTCTTGATCTGAAGTAGTTAACTTCATTTTATCTGCAACCTGTGGGTATACGGAGCCATATCGGATCCGAGCCGGCAACTTTTTTTCTAGCATCTGCTCTGAGCTCCTCCCCTTACCCGTAATGCCCTGCCATCTCATATCTTCCCTCAGATCTCGTTTGCCACACCAGTAGTGTGCATCGTGGTCTCCTTTGCTCTGAGCTTAGGGATAGTAAGTGTTATTAATACTTATATCTAGTGTATGTCTGAGTGATTTCTTTTTTTTCCCTTCCTCCCCTTGTTTAGCGTATCACTTGTTCGTCAGTTTTTAAAAAAAAAAAAAGTTTTTGTTAACTTGGTAAAGTAGTTGTTAGGCCTGCCCTTTCCCTACCTGCGTTTGTGTGTGTTTTTTTCTGGTAGGTAGTATTTTCCGTTTGGGTACAGGACCATGGCTGACGGCCAAAATCCATTTTCAAGAAATGTACAGAACCTGGCCATAAGCTTTCCTGGGCTGATGGGCACACTCTGTGTGTGATTTGCGTGGGAGTGGCACATTTGTTCACTCAATGTGCTATCTGCACCGGGTTCAATCCAGGGGCCCTTAAGGATAGAAAGGCCAAGTTAGTTGCCAAAGCCCTTCTCCCTGCTTCCATGCTGGAATCTGCCACAGCCTCGGTTTCTTGTGCTCAACCTCCCACCCAGACAGGGACTCAACCTCCCTCTTCTTCTGGCAATGGGTCTAGTAAAGACAAATCTACAGTCAGCGTGGCTGACAAGGAAAAAGACAAAGAAAGGCGCAGAGAGGATAGGGACAAGAGAAAGGACAGACATCGCAAGAGATCCCCGGATAGGGAGCTCTTTCTTAGTCCCCCTTCTAAGGCCATGAGGCCTGTTTCTTCACGGCTCCGGTCTCCTCGTTTCTCACTGGAGCCGTTGGAACATTTGGACCCGAGGCCTTCCACCCCATTTGCGCAGACCAGCCAGATCCAGGTCGGTGGCCTCTTTGAGGTCGACTCGGAGTTTATCGGACATGGATATGGACAGGATGATGCGGAGATTCATTCAGACCCAAATACAGATGTGAGTCTTGCCAGGCCCCTCTCCCTCTGGAGGGGGGACCTCCATGCCTCTTTTCTGCCCCATCTCTTCTTCCCCGATCTGTGCTTTGGCTTCAGCGCTCTTGGATCTGTGTTTTTTTGGAGCTGGTAGCTCGGCGCCGATGGTTCCTCCAACCTCGACTCCGGCTGTTACCTTGAGTTCCTCGGATCTGATTTATTCGATGTTCATCGTGTTTCACTGTTGCAGTCATTACACTTGAGTTATCCTGCTGGCAGGCTACCCGCAGTCAGCCTGAATTCCAAAGTCCTGGTCTGGCGTCGGTTGCTGTCGCCTCTTCCCTGACGTCAGTGCGCCAGGGGTATATAAGATGCAGCCGATGCCATTTTCTTCAGTCTTTCTTGCCGCACGGTGCCCAAAGCAAAAGCAGTTCGCAAGTGCTGGTCGGCCGACTCCTGAGATTTTTGAATTTGAATTTCAGATTCGAAGTCTTCAATAAAGCTAAGTACGCCTTTGGGGAAACTTTTTCTTGCTCCAGTCCGATGTCAGTAAAAGTTAACAATTGTATTTCTTGTGGGAAGCAAATACCTCATAAGGATTTTCATTCTTACTGTATTCCTTGCCTAGGCCCTGACCACGACGTTGCTAGTTGTCATTTTTGTGCTAGATTCAACCAACGCACTATTAAGCGTTGGTTCGATTTTGCTTTTCATTACTTTGGCCGAAGGTTTAACTATATAATGCCGTCGGAACAACCGACGATCGGAGTCCATAAAAAGCACAGGGACAAAGAAAAAGACAGGCATCCGAGGTCCAAAACCGACGACGAAGCCTCTTCTAGGCCAGTCGCCAGTTTGCCGGTTTTCAGTGAGGCGCTTTCGCAGCCCCTGACACCTGCTACCTCAGAGCCACAGGTCGCCTCTGACTCTCATGTGGAGACAGCTAGGCCTCTGGAAATTCAAGGTATTGGGCTTACAGAAACAATTCCCTCAGATGGGTCCGGAGCCGCTGAGCAGGCTTCGGCTTCTGAGGGTGTTTTCAGACCTACACAGCTTACTATCAAGACCTCTTCAGCAACCAAGGCAAAGTGAAAAACACCTTTAAAGACAAAGAAACAAGTACAGCATTCTCCTGGACAGTCATCCATGCGAAAGAAACAGATGTTCAAAATGGCCGAGGACCTAATTACTTTGATCAGGGGCTCCCATCCCCCTCCTGATAAAAGGCCTAGGCAAGACACTGACTATGACTCCTCTGACCAGGTTTCAATTTCTTCTGATTCCTCTTCAGAACAGGGATATTCTCTTCCTCCCTATGAGGACTCTGATGCTGAAGAATCTATCCCTTCAGCCTCTCCTCCTGAGGACTACTCTTTTGGGGAAACCCTGCACACCATAAGGGAACATCTCCATTGGGAGAGCCAGGATTATTCAGAATCCAAGAAAAGGCTCAGATATTTTCTTTTATTGCCTCAGCACAGGCCTCTTGCTATCCCCCCTGTACTAGATATTGTTGATGATGTTTTTTCTGAATCCAGTTTGACTCCTGATTCTTTACCCCCTGCACCAGTTAAGCCAGATAGGTACTACAGGGTTCCAGATTCTCATAAATTTCTTTATAAAAATCCTGCTGCTGATCCAGAAACTATTTCTCAGGGTCCCAAAGGGGTCAAGGCTTCCACTGCAAAAAACCCTGTTCCCTCTGATAGGGATTCTAGAGCACTGGACAGATGGGGGAAAAAAGGTTACACCTCTGCTTCTTTAGCTGTAAGGGCTTTAAACTGCCAGTTTCACGTGCTTAAATATCAACAGTATCTAATGTCTTTGCTAAAACAGAAAATGCTTACAAGCTCTGAATGTCTTGAGAACAAGGAAATGCAGGATTTATTTGCATGTAGCAGAACAAGTGGGAAAGCACACTTTGCAATGTGGTTTTGATTCATTAGTGACATCTTTCAGAGCCGAAGTTACAGGTTCTGTCATTCGAAGGCATGCTTGGTTAAAAGAACAGAGTTTACCTGATCATGTTAAAGCAAAATTATTGGATGCTCCATTACAGCATGATACTTTGTTTGGTGTTAAGGCAGAAGAGGTGTTAAAGAAAATGGAGGATAAAGCAAAATCAATGCAGACCATAAAGGATTTCTTACAGGTTCAGCCACCTAGATTTAGCAGGAACTGGCCTTCTAAAAATGGGTCCTTTCCAGTGTCAGACAGGCCAAAAAGAGGCAGATACAGATGCCCAAGAGGCAGATCTCAGTCTTAAGGCTCATATAAACCTAAACAATGGGGTGCTTCAGCCCCCAAAGGCGGAGAAGACAAATCACAACCTTATAGAAAACAGTCCCAATGACTTTCCTCTACAAATGCCAAGCACTTACCTTTTGGCAGCACCCTTAGGGGGAAAACTAGCACTTTTCTCACAAAATTGGCACATGATCACCCAGGACAAATGGGTACTGAATATTGTTTCTCAGGGTTACAGGTTCCACTTTCACACCCTACCAAGGTCAAAAGGTATGCCAGACCTGCCACAAAATCAATGGGCAGAGGCACAAAAACAAATTTCTGCTCTCATGGACATGAGGGCTATTCATAAAGTACCACAGCAAGAACAGGGGCAAGGATTTTACTCAAGACTTTTCTTGGTACCCAGAAAGGACAAAGCCTAGAGACCAATGCTGGACCTGTCTATTCTAAATACTTTCTTGGATGTTCCAAAATTCAAAATGTTGACACTTCAGCAACTTTTACCCATGTTGGGCAAGAAGGCTTGGCTAGTTACTTTGGACCTCAAAGAGGCATACCTGCATGTCCCAATCAGCCAGTCTTGCAGAAGATACCTCAGATTCATAGCTGGCTCAATGCATTACCAATTCTCTGCACTGCCCTTTGGCTTATCTACTGTGCTCAGGGTCTTCACAAAATGCCTGGCACCAGTAATTGCATTTTGCAGACAAAAAGGAATTCAAATATATCCCTACTTGGACGACTGCCTTATTCAAGCAGAGAGCAAGGACATTCTACTAAAGCATCTGGCGTTTGTAAAAATGTTACTAATTTGCCTAGGGTACAGAGTAAACGAAAATAAATCAAAACTAGTGCCCTCTCAAGAGATAATATTCCTGGGTGCAAGCTTAAATACAACTGCCCAGATGGCTTATCTCACGCCAGACAAGCAAAGGCAACTGACTCATTACTTTCAAATGATGGCAACAAAGACCCAGCTACCTGCAAGAAAAAGTCTGCAGGCTTTGGGTTTCATGGCATCCTGTATCCTGCCAATTCCATATGCAAGACTGCATATGAGGAAGCTACAATGGTATCTAAAAAGTGTTTGGACTCAACATTGCCACAGCCTGGAAACAATAATAACTCTTATTCCCTGCCTGCAACAGGAGTTTGGATGGTGGACACTGGCCTGTCACCACAACAAGGGACAGCCTTTCACTTTACCCACATCCAGGCAGACACTAACAACAGATGCATCGGATTATGCCTGGGGGGCACACATGGCAGGAAAATGTATTCAGGGCACATGGCCCGCGGATCAAATGCATCTTCATATCAACCAAAAAGAGATGCTAGCTGTACAGAATGCCCTGACAGCCTTCAAGGATCTACTACTTCCAGGACAACTATTACTAAAGACGGACAATACTACAGTTATGTGGTACATAAACAAGCAAGAGGCACACACTCCTACCCCCTCTGCAGGCAAGCCATAACTTTGTGGAACACAGCACTCACCTATCAAGTACATCTGCAGGCACAATTCCTGCCAGGAAAAAAAAATACTCTGGCAGACGAACTAAGCAGAAACATCATGGACCCTCACGAGTGGAAACTAGATCCACAGGTCTTCAGCATGATAACAAAGAAATGGGGATGCCCAGACATAGATCTTTTTGCCTCCCCTCACAACTACCAACTACAGAGATTCTGCACAAGGACTTACCACTCACAAGCATGGAAAGTGGATGCTCTATCATTCAGCTTGAAAACCCTAACAGTTTATGCCTTTCCACCACTGCCTCTCCTTCCCAAGGTACTCCTAAAAGTCAGACAAGAGAAGCCAAAAATGATTCTGATTGCCCCAGACTGGCCACGCCAGCACTAGTACCCAATCCTAAAGAGCTTGTCTCAAGGCCCAGTCTGGACTTTACCTCAAATTCCTCATCTTCTGACTCAACAAAACAATCAGATCCTGCACAGCCAACTCAGAACCTTAAATCTGGCTGCATGGCAAATAATATAGCCACTCAGAACACACCTCTCTCTAAAGCTGTTATGGATGTCATTTTGGAAGCCAAGAGGCCCAACACCAGGAATTTTTATGCAGAAAAATGGAAGAGATTCTGTGCTTGGAACCAGGCACAAGGACTTGAACCACTTGTTCCAAATATTTCTCAGATTTTACAATACCTAACTGAGATGCTGGACAAAGGCCTATCCTTTTCATCAATTAAGATCCATGCCCCTGCCATTTCATCTCATTACAATACGGAATCTCCTATTTTCTCACATCCACTGCTAAGACAGTACCTCAGAGGGGCAAAAAACATAAGACCACCAAGGAGATCACCGATACCTACATGGGACCTCAACTTTGTCTTGGAAAAGCTCACACTGCCTCCTTTTGAGCAAGCCAATACAGCTGATATAAAATTCTTATAATGGAAAACTGCTCTGCTCCTAGCAATAACTTCAGCAAGAAGAGTCTCAGAGTTACAGGCATTAATGGCAGTGGAACCTTTTATCATTTTTCATCCGGACAGGGTTTCTCTAAGGACAAACCCAACATTTATGCCAAAGGTAGTATCCAGTGTGGCTCTTAACCAAACCATTAATTTGCCAACATTTTATCCAAATCCCCAGAATAAAGGGGAGAGACTTCTGCACTCTTTGGACATACACAGGCAGCTACGCTTCTACTTGGACAAAACAAAAGCTTTCAGAAAAACTGAGCAACTGTTTGTAGCATATGCTGCAGGATCACAAGGAAAGGCTATCTCAAAGCAGACTATTTCAAAATGGATAGGACACTGCATTCGTTTCTGCTATGCACAGCATGGCAAGTCAGTGCCTAAGAATATTAGGCCACATTCTACCAGGGCAGCAGCCACTTCAGCAGCCTTTCTCAGAGGAGTACCAACCAAGGAAATTTTGGAGGCTACAACTTGGAGTTCAGTGCACACTTTTACCAAGCATGATCACTTACCTCTTTGCTCTACATCCAGAGCAGGCTTTGCCACTGCAGTTCTGCAGGGTCTCATAGCCACTCCTAATCCTATTTAGACCCAGCCGCCCTACCTCAGCTTTGGGATTCAACCCAAGTGTAATGACTGCAACAGTGAAACATGATGAACATAGTACAGTTGTGTACCTACCATAAATGTAGATGTTCGAGTGTATTCACTGTTGCAGTCCAGGTTAGCCACCCTCCATCCCCCTTTCCTTGCTGGGACTTATCTGTACTTCTCTATCCTATACAACCTATGTGGTGTATTTGCTTGTAGACGAAGGTATTGTTTTTATTTTACTGTATGTTTTTATAAGCAATATGTATTGCCTACCTTCTTGGGGGCACCTGACATCTGGGGCAAGAAAAACTGAAGAAAATGGCGTCGGCTGCATCTTATATACCCCTGGCGCACTGACGTCAGGGAAAAACAGCAACCGGCGCCGGACTAGGACTTTGGAATTCAGGCCGACTGCGGGTAGCCTGCCAGCAGGATAACCCAAGTGTAGTGACTGCAACAGTGAATACACTCAAACATCTACATTTATGGTAGGTACACAACTGTACTTTTCCGAGCGACTCTCGGAGCCGCGGACAGGGAGTCGGACCTGAGGGAATGGATTCTTTGGCTCCGACCTTGGGCCTCAGACTACCCTTGCTTCGGCTCCGGTCCCCGCTTCAGATCGGGGGAGGGCATCTTCCTTGCTGGGTGCTAAGGAGTTCCGCTCTCCCTCGGCCTTCGAAGTGGTGGAGAGGGTTTTCTCCCAGGGATTGAGACCCCAGCCCATCCCCTCAGATTCCACCCAGGCCCCCCTGGATTTGGCGATGACTCCCTTCATCCTGTCTCAGGGACAGCCCGTGCCAGAGGATCCCCAGGTTAATTTCCCTGAGGAAACCCCTGCGGCTCATGAATTCCCCTTCTCAGAGTCCCACTGAAGAGGGTCACCATAAGCGCAAGTGCAAAAGGAGGCACTTGGACTCCCCCAAGTCCCTCACTACGGACACTGACTTAGATGAAGGAGAAGCTTGTCCCAGGTCACCTCCCAAAGACGTCTCATTCAGAGAAATCATGGAGATCCTCCGCCAGAGGGGAGGTTTGTCAGCTCCAAAACCTTCTGCGGATGAGTCAGTGTTCTTGGAGGCCTTTGGCACAGGCTTATCTACTTCCTGGGTGTCCCCGCCAGCGGACCCCTTGGTAGACCTTATCACCATGAGGGCATGGAAGGAGCCTGACACCGTACAGCCCATCCCCAAATGCCCTGATAAAATTTTATCTCCCCCTTCCGACAGACAGCCCTGGTCAAAAGGAGCTCCAGTTGATGCTATGTTGGTTGTAGCAGCCACAAAGAGGGAACTAGCACAGGAGAGTTTTCGATCCGTGCACTGAATTATTTGGCACATGTGATCTGGCTTCAGTGAGACCTTGCTTCGGAATTCGCTGAGTCACCCCCAGAGTCTTTATCGCTGCAGGACAGACAGTTGTTCTCTGCGAAAATGTCTACTCTGAAGTCAGTCTCAAACACATCGATGCAGCTCCTTTCCCATGCCACGGAAAGAGCAGCTAGGGTGGCTGAGACAGGCATAGCCATGAGGTGTCAGTTCGCGGACCCTTTCAAGGCATCTTTTATCAACGCTCCCTACGACGGTTCTTCCCTTTTTGGGAAGACAGTACGTGACACACTTGCCCAGAGCGAAAAGGACGGGAAGACTTTGTCTGCCATTGGGATCCGCTTCTCTAACCCTCAGCGGTCCTTCTCTAGGAATCAAAGAGGGCAGAAGAAGATGTGGTTCTAAAAATCTTAGTTTTCCCGGGATTCTCAGGACAACTATTCCCCCAGAGGCAGAGGGAGACAGGATCAACGCCGACCCAGAGGTAGAGGGGGTCCCAGAAATTTTGGGTCTAGGGAACCTTTTTCTGATAGACCCGGTCAGCGGCCCTGAGAGGTTGCCCGACTGTCCTACTCTGGAGGCAGTCGGGGGAAGATGGCATGGGAGTCCATTACGACAGATCGCTGGGTGTTACAGATAGTATCCAGAGGTTACACTATCCCTTTTGTTACCACTCCAAATATTCCAAAACACCTCCCAGATGTTCCACCCACTCACAGGGAGGCTGCAGCTCTAGAGGTTTCAAAGCTGCTTCTCAAACGAGCCATCAAACAGGTCTTCTCGATAAGTCCAGATCAGGTGTCTACTCAAGGTTATATTTGATGCCAAAAAAGACGGGGGACTTCAGGCCCATTCTAGACCTGTCAACATTAAACCTGTCTGTAGCCAAACAGAAATTCCAGATGGTCACCCTACAGTCCATTCTACCTTATCTCCGAGAGTGCGACTGGATGTGCTCGTTAGACCTCCAGGATGCTCACTACCACATCAAGATACACAGAAGCTCCAGGAGGTTTCTGCGCTTCCGGCTGGGAGCCAGTCATTTTCAGTTCAGAGCCCTACCCTTTGGTCTCACCACAGCCACCAGGGTGTTCACCAAGGTAATGGCAGTAGCAGCGGCTCACCTTAGGCTTCAGGGTATTCAGGTGTTTCCATACCCGGACGACTGGCTCTTCACTGCTCCCAACAAGCATCACCTGTGTCTGGCCCGAGATTACTTCATTCGTTTGGCAGATCTACTGGGAATTTGTCAATGTTCAGAAATCCCATTTGCAACCGGTACAAGTTCTAGACTTCATTGGGGCACGGCTAGACACTTTGCAGATGAAGGTTTTCTTAACACCAGACAGGATCTTACACCTCAGGTGCCACATAGCTCAGATAGCGAACTCCAAGTCTCCAAAGGCGAGCGAGGTTCTCCGGGCTCTGGGCTCCATGGCTGCCTCCATATTGATTCTCCCTTGTGTGCGCCTTCATATGCGGGTTCTTCAATGGACTCTGGCTGTTCAATGGTCTTGGCTAGACCTGTCCATGGAATTTCCGATCAAGATCAGTCACGTCTGCAGGACGTCTCTTCTTTGGTGGTTAATTTCACCGGAGATATCAGAAGGACGCACCTTCGCGTCATCTCCAGTCCAAGCCACAGTGACCACGGATGCCTCCCAACTCGGGTGGGGGGGGCACTGTTTGGGAAGGACAGTCCAAGGCATGTGGTCCCAGTCAGAGACCAAGTTGCACATAAATGTTTTAGAGATGAGGGCAGTGCTTTTAGCATTGGAAGCCTTTCACATTGTCCTTCCTCTCGGATTGATTGCAATTCTTTCAGACAACATGTCGGTTGTCTAGTATATCATCAAGCAGGGGGGATCCAGATCCTACCCCATATGTCACAAGGCCATGAGAGTGTGGGAATGGGCGATCTCCACCGATCGGTTTCTGATAGCAATGCACATCCTGGGGTGCTCCAACATTTTAGCGGACAGATTGAGTCGGGCTATTCTGATGCCGTATGAGTGGTCTCTGAAACAGTCAGTAGCGGAGGAGATCTTCCTTGCATGGGGTTAGCCTTGCTGTGATCTCTTCGCATCTCCTTCCAACGTGAAGTGCAGTGAGTTCTTCGCTCTGATTCCCTCACCAGGGGAAGTCCGCAGAGACGCTCTAGCCTATGCTTGGCCCCCCCGGGCTTCTGTATGCTTATCCACCATTGCCACTCATTCCAAAGTTTCTTCAGAAAGCTTGCCGACTGCGGTGCAAAGTGATCCTCATTGTCCCGTTCTGGTCTCATCAGGTTTGGTTCCCATTCCTTTGGCCTCATCTCTTAGCTCCCCCGTGGGTTCTGGATCCCTGCCCGGATCTAATCTGCCATCCGTCAGGGGTTCGTCCGCCCGATCTGGGCAGCCTCAGGCTGTGACAGCCTGGTTGCTCCAGTTCTGTTGATTGCCAGGACCCCCAGTCTTTCATCCCTGGTAAAATCCATTCTGGTGGCTTCTCTTAAAGATTCCACTAGGAAACTTTATCGCAGTAAATGGAAGCGTTTTTCCATTTGGGCCTCACAGAGAAAACTAGATCCCTGTTCCAGCAGTGTTGGATTTCCTGTCTGGCATTTTTCAGCAAGAAGCTAGTTCCTCCACAGTGAAAGTACAATTGGCATCCATTTCCAGTTTTCACGTTAGTGAAGACAACATTGCCTTAGCCTCCTCTAAGCTGTGTAAAGCTTTTCTTAAAGGTACTTTTGTGTTATGTCCAGCTGTCAAGGATTCAGTGCCTCCTTGGGACCTTACCTTTGTTTTACAGACATTGGTGGCTCCTCCTTTTGAACCTGCAGCTTCGGTGGATTTGAAATTTTTGTCCTGGAAGACCGCTTTCCTAGTCGCCATTACATCTGCTACGAGGGTTTCTGAGCTTCAAGCTCTGTCTGCCATGCCTCCGTATTTGGTCTTCCACAAGGATAGGGTCTCTCTCCGTACTAATCCTTCCTTCTTACCCAAAGTGGTATCTGAAGCAAACATAAACCAGTCCATTAATCTGCCTATTTTCTTCCCTAGCTTCCAAAATAAAGGTGAATACAAACTTCATTTGTTAGATGTTCATAGACAGCTTTGTTTTTATCTTCCTAGAACAAAGTCTTTCCGCAAGACTGACCAATTGTTTGTTTCCTTTTCCAAAACATTTCTGGGAAAAGCTATTTGTAAAGTTTCTTTGGCCAGATGGATCACTCTTTGTATTTCACATGCCTACAAAGCAAAAGGTTTATCTCCTCCTGGTATTGTTAAGGCTCACTCTACCAGGTCCATGGCGACTTCTGCTGCCTTTTGATCTAGGGTGCCTTTGGATGACATTTGTGCAGCAGCGACCTGGGCCAATTCACATACCTTCATTTCCCATTACAAATTAGATCTGATTTCTAGGGGTAGAGCATCCTTTGACTCTGCGGTGCTCAGGAATATCCTTCCATAAGGGCCTCCCAGGATTGGAGTAGCTGGCGACTCTGTCCCACAGGTTGCAGATAAAATGAAGTTAACTACTTCAGATAAAGAAGTTATGTACTCACCATAACATTCCATCTGAGTAGTTATACTTCATTTTTTTGCAACATTCCCTCCCTCCGTCCCCCGGACATTGTCCTGTCTTTTCAGGTTTGGTTCATTGGGCTGAGTTGCTTTGCTTATGTTTTTAGTTGCAGCAAACTCAATCTGAGGGAAGATAGGAGATGGCAGGGCATTATGGGTAAGGGGAGGAGCTCGGAGCTTGGAGCAGATGCTAGAAAAAAAAGTTGCCGGCTCGGATCCGATATGGATCCGTATACTCACAGGTTGCAGAAAAATGAAGTATAACTACTCTGATGGAACGTTATGGTGAGTACATAACTTTTTTTTTTCCACCATTGTACCAAAGGGCCACATCATTTAGTCACTTTACCACTTTATAAGAATAAAGAGTGCTAGGCAAGTATCTCTGCCATGTTAGGAACTTACTGATGACATCTACTCACCTCTGATAGGAAGGTGTTGGAAAAGCTGAAGCAAGACTTTTAGTAGAGCGTCTTATAGCTTCCATAGTGCAATATCATATGTTTCACTGTAATTTTCCCTATAGTGATGCTTTGGCTAGGCCTGAAGGCTTCAGTGCATGTTTGCCCAGATGGCATATCTAAAGTCTATAAGAGAAACATGAAAATAAAATAATTTAATATGTATTTTAATATGAAGTAGTCATTCTTTACCATAGCTACATATTTAACCCATCAGCCCATATATATTTAAAACATTAAAATGACTCCTTTTGTCCTCGTTTTGCAAAATGCTTAGTTATGAATAATTATATAAAATCTTGTATACCTACTTTTCACAAGAGGTTCAGAGGTTCTTTTTAGCTTTCTGGCTTAGGACCTATACAGTGACCTCCTGAGGGGAAAGCAGGCTTTCATTTTGGTGGAGGGCCACTGATCCTTCTACAGAATCTCTCCAGCCCTCAGTCTTCTATGTAGTCTCAGTGTATACAGGTGTCCCATAAGCACCACACAGGCTTGCTTTCTAGTGCCTGCAAGGATAACTCTCTTGATGACCCCATCAAAGTCCTCTCCAGTCAGGAAGTATTGGGGAGGGGGGGATACTTTTGCAGTTGTACAGGATTCACTGCATCTTAGAGAACCATTACATGTGGCCTGGTAGGCTGAATGAATGGTCCCCCCTTATGCTATTCTCTGAAACCCATAATTCTACCACTATTTAAAGCTCTATTGACAGCTCTGGCTATTTCAGTGGATTTCTTGTGACAGTCTATCCTGGCTTCAGAAGAGGAATTGAGTGGATGGGGGGAGGGTTACTGCTATCTCTTCCTGGTTCAAAATGGGATGGGTGATTTTCATCTCATGGCAGACCTCTGCAGCTTCATACACTACATTTTTTGTTTTTGTTTTTTTTTTGTTATCCTAAGAAGATTGTATATTTTTCCCAGTGTATTTCTCTGGTTCCATTGAATGTTGATGAAGCCATTTTCAGTTCAGTTTAGTTTTTATTTATTTATAGTTGGCAACTGAAGTACAGACCTCTTTTTAAATATAACTAAGTACAAAATAATGTGTTCAGCAATCAGATTCTGATCTTCACCCTTCATTTTTATATAAAGTTAAATAGGTACCAATAAAACCTGAATGCAGATATTGCATCATTTTTTCTTAAAAATGCTGTGGCTCCAGATAGAAAAAGTTCTAAGTAATTCATTGGAAAATGTAATAGCTCTAAATGAGTGATTTAGTCATTTTTACCTTCAAATAGTATGGAATTTCCAAACTGCATACTGAAGAAACTGTAGTCATTCTTGGTATATAATACTGAAATTTTATAAACAAGGCCCATAAAAATTGCTTTTATGTGATTCTGTTTTGTAGGCTCAGTCCATGTGTTACTGTATACAGAATACAGTGATGAGTTAAGATCTAAAGTGTTGTATGTAAATTTAAGTTGTTAAGGGAATACAGTTTTCCTCATGCATTTTCACTGCTGTCCAGTTTTAATAATTGCAATAAGTGACCTGATAATGCTGTGAAATTATGGGATAAGGTACTAACTAACGGATATAAAACTGCAAGTCTTTGGAAAATAGTAGTACATACTTATTAATATGATGGTCAAGTTTTACACTAGGATCTATTATAAATACCAAAAAGAATGTACCAGGATATTTTAAGACATGTCAGAACCCACTAGCTGTTCCTTTGGTAGTTTTGAGGATAAGAAAAAATTGGAAAAATAGCTTAGTTTGGATCTTGTTTGTGTTTATTTTAAGCCATGACCTTCTCACAGGTCTGTGCTGCTAAAATCATGCTCAGAAGTAAGAAGGTCAGATACTTGGACTCCACAACGCAAAAGGTAGTATTGTCGTCAATGTATTTTTTTCTAGATACTTTGCCCTCTTGCCTGCCTACCATTAAGCCTTCCCCCGTCAGATCCATTCCCCTGTACTAGGGACAAAACCAGTACAGAATGAGGGTGAGCCATCCAGGCAGCCAGTAAGGTTTGTTTGTGCCTTTGCTACCCCTCCATCCTCTGTTTATGTGATGGGATGAGATGGAACCTTGTCCTCTGTCCAGGCTAGCCTGGCTTCCCCACCCTAGACCAAGGCCTTGTGGAGTCCCTGCTAGGTTTGTAGTACAGAACTAATTACCTCTAACTCCCCACCCCCACATGATTGCATCATGCTGAGTGGCGACTAAGGAAACATTTGTATAAGGCCCTTATCTTGCATCCTGCTGATGATATGAGCAACTGTCACTGCAGGGACTTCCTGCACCTTTTTGTCCATGCATATGTGCTTCTTTACATCTGCTGGTAGGGAGTTACTGTTCACATGCTATGGGAGTTACAGCCACATAATTTTGGGTAATGGCATGCATTTCTGCAAGCCTGTCCTTGTAGGCAACACATTTCCAAGCCAGGAAACCACCTATCCCTTGCCTGGCTTATTCAGCATGTAGGCTGCTACTCAAACACAAGTCACATGGGTCACAGTCAGAGCTTTACCCCTTTGCATCCAAGAGCTGGATCATTCATCAGTGTAAATTTTAAAAGAAGAGATAATCTTAAACATTTAATATATCTGTTACAGCCAAGAAGGAATGAAGAGCTTGAATAGACTGCTATGGAAGCAGACTCTATAGAACAGAGGAATAAGACACTCGCTGCACCCCAGATGACCTGTGTTTAACTAGTGGCATGGAAGTTGGAGAGACTGGCCACATTGAGGGGTCTAGTGTGCCTATGAAGCTTAGCAAGGAAGTGTGGCATACATGGTAGTGTGCTTGCATCTCCTGAGAGCAGCTATCATGAGGGACGGAAAAGACAGTCTGTATGATCACCTGATTGGTCTACTTCCTAACAATCCACTGTCTCCTCAACTAGAAAGCAAATGAATTTGAGAGCTTCTGTCCCAGTGGACAAACAAATGGGTTAGTTAGTTGCAGGAAGGGAGCCATTGGGATGATGCTGCATACTCCCATATCCACCCCACCCAGAAAAGGTGCACTTGTAGAACATCTCCCTTTGTTCAGAAAAGACCAGATCCCTTTAAGGGTGGGAGTTCAGCTGTAACATGAGGGAATAACAGAATCATGGGCTTTGCATAGTTCGGTAAACAAAGCCATGCAAATTCAGAATACTTTTGGGCTTGATAAGGCTGTTATACTAAAGAAGTTTTAATAAGTGCAAAATAACCTTTGTGGATACCGTGCTGGAAACTGACCAGGAAAACTGCTATCTAAATAGTCCTTCAACTGCTCTGCCAGTAGATTTCAATTTATTTTACATAAATGAACAAAACATGTAAAAAGGTAACACAGAAGTATCACTCAGGCAAAAGCTTCAAATACACACACACACACACACACACACACACACACACACACACACACACACACACACACACACACACACACACACACACACACACACACACACACACACACACACTTTCTCTCCCTCTCTCCACAGTAACAGGAAGACAGTTGTGGTTCTCATTAATCTGATCAAAATGTAATAGGGAAGATTAAAAGGGCAAGGAGGTATGCTGTTCTGATTTGCAATAGCTTTCTTAAAAGATAAGTAGTTATTAAATTCCTTGGATATTTTAATGTCTGTCTCTAGCTTCCAGCTGTTAGCTTTTATACTGTTAATCACAGCATCTTTTACTACATAATATGCTGTCCTCAAGCTTCCAGATTTGATATACATTCCCCCGACTTTTCCTGTTACTGGACCAGTAGATTTTTTCCTTTCTTACACTTAACTTCTTTGCAGACCAGTTTTCTTGTAATCCTTCTCTTCTTTAATTGAATATCAGCTAATATAACATCATTTGCCAAAGGAGCTCTTTAACTTTTATCCTGATCTTATGCAGAAGAGCTAGACATCCAAAATATTGTCTGACTGCTGATAAATATTATTAGATGTAATGGGATCCTATCTCGCCTACATTCATGACAGATGGGTTCGGAGCCGATCCATCGGCTCCGACTCGGCAACTTATATACTAGCACGAAGTCTCTCATTGGCTGGGCTATACCCTATCCCAGGATGCACTACACCTGCTTCCCCAGATCTCGTTTGCCGCTTTACTAGCTGGACGTGGTCTCGACTTGGCTGGAGCTAAGTGATTTATCTTTACCTTTATTGGTCTTTGACCTTGGGGTTTCTTGTCAGATATTAACCAAACAGCTGTTTTAACAGCTTCTTTATCCTATTTTTGAAAGTTTGAGTACTAAGTGTTGTCTGGTACTTGTTCTTTTTGTTGTCGGGCAAGGCCCGTTTTAGTTAGAGGGCCCTTGCCCTATCCTAGTGTAGTTTTAGTTAAAAGTTTTTTTTCTACTATTAACTTAATTCCTTTGTGTTTTTTGTACCTACGGGCCAAGCCCGTTTAAATTAGAGGGCTTTGGCCTTGGTATTTTGTCAGTTGTTTGTGAGGTAAATTCTACTGTGTCTCGCCTTTCAGTTGGCTATTTTTCTTATAGTGCTTATTTTGTGGTGAACTCTATTTCTTTAGGTACCTGTACTATGTCTAAAGAACAGAAGTCAGGGTTTAAAAAACGCACTCGGTGCAGTTATAAAATGTCCATAACAGACAGCCATTCTATTTGTGTTTATTGTTTGGGGCCGAAACATTTACAAGAAACTTGTAGCGTATGTCATGCCTTTTCTGCTAGAGTTCTTCAAGAGCGTAAGAACAAGCTCATTTTAAAAGGGCTTATTAAACCCTCCTTTGAGGAAGCTTTGAATCCTCCTGTTGCTTCCAAAAAGAAAAGATCATCGGCTCCGACAAGTCCGTCGGAGCCGACTTCTAAAAAGAAAAAGTTGACCTCTTCTTCCTCGGCTCCACTGACTTCGGGGCCGAGTGTCGAAGTCTGCCTCGATACCTCCTACCGGTTCCATTGTCTTGAGCCGCAAGTTGGAGTATCGAGGTGAATCACCTCCATCGGCTCCAATGGCTTCGGGCGGTGGAAGTGTGCAGCTCAGACTCTTCCCCTCGGCTCGAAGAAAAGGCTTCTTCGGCCGATAGTGATCCATGAGTTGGTGGAGTCGGCCGACAGTATTGGAGCCGTTTCGGAGCCGGTCACCTTCTCCCTCGGAGCCGAGAGGAAAGTCTTCTCGAGTGTCTACCTCCTCTAACTCCTCGAGACTATCGGATTCGGACCTGGATAGGGTTTTACAGAGGCTCTTCCAATCTCCAGTATTTGCTAAAATGGTCTCGGCTCCAGCACAGTTTGCTTCGGAGCCGATCCCCCCTCCTACACTCTTGATTCCTCCTCCAACCTCTTCTGAGTTGTTGGAGCCGGTGGTGGTGGAGCAATGTGGAGCCATACGGTCGGAGCAGAGACCCCTATCAGGCCTTTCGGCTCCGACCATGCTTCCTACCCTGTCCTCCGGTTCAGGGTTTGGCACTGCGACCTCTACAGCCGGGCCGAGGGAATACTTTGGGATTAGGTGCTTGGTGCCTAGTCTTCCCCTCGGAGCATCGGCTGCTGGAATTCCCAGTGCCATCGTGGCCTCTAGACCAGTGACTTCCTTGGATTCTGGAGGTCCGGCCTTTGAGGCCATGAGGAGCGCGCTGGCCATGCCCTTGCCGGTTCAACTAGACTCTACCTCACCGTCCCTAGATTTGGAGACTGGTGCCTCTGTTGCGTTGCAGCCCCCCGGCAGCAGGGCCCCAGGGCCTGAGGATACCCCAATCGGGGGTTCCCTTCTTCCGGGTGGTCCGTCCGAAACCGCTTCGGACGAACCTCCACGGAAGAAATTGTGCAAGAGGAAGCACGTAGACTCCCAAGATGAGTCTATTACATCGGATACTGACCTCGATGACGCTGAAGGGTCCCCCAAATCATCTTCGGATGATATCTCCTTCTCAGATATCTTGGAGATTCTGAGACAGAGAGGTGACTGGCAAGCCAAAACCCTTCAACTGAGGAGTCAGTCTTCCTCAAGGCCTTTGGAGCCCAGCCCTCCGCCTCCTGGGTGTCTCCGCCCTTTGATGAACTCCTTGATGTGGTTTCTCGAAGGGTGTGGGAACACCCTGATTCCGTGGAACCGGTGCCTGCGAGGCCTAACAAATTCTTGTCAGCTCCCCAGAAAGAATTTCTCACTAAGGGAGTACCGGTAGATGCTTTGGTGGTGGCTTCTGCCACACAGCAGGACGTGGCAGAGGCTTCGGCGTCTATTCATCCTCCTAATAAGGATTCTAGGAGTATGGATAGATGCGGAAGCGTACCCTGTCCTCAGCGGCCTTTACCTTACGGTCGCTGAATTATTTATGTCATTTTACGAGGCTCCAAAGGGATCTTCTCAAAGAGCTAAATGACTCCCTTGTTGGTAATCTACCTGAAGCGCTGGCCTCGACTGTTGGCGCACAGATGATTACTCTTTCTTCTATTGTTAACTCGTCCATGAGGCTCATCTCGTATGCGGCCGAGGGGAAGTAGAGCAGCGGAACAGGCGTTGCCCTTAGGAGACAAGCCTGGTTACGCTTGTGTTCGTTTACGGAGGCCTTCAAGTCTTCCTTCGCCGACGCCCCCTTTGATGGGTCATCTTTGTTTGGACCCAAGGTGAAGGACACGCTAACTTGGTGCGAGCAGGAGGGCAAGACTTTGACTGCCGTTGGGGCCCGTTATTCCGCTCCTTCCAGGCCTTATCCCAAGGCTGGGAGAGGAGGGAAAATGTAGTTAAAAAAATCCCAAAAGTCTTTCTCTACTCCACCCAGTGATTCCCCCTCCAGAGGCAGGGGGGGGGGGGAATTTTGGAAGACGCTGCCCCAGAGGTGGCAGAGGCCCCCGTAACTCTGGAGACCGCGATTCCTTTCGTGGTTCTTCATACAACCAGCGTTCCTGAGTGGTTGCCCGACTGTGCAACTCCGGAGCCAGTCGGGGGTCGCTTTGCGGCGCATCCACAAGCTTGGGAATCCATTACAAGCGATCAGTGGGTGCTTCGCATTATTACCGGAGGATATGTCATCCTTTCAGCAAACCCCCCTTTTCCTTAAGGGAAATCCCGGACGTGCCACCCAGTCAGCGGGATCAGGCAGCATTAGAAATTTCAAAACTGCTAGAAAAAAGAGCCATCCAGCCTGTCCCCACCGACCAGATCGGATCAGGAACTTACTCAAAATTATTTTTGGTGCCAAAAAAGACAGGGGACTTCAGGCCCATTTTGGACCTCAGTGCATTGAATCGTTTCGTCAAGAAGTCCAAATTCCGAATGGTCACTCTTCAATCTATTCTTCCTTTGCTGGAAAAAGATGCATGGATGTGCTCAGTAGATCTCCAGGACGCTTACTATCATATTCCCATAGCTCAAGAGTCCAGGAGACATTTACGCTTCACTCGGAGCCAGTCATTTCAATTCGAGCACTGCCCTTTGGTCTCACCACAGCTCCCAGGGTGTTCACCAAGTGTCTGGCAGTGGTAACTGCTCACCTGAGAAGTCTGGGATTCCAGGTGTTTCCTTATCTAGACGACTGGCTCCTTACAGCCACCTCCGAGCATCTACTTCTTCAAGCGCTCAGAGCCACATTCACCTTGGGCCGTTTTTTGGGGATCACATTCAATTTGCAAAAATCTGTACTACAGCCTTCTCAGCGTATTACTTTCATAGGCGCAGACTTAGACACAAGAAGAATGCGCGCCTTTTTGCCGGCAGCAAGAATTCAGATCTTACAAGATCAAATCAAATCCTGCCTTCACTTACAAAGAGCCCCGGCCCATCGAATTCTACAACTGTTGGGCTCGATGGCGTCGACTATACTTCTAGTTCCCTTGGCCAGACTTCACATGCGAATTCTACAATGGCTACTGTCGGTTCAGTGGTCTTATCAGGAACTGCCCTTGAACCACTTAATCATAATAACGGAAAGTTGCCGTCGAGATCTGCGTTGGTGGCTTCTACAGTCAAATCTCGACCAAGGGCGATCATTTATTCCTCAACGTCCCGTTGCCACTGTGACCACGGACGCCTCCCAGGTAGGGTGGGGGGGTCATTACCTGGACAGGTCGGTCCAAGGCACATGGCAGATCCAGGAAACACATTTGCATATCAATGTCCTGGAGATGAGAGCGGTACTATTGGTACTCCAAGCTCTCCATCACGCTCTCCCACAGGGCCCAATTGCGATCCTATCCGACAACATGTCGGTAGTATGGTACATAAACAAGCAAGGGGGTACCAGGTCTTACCCACTATGCAGAGAAGCCTTGAGACTTTGGCACTGGGCGGTAGCTACCAACCGCTTTCTAATGGCAACGCACATACCGGGGAAGTCCAATGTGATTGCGGACAGATTAAGCAGGACCATTCTCTTGCCCCACGAGCGGTCCCTCAATCAGAGTATAGCTGCGAAAATCTTCGACAGATGGGGTCTTCCTTGCTGCGATCTGTTTGCCAGCCCCCACAATGCGAAATGCACAGAGTTCTTCACACTGTTCCCTTCCCAGGGACAGATTCCCAGGGACGCTCTGACCCACAGTTGGCCCTCCGGTCTTCTCTATGCCTTCCCTCCGTTCCCCCTCCTACCGAGGGTGATACAGAAGGCCATTTACATGGAGAGCGAGATGATTCTGATTGCCCCGCACTGGCCTCGTCAAGTTTGGTTCCCTTTCCTACAGAGGCATGCGATAGAAGGTCCATGGTTTCTGGATCCGGTGCCAGACCTGTTGACTCATCAGTCAGGACGGCTTCATCCATCTCTCAGGTCCCTGAAGTTGGCAGCATGGTTACTCCACTTCCATCCTTAGTCCGAGATAATGCTCTCTCGCCGGATGTGGTCCACATTCTGTCTTCTTCCCATAAACCTTCCACCATCAAACTTTATTCCAGTAAATGGAAAAGGTTTGCCTTCTGGGCTCAAGAACGAGGTATTGATCCTCTCACTGCTCCAGTATCGGAGGTTCTGAATTTTCTGGCCTTCCTTTTTCAGTCGGGATCTTCAGTTTCTACCATTAAGGTTCAACTAGCGGCAATCTCTAATTTTCATGCTTCATTTGAACCTTCATTGATGTCTCACAAACTTTGTAAGGCGTTCCTTAAAGGGGCTTGGCTCCTTAGGCCTCCTTTATCTCATCCTGTTCCTCCTTGGGATTTGAATATGGTTCTTGCTGCCCTAACTGCCCATCCTTTCGAACCAGCTGCTACTTGTGATTTAAAATTTCTGTCTTGGAAAACGGCCTTTTTAGTAGCCATAACATCTGCTAGACGAGTTTCAGAACTTCAAGCTCTCTGTTCTGATCCTCCCTATTTGATTTTTCACAAACATAGAGTTTCATTGAAATTGAACCCTGCATTTATTCCAAAGGTGGCCTCTTCTTTCTGTTTGCAACAAACCATAGAACTCCCTGTGTTTTTCCCAGAATTTTCTAATAACGCAGAATATACTTTGCATCAATTGGACGTACATAGACAGTTACGTTTTTATTTGGATAGAACCGCTCAAACGCGAAAATCAAATCAATTGTTTGTCTCTTTTGCAGCGAACAAATTGGGTCAACCAGTATCAAAAGCCTCCATATCAAAATGGATTAAAGATTGTATCACTTTTGTTTATTCACAGGCCAAAAAAGATCTCCCCTTTCCAGTCAAGGCATGGCTACTTCGGTAGCTTTTCACTCCAAGTTATCCTTTGATGATATTTGTGCTGCGGCAACCTGGACTTCTCCGCACACTTTTATTTCTCATTACAAATTGGATGTGGTTTCTCGAGGCAGAGCTTCCTTTGGTTCCACGGTTCTCAGGAGTGTGTTCCAATGAGCCACCCGGGATGTAGGTGCTAGGGACGCTGTCCCATCTGTCATGAATGTAGGCGAGATAGGATCCCATTACATCTTTTAGTTATGTACTTACCATAACTTTGGATGTATGGGATCCATCTCTACATTCATAAGTACCCACCCTCCTTCCCCTGCCTTTTGGATTTAGAGGAGCTGTAGTCACTTTTTTCTTGGCGTTCTTTCTTGAAGAACTTTAGTTGGTTATAGTGACTTATAGTGTCTCTGTGTTTACATGGGTGTATGAAAGCAAACAAACAAGATCTGGGGAAGCAGGTGTAGTGCATCCTGGGATAGGGTATAGCCCAGCCAATGAGAGACTTCGTGCTAGTATATAAGTTGCCGAGTCGGAGCCGATGGATCGGCTCCGAACCCATCTGTCATGAATGTAGGCGAGATGGATCCCATACATCCAAAGTTATGGTAAGTACATAACTAAAAGATGTTCTTCATTCCACATTGCTGCAGTCCTAACTATTGGGTAGTCCGCTGTCCAGTCGGCCCGAATACCAAAGTATATGGCTGACGTCGGTCAGGGCGCATTAGACTGACGTCAGTACGTCAGGGTACTAATGCGCATGACCGACGTCATATCCCCAGTCTTTTTTGCCGCATGGTCCGATGCAGAAGCAATTTTGCGAGGGCAGGTTGGCGTTCTGAAAGTTTCTGAAGTCAGAGTTTCAGACCGAATCAAAGTTGGCTAAGTACCCCGTTGGGGAATATTTTGGTTTTTTCTTGCCTCAGTATTTAACGGATGTCAGAAAAAGTGAATAACTGTATTTCTTGTGGGATACAGATACCTCATAGGGATTACCATACTTTGTGTATACCTTGTTTAGGGCCTGAGCACGACGTTGTTGGATGCCGCTCTTGTGCTAGATTTAACAAACGCACTATTAGCGAAGGTTAGACTGTGCCAGGTTAGTGTTTGGGAAGCGTTGTAATTATAAAATGCCGTCGGATGCTCCGGCCGCTTCGGCTAAAAAACGCAAAGAAAAAGCAGAAAAGCCTAGGGGGGGGGAACCGCCAGTCCCAGAAGTCGGTTCTTTGGAGGGCTCAGTGGAGCGGAGGTTTTGCCAGGTGTCTCTTTGGAGTCTCAGGAAGAGACTTTACTGTTACAGGATGTATCCTCTCAGGAAGTAGGCCAGGCTGAGGGGGCTTCTCAGGTGGCTGTTCTTCCCTCTCTTCCTAAGGTGGTTAGAGCCTCTCCTTCAGTTTCCAAGGCTTCTTTGAGGCGCAGGCCAAGTTTAGCTTCTGTGGGGGTTTCTCCTAGTACTTCAGGATCTTTGCCTAAGAAACATATGCTTAAAATGGCAGAGGATTTGATTACTATGATTAGGGGTTCTATGCCCCCTCCTGATAAGAGGCCTAGGGTGGAACCTGAGTTTGAGAGTTTTGAGCAATGCTCGGAGGCTTCGGAGTCTTCGGCTGAAGACTTGCAGGAGTACCCTCCTTATTCTGATTCTGATGTGGATGATTCTACTCCTTCTGCTTCTCCTCCTGAGGATTTTTCATTTTGAGACTCTGCATTCCATGAGGGAGCATTTTAAATGGGAAGGTCAAGATTTCTCTGATTCCAGGAAAAGGCTTAGGGAATTCTTGTTTTACCCCAGCATAGGCCTTTAGCTATACCTCCTGTTTTGAATGTGGTGGAAGATGTGTTTGCAGAGGCTTCCCTGAATCCTGATTCTTTGCCTCCTGCCCCAGTTAAACCGGATAGGTATTATAGGGTGCCTGAAGCTCATAAGTATCTTTTTAAGAGTCCTAGGGCAGACCCAGAAACTGTCTCTCAGGGGCCTAAAGGTGTGAAGGCCTCAGTTGTTAAAAATCCTGTCCCTCCTGATAAAGAGGCAAGGGCTTTGGATAGATGGGGAAAGAAAGTGTATACTTCTTCCACTTTAGCCATGAGGGCGTTGAATTGTCAGTTTCACATGTTAAAATATCAGAATTATCTTCTTTCACAGTTGAAATCTAAGGTGGATGCTCTGGCTGAAGGTATTGAGTGTAAAGAGTTGCAGGATTTAGTTCATGTGTCTGAACAGGTCGGTAAACATTCTTTGCAGTGTGGTTTTGATGCTGTGCAGGCCTCCTCCAGGGTGGCTGCCACTGGTTCTGTTCTTCGTAGGCACGCCTGGCTGAGAGATCAGAATTTAGCTGAGCATGTTAAGACAAGGATTTTGGATGCTCCTTTACAGTCTGATGTGTTGTTTGGTTCGCCTGTGGAAGCAGTTTTGAAGAAAATGGAGGACAAGGCTAAGTCTATGCAAACTGTTAAAGATTTTTTACAGGTGCAGCCTCCGAAGTTTAGTAGAAATTGGCCTACTAAGGGATGGACTTATCCTGCTTATGATTCCCAGTCTAGGGGTAGGTCTAGACGTGGTAGGGGCAGAGCTCAGGGTTCTTTTAGGCCTAGGACAGGGAGTTCTCCTGCTCAGACTTCTGGTGAGGGCAGGGGTCAGTCCTTTCGTAAGCAGACCCAATGACCTACCTTTTCAGCTGCCAGTACATTCTCGCCTGGCAGCACCTTTGGGAGGAAGGCTGTCTCTTTTCAAAGAAAATTGGGATTTAATTACCCAAGACAGATGGGTTCTGGATATTATTCACCACGGTTACAGGTTTTATTTCCATACCTTGCCTCCTTTCAAAGGCATGCCAGACATTCCTCCTCTTCAAAGGACAGAGGCTCACAAGCAAATTTCTCTGTTGCTCCACATAGGGGCCATTCAGTCAGTTCCTGTGCCGGAAAGGGGCCTAGGATTTTATTCTCGCCTGTTCCTAATACCAAAGAAGGGGAACACGTGGAGACCAATTCTGGATTTATCTATCCTCAACACTTATCTGGACATTCCCAAGTTCAAAATGTTGACGTTACAACAGCTTTTACCTCTGCTGGGCAAAGATCACTGGATGGTAACTTTAGATCTCAAGGAAGCTTACCTTCATGTGCCAATCAGACTAAGTTGCAGGAAGTATCTGCGTTTTCGAGCTGGAAATTCTCATTATCAGTTCTCTGCATTGCCCTTTGGCTTATCTACTGCGCCCAGAGTATTCACAAAGGTTCTGGCTCCAGTGATAGCTTACTTCAGGCTAAAAGGAATCCAAATCTATCCTTACTTGGACGACTGCCTGATTCTGGCTCAAGAAAAAGAAGATCTTCTACAGCATCTGGAATTTGTCATAGCAGTGCTAAGATGCCTAGGGTATTCTGTGAACGAAATAAAGTCCAGTCTAGTACCCTCTCAAGACATGTGCTTTCTGGGTGTGAGACTGAATACAGCAGCCCAGATGGCCTTTTTAACCCCGGACAAACGAAAGAATCTTTCCAGTTACTTCCATCATCTATCTCTTCAGTCCGGGCTGACTGCAAGGACAGTCCTTCAAGCCTTAGGGTTCATGGCATCTTGTATTCTGGTGCTTCCCAATGCCAAACTGCATATGAGGAAGCTACAATGGTATCTCAAAATCTGTGGACACAGCACTGCCAGGATTTGGACACTGTCATTCAAATAATACCTTGCATTCAAAAGGAATTTTTGTGGTGGGCTCAGGAATGTCACCTAAACAAGGGACTCTCTGTGACCCGGCCAGAGGCAAGTCAGATTCTAACGACAGATGCCTCAGATGTTGCTTTGGGAGCTCATCTAAATGGAAAGTGGATACAAGACAAGTGGCCTGCCAGACTACAGCATCTACATATCAACATGAAAGAGATGTTAGCAGTTCAGTTTGCATTAATGGCTTTCAAGGAGTTACTTCTTCCAGGGCAGGTGTTGATTCTAACAGACAACACAACTGTCATGTGGTACATCAACAAACAAGGGGGAACACATTCTTACCCATTGTGCAGACAAGCAATGATTTTATGGGAGACTGCGCTCAGTCTGCAACTAACTCTTCAGGCAAGGTTTCTGCCGGGAGCACAGAACTCCTTAGCAGATGTATTAAGCAGACAAATCATGGATCCCCACGAGTGGAAACTGGATCTTCATGTATTTCAAAATTGACAGTGTCATGGGGAACTCCAGACATAGATCTGTTCGCTTCTCCACTAAACCACCAGCTGCCAAAGTTTTGCACGAAAGGATTTCATCACACAGCTTGGACAGTGGATGCTCTTTCTTTCAGTTGGAAAAATCTTCATGTGTATGCCTTTCCACCTCTGCCTCTTCTTCCAAAGGTGCTTCTAAAGGTCAGACAAGACAAGCCAAGGATGATTTTAATAGCTCCAGATTGGCCTCGCAGCACTGGTACCCATTACTAAGGAGTCTGGTAAGGAAGCCTCCATGGCCTTTACCCTTGATTCCACACCTGTTGTCTCAGAGGGACGGTCATCTGCTCAATGTCAAGCTTCACTCTCTACATCTAACAGCCTGGCATATTCTGTTTTGAAAGACAGCAGGTCTCAGCTTCCTCAACAAGTTTTAAATGTGATTATGGAAGCCAGAAGACCTAGTACAAGGAAAGTGTACGCAGAAAAATGGAAGAGATTTTTGTTTTGGAGTGCAGCAAACAATTTGGAGATTACTGAGCCTAATTTGAGTGTGGCTCTTCAATATCTTACTGAGTTACTGGACAAAGGTTTGTCTTTCTCTTCCATTAAGATTCATGCTGCAGCTATTTCAGCTCACTATGATTGTGACCCACCATTGTTTTCGCATCCTTTGTTCAAGCAATTTCTTAGAGGGGCAAAGAATATAAGACCCCCACGTAGAGCTCCTACTCCTGCTTGGGATCTCAATTTTGTGTTGGAGAGACTTACTCTACAACCTTTTGAGCCTGCGGCTACTGCTGAATTGAAATACTTGTCATGGAAGACTGCTTTTTTGTTGGCCATTACTTCTGCAAGAAGGGTTTCTGAGTTGCAGGCCCTTATGGCAGTGGAGCCTTTTTTGATTTTTCATAAGGATAGGGTATCTTTACGTACTAATCCTTCCTTTATGCCTAAGGTGGTTTCTAGTGTGGCTTTAAACCAAACTATTCATTTGCCTACCTTTTATGCAGATCCCCAAAATAAAGGGGAAAAGATTTTGCACACTTTAGATGTACACAGGCTATTGCGTTATTATTTGAGCAGGACTAAGGATTTTAGGCAGTCTCAGCAGTTGTTTGTTTCTTTTGCTTTGACTTCAAAGGGCAAGCCTGTGTCAAAACAAACTATTTCTAGGTGGATTGGATGTTGCATTACATTTTGTTATTCCCATCATGGCAAGGAGATTCCAGCTGGGATTAGGCCTCATTCCACTAGGGCTACTGCCACTTCCACAGCATTTCTAAGGGGTGGCAACTAAGGATATTTTGGAGGCAGCTACTTGGAGTTCAGTGCATACTTTCTCTAAGCATTATCACCTTCCTCTCTACTCTAAGTCTAGGGCTGGTTTTGCCACAGCTATTTTGCAAGGCATGTTGTCAGTTCCTGCTTCCTTATGATTTGCCAGCCTCCCTTACCTCTGCTTTGGGATTCTACCCAATAGTTAGGACTGCAGCAATGTGGAATGAAGAACATAGTACAGTTTTGTACCTACCATAAATGTAGATGTTCGAGGATCCACATTGCTGCAGTCCAATTTACCCTCCCTCCTTCCCCTCTGTGTTTAGGGGTGGTTGTGTAGGTGAGGTTATATTCTGATAATTGTGTATATATTGTATATATATATTTTTTGGTGCAGGTATTTTGGGAGTTTTTGTTTTTGGCCTTATCTTTTCAGGGTCTTCTGACATCTGGGGCAAGAAAAGACTGAGGATATGACGTCGGTCATGCGCATTAGTACCCTGACGTACTGACGTCAGTCTAATGCGCCCTGACCGACGTCAGCCATATACTTTGGTATTCGGGCCGACTGGACAGCAGACTACCCAATAGTTAGGACTGCAGCAATGTGGATCCTCGAACATCTACATTTATGGTAGGTACAAAACTGTACTTTTCTCATCCATTAACTTAGCAAAATAAAGTTTAATCCAGTTCTGATTTGATAGTTTATTGCAAACTACTTCTTAAAGACTGAGACTTAATCATGCCTGGGTATCACATAGGTCATACAAAAAAAAAATATGTTAACATTTCTATCAGAAGTGGTAAATGGTAACTAATGGAATTAAATACTGTTTCACATTTCAGAACACTCGCCCTCTGATTTGTCAGCATCAGTCAGTCAGTAAAAAAATAAGCAGGATTTGAAAAAAAAAAGTCTAGGTTTGTAGCCAGTCGTTGGAGACGAGCTTTGTTACTACCTCTGCAATATTCTCTTGTGGGGCTAGTCACTTTTACAGTAGACTCCCTGTTATCCAGCCTGTGTTTAACTGACCTCCTCTTTAACCAGCCATCAAATTTCTGCTGTAGTCCTAGCAAAAGACAACAGAGAAATAGCACTTCTGCCTCCTCTGGTCTAAATAATGACAGACATTTGAGTTTTAGACTTCATATTCATTAGAAAAATGCATATTAACACAAATCCTGTTATTCTAGCTGATTTATATACTATAAATATTATTTTGTATGCTTTTTCTGTTTAACCAGCCATTCGTTTATCCAGCCTAAGGTCCGGTCCCAGTGAGACCGGATAAGAAGGAGTCTACTGCAGCAGTAGCGTTGTTGCCTCACAGCAAGAGGTTCTCCCGTTCGATTCTCAGCTAGTGTGCGGGGAGTGCTTTCTGTGTGGAGTCTGCATGTCCTGCCCACGGGTCGAGTGGCGTTCTGAAAGACATGCGTGAATGGGTGTGCCTTCGCTGAAGGTTGGGCGTCGAGCTGGCAACTCGGCACTGTGAAAATCTACTGCCAATCATTAGCGGACCGGAGTTCCGCTGTGGCGACCCCTAACCGGGAAAAGCCGAAAGACAACAACAACTGTAGTTAAAATCTCCCATTACAAATCAGTTTTCAGTTTTATTAAACTGTTTTTGGTAGTCAAACACACACTGCATGCCTGCATTTAGTACTACCAAGTTCTTTTGGGGAGGACTGAATAAAGAACATGTTTTTTTTTTCCAAGACATGTATTCTGAGGGTAATGACATTGAAAACATTTTCTCATACTATGATCATCACAAAAGGTTTATACCATCTACCTGCCCCTACACAGACACAATTTACTAAATAATGTCCTGCAAGACCTGTTAGAAAGATTAGTGTCATTCCACCACATTTCAGTTTGTAGGCATCTCTTGTTAAAAAACATGCCAAAAAAGTGATCTATATAATATGTACATACATACACATATATGTATGTATATGTATCTATCTATATATATATATATATATATATATATATATATATATATATATATTTTTTTTTTATATATATATATATATATATATATATATATATATATGTATGTATTTATGGATCATAAATGCTTTGAGTAATTAGGATAACATGCTGCAAACTGTTCATTAAATTCTGAAAATGTTCTGTTGTATTATTTTTTGTCAGAAAGTTGCAGCAAGCCACTTACACGTCACTTTCATGCACAGTCTGTAAAATGTGCTTGTTTAAATGTCCCTAACTCTTCTCTCCCTTTAAAGATCCAATAATAAAATGAGTTTTTATTCTCTGCTTTAAAATGAGACACAGTGAAAGGCTTGGACTCTTTAACTGTTGATTATTTTCATGAATCATCAACTTTTAAAATGAAAGAATGCTAAAGAGAATTCAGGGGGAGGATTTGCCCACAAGAACTCATACATACATATACACACTATATATATTTTACTACTACTACTCTGACAAGCACACTTCTTTCAAAATCTCAAACTCTTTGTCATTCCTTTCAGCAACCAGTAGCAAAACACTGTGCTTGCCTTTGCTTAACAAATTGACTCAAATAGAAGGCACTCATCCATTGACTTTTGTTCCTGAATTTTGTGGAACCTCTGCTAAGGCAGTGAGGATTCTCTGTTCCAAAGTGAAATAATGCTGAGGAGAAGTCGAAGCAAACTTTAACAGCACACAGATTTGAGCAAATTATACAGAATTTTAGTTTACCATCTTTAGGAAATGAGCAGACAGACCCTTCTGATGAAAACAGATAAATTATGTCATCTAAGAGAGTATCCGTTTGCCTGTTTTCTCAAACAATAACTTCCTCTGGTTTGCTTCAGATTCCTGCACAACCAAGCTTGCATGACGGGTGACTTTGTAAGTCAGTCCTCTAGATATTTGAAATCTGGATCTGTAGAACACATTTCCTCCAGATGTTCTAATTCCAGTGCTGTTGCAGAAGGTAAGGAATTAAGTAGGCCACATGCTCAGTCTTGGACAAAACAACCAAGTTTCACGCTTCTAACACAAATAATTTAGTTGCTGATTGATAATCATGCCTATTAACAACAAACAGTTAATGCAACAAGAAGGCAGAGTTCTTAACCTCAGATGTGTCAATTTTATATTTCAAAACAAACTGTGATCTAGCATTGTATTAACAAATAAACAGGAAAGGAAGCACTGACCCTTGTCTGGGTATCGAACCCAGGACTCCCACATTCCATGTGGTTGCCACTGCCACATATGCTGAAAAGTCACTGTTGGAGTGGTTTTCTAGTTGAGAGGTGAACCTGCTGTTGGAGAAACCACGTACCCAACTGAAGAGACTCTTTGCAGGTCCAGTAGCAGTGATAACCACTCTGGAAGTGAAGCGTCTTGGATTCAGTTCTCAGACAAATGTTTTCTTTTCCTGTTTTTTATTTGTTTTTTTATCCTTTTTTGACCTTTTGACCATGTTATTCCCACTAGGCTAGTAACCGTTTTTCAGGGGATACAAAAAATGGTACTTATACTACTAGGGGAAATTTGGCCAGGGCCTCGAGGAACTTCCTCAACTCTTTTTGATAGGTGCTACGGTATCTTTTACATTCACCTGAGCTACCAGTAACTCTGGCAGCTTGGGCCTCAGTTTAACATCTCATTTGAAGAACGGCAAACTCAGGAGCACAGCTCCCCCTTATGCTGTACTACAGTATCAGCAAAACATCTACCTGGCTAGTTACTTCACAGGCAGGGACTAAAGGTGGAGGTGTCTCTGTTTACATCAAAAATAAACATACTGCAAGGTTGGTGAAACAGGACAATGCACTTGAGCTGCTGCAGGTTCAAATCACCATAGGCAAAATCCAATACCACTTCCTTGCAAGTTATAGGTCCCCCTCTATGACCCCAAAAACCCATATCATGTATTAAAACTTATTAGAAACACTAACCATCCAACCCAATACCATAATCATGGGTGACTTTAATTACCCCAGTATTAACTGGGAATGCTATACAACACCAAATATACATGCACTGAGATTCCTGGATTTTGTAAACACAAACTCCCTTGACCAACCAGGGGTCTAACCGTACTGAATCTGGATGTCCTTCTGTTCCTATGTTGCAGTATTCTAGATGTGGGATTTCCTGCCTCAGGCGACTTGTACATCGGCTCCTGTTGCAGTGTGCGTGGGACGTCACGCGTAGGGCCATAAACCAAGGGCCTTAAATGTGATGCCTGCATGCACAATCATCAGAACTTTTCAGCCGCAGAAGACATTCGCATCATACGATCGCCTTTTCACAGACGTCGCATCCTAAAGATAAGTAACCTGTTGCGGTTTTAATTTTCTTATTTTTGTGCCAATTGTTATTGCTAACTCTTAGTTGTTATAGCCTTTAGCTGATGTCAGGAACAAAGGGAAAGTGTCAGTGCAGGCGCCAGATACCCCATAAGGACGCCCATGACAGGTGTGTTTTTTTGCCTAGGCCGGGAACACGATCACTCCTCCTGTGCTGTTTGTCAATCATTTGTCCCTAAGATCTTGCGCAGCCATCTGGCCACGTTAAACCTATACCTGGAGAACCAGCACCTTAAGCGGTTAGCCCTTAGAATGGATCCTGCATCAGAGCCCGCACCCGAACCTCCGTGCAAGAAGGCCAGGTTTCCTAGGTCTTCCTCGCCTGCTGCTCCGCTTCCCGACATACTGCCAATCTAGGGGTTGAGGCGTGCTCGGCGGATCTGTCGAATGCAACGACGTCCCTCGAGGAAGCCGTTTCACAGCCGACGACTGGCACGTTCTTGGAGCTTATCCAGACATCGGCTGTCGATGTTGAGGAGGAACCAGTATTGGTGGTACGTCCGACTGGGATTCAGACTTCAATGTGTTATTGTCCAAACCTGATGCCAGGCCACTTTCTACTTCCTCCCCGGCCAAAAAGAAGCAGAAAACTAGACATACCTCTGCCTCTTCAGAAGTCACTCCAGATTAGCAGGCCTTCACCTCCTCTCTCATGCAGGCCTTTATGGCCCTCGGGCCTTCTGCCTCAGCCACCTCCACCCTGCCTCTCCTGAGCCCTAGGCCTGCTTCTTCTTCTTCCCTCCCACCTCAAGTCATTGAGGAAGAACATGACTCTAATTTCTCATCCTCAGAAGAGTCCATTTCTTATGTTTCCCAGATTGCCTCTCCCCAAGAATATTACCCTCCTGATGAGAAATCTGTGGAAGGGGATCCCCCCCCCCCCCGAGGACATTACTTTTGGTGAGACCATCACCAAGATGAAGGATTACTTTAAATGGGATACATCCCAAATGACTGACACCCAAAAAAGATACTTTGAGCTGCTGCAAGTAGAATCACTCTCCCCTTCGGCGGTACCCCCATTTCTGTCTACTTAACTGGATCCCTTCAACTAAGCTTCTAAGGCCTGACACTCCTAGCCTCTGGCCCCTAAGCATCCTGACTGCTTCTATTAAACCACCCTTGACGAACCCAGCTGTGATTGCCGCCACTACAGATAAGCAATCTAGATTGCTGCCTTCTGCCTCCCTCCTACCCACTGATAAAGATAGCAAGTATATGGATAGGATGGGTAAGAAGGTATACATCTCTTCCTTTTTGGCCTTCAGAGCCATAAATTATCAGACCCACATGACCAAGTATGCATTAGACTTTGTCTCTCAAGCTTCCTCCATGCTGGCATCTTTGCCTGACAGTCCCATTAAGACGGACATTACCTCCAAACTTTCCTTGGCCCATCAGGTAGCCAGGCATTCCATCAGATGCAGCTACGATGCTGCAGAAGCATCTGCCAGTTCTGCAGCATCTGCTTCTGCCCTCAGGAGGTGCTCATGGCTAAGACTCCAGAACCTCCCTGACGATTTCAAGTCTAAAATCTTGGACGCCCCTCTGGACCACAATGTACTTTATGAAGACAGTCTGCTGACCTTTTTAAAAATCTGCAGGAAAAAAGCAAAAAACTTCAGGACATTAAGCTTCTGCTGGTGTCATCCATCCCCAAGTATTATAGGAACTACCTTGTTAAGGCCACCTTTGTGAGATGTAATCCTCAACCCTCTACCTCCTCTTCCAGGTCTAGGAGAGGGGCTAGAAGACCTACCACCTCCAGGACCTCTGCTCCACCACATCCACCCAGACAGCCCTTTCAGGACAGAGGAAGCCCCAGTAATGCATGACTGCCTTTCCCACCTCCCTCTCTCGGACCGCCTTTCCCACTGTCTTCCCCTTTGGCAATCCATCACCACAGACCAGTGGGTCTTAGCCATTATTCAAAAAGGTACTTCCTATCTTGGAAAGAAAAACCACGCAGAAGAGGCATTCCTCTTCCTCCCAAAACCAGGCCCATCTCATGCCACAAGTGCTGGCAGACCTCCTAAAGCTAGGCGCTATAGAACCAGTCCCCCAGGACAGGAAGGAAAGGGTTTCTACTCCCGTCTCTTCCTGGTCCCCAAAAAAGACGGCCCCTGGAGACCCATCTTAGACCTATCCTATCTAAATCTTCACCTGTAGGTACCTTCTTTCGAAATGCTCACTCTTCCCACCCTGCTGCCTCTTGTTCCAGCCAATGCCTTCATGGCCACCCTAGACCTAAAAGAGGTCTACCTACACATACCCATCAGGAACTCCCACAGACAATTCCTGCATGTCTCTGGACCTGCCTATCACTTCCAATTTACTGTCTTGCCCTTTGGTGTCTACATGCCCCCCCCCCCCCGAGTCTTTACAAAGTACCTAGCTCCAGAAACTGCCTTCTGCAGAACTTATCTGATGACATCCTGATTCTGACAGAGTCCAGAGATGCACTGTCAAAGTATCTACATTTCACCATGTCCCTTCTGCAGAATCTAGGGTTCACCATCAACCTCCCCAAATCCTCCCTGACCCCAGGCCAGGACAAGATTTTGTTAGGCTGCAGGATATTAACAGACACAATGAAGGCCTTTCTCCAACAGAACAAGGTTCTGTCTTTGACTTCCCACTTCTAGGAAGCCCTGCTGTCCCAAAAGGCGACAACAAGGCAATTTCCTCTATCTCTGGGGTTTAATGGCAGCGACCATCCCTATGCTTTCACTGGCAAAAATGCACATGCGCAAGCTAAAGTGGTTCCTGAAGAACACCTGGTCCCAGCACCTACATCCTCTAGAGCAAGTCATTCCTCTCCTTCCCTGTCTGAAAAAAGAAATCAGCTGGTGGATCCAGCAAGCACAACTAAACCCAGGTCTCCCACTACAACCCCCCACCCCAACCCAAGTAATGCATACAGATGCCTCAGATTCAAGTTGGGGAGCAACTCTGGCCTCTTACAGGATTCAAGAAAAGTGGCATTCCTCTTTTCAGGCCAAGCACATTAATGTCAGAGAAATGACAGCAGTCCTCTTAGCTCTAAAGACCTTCACTCCCCTTCTGGTCAGTGGTCTCACCTTCGATAACCACATCACCACAACAGTCAGGAAATCCTTCTATGTGGCACACCTCATCACGAAGGGCTTTTCATCCAGAAAAAAGGAGGTCATTGTCCCACTGTACTCATCCCTCATTAGACCCATTATAGAATACAACGCCCCATTTGGTATGTACCTCTCAAGACATCTGCAACAACTGGAAAGGCCTCAGAAATACCTCACTAAAAGAATCACAGGCCTAAAGCAGATGCCCTACGCTGACCACCTTAAAAAACTCCAGCTATACTCTGTCGCATATCGTCTACTCAGAGGCGATCTGTGCTTAGCATACAAGGCCATGTCAAACCCAGAGCTGTTGGACATGCTACACTTAAAGAAATCCCAATCCCTCAGAGCTACACGCTCCAGGGATCTAAACCTTGTCATCACAATAAACAAAACATGCTGGAGGGATAGGTTCCTGACCCAGAGACTCCCCAGACTCTGGAATAGATTGCCCATACATGTCAAGCAGAGTGCCTCTTTGGACCTCTTCAAGAGGAACCTTGACGATTGGATGGGAGAAAGGAAATTCACCCCAGGGATCACGTCAGTCGCCCTGCTAGACAGGGGTCCAGGAAAGTAAATAATGTGGGAAGAAATAGCCAGGGAATTGTTATGGATAGGCTTGTATAGGCCCTAGGGCTGATAGCCTAGTACCAACCTATGAACCTGGTCCCAGGGGTACTACAGATTGTGACCAACAACACGATGGTTATGTGGTACCTCAACAAACAGGGAGGAACAAAGGAATATCAGCTGTGCAGACTAACCCTGCTGATATGGGACTTAGCCTCTCATCACTGCTTAGTCCTGCAGGTGGCCTACATCCCCTCACAGGACAACCACCAAGCAGATCTCTTGAGCAGGACCTCCTTGCCACAACACGAATGGATGCTGAACAGGGAGGTCTTCTTAGATATAGTCCACCAGTGGGGTGCTCCACAAATAGACCTGTTTGCCTCCCCCCAGAACAGGCAACTGCAGACCTTCAGCTCAAAAACCAACTCCCCTCTATCATGGAGAGTGGACGCTTTTAGCATCTTTTGGGAGAGGAAGTTCCTTTATGCCTTCCCCCCATTCCCACTGATTCAGAAAGTCCTTCTGAAAATACAGAAGGACAAACCAAAAATCTTGTTAGTGACTCCCTACTGGCCAAGGCAGCACTGGTTCCCCCTACTTCACAAGCTAGCCAAGGGCAGTCACTTCAAGTTACCATACTTGGTGGACCTGTTGACACAAGACAAAGGAACTCTCCTACACCCACACTAACAGATGTTGTCTCGAACTCTATGGGTGATAAACTTTTGATCCCTTTCAGACACTACTACTCAGATGACATGCTTTCTGTCTGTAGGGAGGCAAGGAAACCTACCACCAGAAAATCTTACCTGGCTAAGTGGGAAAGATTTACATAATGGTCTCTGCACAAGGGAAGGGACCCCTGCTCTGCGGAGGTCCCCTTGGCTCTAAACTACTTGTGTTAATTGATAAAAAGTGGGCTTATTTATTCTCCGTAAAAGTACACCTCTCTGCCATATCAGCCTGTCTGCCCCTGGAACCACCCTTACTTGCCAGGCTTGATGCAAAGCTCTTCCTTAAAGGGGTCTTACACATGAGACCACCTAGGAAAACTGTTCCCCCACCCTGGGACCTTAACTTCATCTCAGAGAAATTAACCCAGCATCCCTTTGAACCAGCTTGGGCCTCTTCCTTACAGATATGTATATGGAAGACGGTCCTGCTGGTGGCTGTCACTTCAGCCAGAAGAGTGTCAGAATTACAGGCTTTAATGGCCGGTCCCCCCTACACATCTTCCACAAAGACAGGGTGCCCCTGCGAACCAACCCCTCTTTTATGCCAAAGGTGGTCAATGACTTGTCCCTAAACCAATGCATCCATCTACCCACCTTTTTCCCGTCACCACTAACGAAGGGGAGGGGATTCTGCACTTTTTGGACGTGTACAGGCATCTAAGGTTTTACCTGGACAAGACCAAAGCCATCAGGAAAACTAACCAGCTTTGTCTCCTTTCACCCTAGAGTCCTGGACAAGGCAGTCTCCAAGCAGGCCATCACATGCTGGATTAGGAACGCTATTTGCTTCTGCTACTCCCACCATGGAAAGGAACCTCCAGTGGGAATTAAAGCCCATTCCACAAGAGCGGTGGCTACATCCAGGGCCTTCATGACACAGCATCCATTTTGGAAGCAGCCACTTGGGCCACTATCCACACCTTCGCCAAGCATTACAAACTTGACCATGTTTCCAGAGCTAGGACAGGATTCACCAGAGCAATCCTGCAGGGTCTTGTAGAACCCTCTTCCACCACCCTCTCATCCGCATAAGCTGTGGTATGCTCCCACATCTCGAATACTGCAACATAGTAATAGAAGGTCATAGAATAGTTGTGTAAAATCTTACCATAACCATAGATGTCCCTCTCTTCCATGTTGCAATATTCCTTCCTAACCACCAGTCCCCCCAGGTCCTATTCCTTATCTGTCCCATCTATATTAAGTAGGACACCATGTCACACACCTGGAAACCACTGGCATTCCTCCTGCTGGCCTTCAAGCTCTGAGGATTGTGCTTGCAGATGTCACATTTAAGGCCCCTGGTTTATGGCCCTACGTGTGATGTCCCACGCACACTGCAACAACCAAGCTGAAGCGTTTGTATAGGAGCCGACGTAAGAGTCACCTGAGGGCAGGAAATCCCACATCTAGAATACTGCAACATGGAAAAGAAGGACATCTATGGTTATGGTAAGATTTTACAGAACTATTCTTTCTCACTAATATGGGAGAGTGCTGCACACCCCCTACTATAATGCCTTCCCTGGTAAGATCATACCACAAAATGGTCTGCTTTGAAGTAGAAATAAAACCTGGACCCTAAGCTAAACCTGGAATTTAGGCTAACCTCCTGCTATTAAGTGAGAACCTGACAAAATTTGAAGCCCCCATAAACCCTGAGAACACTGTTGCTTATGCAGAACTGTTCACAGAAACCCTGTACGAGCACGTTAATAGCTGCATAGAGGCAGCTGTACCCATCAGGAAGAAGTACAGAATTAACTCAAAAACAAGCCACCCTGGTGGAATCACAAAGTCAGTAGGCTGTACAACAGGAGGAGGAAAATCATGGCAAAAATTAGGAGGTGCGGCACCCGGCAAGATAAAAGCACTCTCATCAAACTAAACAAACAGCTCACGGGACAAAGACTACCAAAGCCAAATTTGAGTAAGTTTGGCCTCCCAGGCCAAGGACATTCTTTAGCTATGTCCACAACCTCAAAGGCAATACACAATCGTGTGCAGAGCTCATTGTAAATAAAGCCACCTATACTTAGCCAGAGGATATAGCAAACCTCCTGACTGATAAATTCAGCTCCAACTTTACCCCTGTCTCCCCCTTAACCTTCCCTCAGGAAATATCATCAAATAAAACTCCCCTTACTATCACTAGGGAACAGGTCCTTAATTCTGTCTCTAAGACCAAGAACACTGCATCATTGGAGCCAAACAACATCCCATGATGCCTTCTAAATAGCATGAAACATGACCTATCAGGGCATCTGGAATTACTATTTAACTGTAACCTCCAAACAGGCTGCGTGCCTCATGAATGGAGAAAGGCAACAGTCATCCCCGTGCACAAAGGCGAGCCATCTACAGACCCTGAAAACTACAGACCCATATGTCTCACTAGTCTTGTATGTAAAGCCATGGAAAGAATTATCCTGGAGATGATCACTAGAGGTATAGAAAACCTCCAGACACTGGACCCTACCCAGTTTGGTTTTGTCAAGGGCAGATCATGCCTACTCGACTTGGTGGACTTCTTAGAGAAGGTCATCAAAGCAATGGATGAGGGCAAAATCATTCACACTGCCTACCTTGACCTGGCTAAGGCATTTGGCACAATATCCCACTCAGACATTGTTGACAAACTTGAGGTTAAGTACAAACCTGTATATCACCAGGTGGATAGCCAAGTGGCTCACAGACAGGGTGTAGGTAGTTAAAATGTGGTAGTCCACTTCTACAAACAGGCCAGTCACAAGGGGAGTCTCTCAGGGATCAGTCCTTGGACTATTCTTTATTGGCATTTACTTCTAAGAAGTCAAGACCAATGCCAGTGGTCCCTGGCTGACTAAATTTGCAGATGATTGCAAATTAGGAGCTGTCATTCAGTCTCACACTGACACAAATGTTATCAAAGAGGGGCTGACACAGACAAACAACTGGTGTCAAACCCTTGGACTAAAACTAAATGCCAAGAAATGCATAATAGTATCCTTTTCAGAAGTCATCCATCCCTGGTAACTATCATATTGACAACACACCCATTAGAGTTGACCCAGTAGTCAGGGACTTAGGGACACACATAGATAGTAATCTAGCCTTTGACCATCACGTGTCTACAGTGGTGAGGAAATCATTCTATGTTATGCAACTTATAAACAAAGGTATGGCATCTAAGTCCAAGGAAGTCATTATTCCACTGTATTCAGCATTCATCAGACCTGTCATTAAGTACAATGCCCCCTTTGGTATGTACCTAACCAGGCATATCCAACAGTTGGAATGTCCACAGAGGGTCCTCACTAAAAGATTGCAGGGAGTAAGTAAAATGTCCTATGCAGACTGCCTCAAGGCCCTATCCCTGTATTCTGTTTCCTACAGGCTTTTGAGGGGAGCTCTATGCCTGGCATACAGGACATTGTCAGACCCCACTCTGATGGGCCCTCCTGCATATCCACAAAACAAACAGCACCAGAACTACCCGCTCTAAATACATAAACCATGCCTGTGATATAAATAGGACATGATGGAGAGATGGGTATATATCCCAGAGACTACCCCGTCTATTGAACAGGCTCCCCATCCATGTAAAGCAGAGTTCCTCCCTATCCCAATTCAAGTGCAATTTGGACAATTGGATGCAAAACTGGAAATTCATCCCTGCTTTGGCACCTATGTCTCTAATGGGCACAGGTAACCTGTAAATGGTTCATCTCCCAGGCCCATGCTTACACTTATCAAGGGTATCAGAACTTGTTAGAGCTTTGGGATGCATAGCTAAAAAGGCCTTTGTGGTTGTTTGCCCAGTAAACACCTTTGAACCTATGAATCTATGGTGTGTGTGGGAATAGAATCCACAACCTTCTGCACCAAAGACGAGTGTGGTACCTGTTGTGCCACTGACGATGTTTAAGTGTTACAGTGTATAAGATCTTGAATTGTTAAGACGTAGCCAACTGTTTCTTCCAGTGATATTGCCTGTTCTGAAAAAAGCTAGCAGGCCCACCATTGGAAAAAACTACCTCATTTTGGGATAAAGATCATAGTATGAATCCAGTGTTAAGTACAGATGTTCATTTATTAAATTACTCCTGCAGTAGCCTGGATTATATTCTGCCAAGGATGTAACAGATGGCCAGTCTTCCAAAGTTGTGGCTCTCCTGTCATATGTGCCCAGGCTGCTGATGGCATGAGCTTATGAAGGACAAAAACAACAGGCTGGACATCAGAACTATTAGTAATTTCTTGTGGCCTTGACTGTGAGATTCACTTGCAGGCTTTAGATGACTGATGGTCAGTTAGCGATATTCCTTTGCTAGCCAGATAAGTTTCCTTTGGGGAAGACCTTCCACAAGATAAATTTTTCTGTGGAAACAATTGTTATTTTTTTTGGTAACAATGTTTTTGGCTAGGTTTTGTGATATTTTGGCTTGTCTAACAGGCTATTTTCAGTCTATTTTTAACTTTTGTTGCTACTATCCAATTTGAATCACTTTCTGTGGAAAATTATGTACTTACATTAATGTACATGCTGATTATTAACAGGGGCCAGTGTGGTTTTGGAGTGGCCATGTGCATTTTGTTTATGAACAGTATACTTTTGGTAACTTGCCTGTTACTGACTTACTTTTGGCAGCTTTGTGATCTGCGATTCAGGCTTTTTTGTCAGCAGGTCTATGGAATACCATGCCTGTCCCATAGTTCTTTCTTCCTCCAGACCCAAGAAAAAGAAATAATCTAAAGAGCGCTTGCTAACACAGCAGGTTCAGTCTGTGCCTCAGCCATTGGCAGGTGACTGCCATGGCCATTTCTTGTTCCCCAGACCATTCACTTTTTCCACGGTTCTCTGTGGTGTTGTCCCTTACGTAACTAGGCATTGCAAGTTGGATACATCCTTTGCAGCAGCTCAGGTTCCCTTAGTGAGCATGGCAACACCACGCTTTTTGGATATGTAGCAAGGAGTTCATCAGTGCGTGGCAGGGCTTTGAGACCTGTTCCCTGGAGTGAAGCTCCATCTTTTACTTTTTCTCTTCTAGGGATGTCCCTAGGTAAAAGTTAAATGTATATTTTCCTCAAACTCTGTTCTGTGGATAAAGAGGATTTTGTTGGTTTGACTCAGGTTTGTACAGACATTAAAAGCTTGTGGTCTGAAATTCTGATTAACAAAAAATGTTGATTTGCTGTCTTTTTACTAGGGAATAGATTGGGAGAAAACAACATCTTTTTTCTGCTTAAATACCAGATACTATTACTAAAGGAAGTGTTTTCTCAGTCTCTTATACCAGACATTTCCTTTTCTGAAACTATTTTAATATGAATCTAATGTTTCAGTGGGAACAGGGTGGTGTGCCAGCATCTTTGGAAAAAGATACTATGATTTATTATAAACTGAGTTGCCTCTTATGCTGCTATTCTTCCTTTTTTACAGGTTTTAATGGATGTTTTGTTAATGCCTGCAGTATACCTGACTATTAACCTGCATCCAGTTATTAGGCAGTCAGGTTATTTTTAGTTCTTCAGTCTTTTACAATTATTTTTCTTAGATTCTCATCTGCAACACTGGCACATTTTGAACCAGCTCAGGTTCATAACATAGTAAACAGTTTTACTTATTGCTTTGACATCTGCAGGAAGAGTATCAAACTTGAGAGCCCTTATGGTGGGTCAGCCCTGGTTGGTGTTCCATAATGATAGGATTTCTTTGAGAGAAAGTCCTTCCTTTTTGCCGAAAGTGGATTCAGAGCTGACCTTCTCTGTTTGTTCTTTCCATAATCTGAAATCAGAAAGAAAGGATTCTTCTTAATCTGGATGAGCATTTACAATTTGGGTATTATAGGGACAGAACTAAAGCCTTCAGGAATGTTGATCAGTTCTTATTGCCTGTAAAGGTAAAAGGAAAGGGTGAAACACATCACAACAGACTATTTCAAAAAGATTGTCTTTTGATATTTCTTTTTGCTATTCCCATCATAACAAGATGCTTCATTCTGGGTCAAGGTTCACTCTGCCAGGGTCTTGGTTTCCTATATGACATTTTGGAAAGTGTTGGACTCGATAAGTTTTCTAAAGGCAGCTACTTGGTCCTTTTGCATACTTTTACAAAGCACTACAAACTAAATTCCATTTCTAGGTCTAGAACATGCTTTGCTAAGACCACTCTTCAGGGGCTGCTGAACCCTCATCCCTCTTCCTCCTGTTAAACTTTATAAGCTTTGGTAATCTACCATGAAGCTAAGAATACTGTAGCAGTGATTTAATGAGTGAACATAGTACATTTGGATAAACTAGCCATAGCAGTAGATGTCCAAATAAATCACTGTTGCAATAGCCACTCTATCCCTTCACCCCCTTTCTTTTTCTGTTATATTGCCATGGTGAGGACTGTGTATGTTTCCACGGGTCCACTTTTAAATTTCAAAATACCAAACTCTCAAGTTTTGAGACACCGAACAGAAAACATCGAGATTTTGGTTCCTCAAAACTCAAAAGTGAACCAAAAAAAAAAGTAAAATAATGTTTTTGCAGGGGGGCAAGCCCCCCCCCTGCACCTCCCACACCCCTAGTTTAATATACCAACTCCGAGATCGCGCTACAGTGAAAAGAATGGTAAGTGAAACAGGAGCATTACCGTTCTCTTCACTGTAGCGCAATCTCGGAGTTGGTATATTAAAGTAGGGGGGGGGGTGTGGGGCAAAAACATTATTTTAGCTGTCTTTTTTTTATTTTGTTCACTTTTGAGTTTCGAGATACCAAAATCTCGATGTTTTCAGTTCGGTATCTCAAAACTCGAGATTTTGGTATTTCGAAATTTAAAAGTGGACCCGTTTCTACTCAGCGTTTACCATTTTTTATCATGGTCATAGCCTTTCTGCCTCTATTAGCAAGAATGTTGAGGGTTTTGATACCTAGGCTGCTGGTTTTCTGCCTCAGGAGCATGTGCCACCAGCAGCCTGAACACATGTGAGAAGTGGCACAAGATTTTTGGAAGACTGGTCAGCTGTTATATCCTTGGCAGAATGTAATCTATAATGCTAAGGCTACTGCAGTAGTGATTTATTAAAACATCTACTGTTATGCTAAGTTGACTTGTACAATTGTACTTTCTTCGTATGTTGAGTTATCTTACTACTTTGCATAATGCTGACATGGCTAGTACATCTGTAAAGTTTGTTTGGCTGCTGTATTTGTAAACTCCCTACTGAAATGTCAGGACACAGAATGCTGAGTCCCAAAATGCTGGAGAAGAAAGACCACAAATACTGGAGAAAAGCAAATATTGAACATTGCTCTTCTCATTTAAATCAGTTTTTCCTGCTGGGGCAACCCCATTATGGGGGAGCAAGCTCCCCAAACTTAAACATACCCACATCAGCTCAAAGATTGCCTTACTTCAGGGAAAAGGGAATATTTCAAGAAGTAACTCTCTCGAACTTAATATGTGCAAACCAGGATTTTAAGTCCTTCAGTCTCCACATTTGGGAACTCAGCAGTGTATGAGTAATAGGATCATTGCTGCATGATAGATTCCTTCACTCCATCCCCTTGTTCCTGCACATGGTCTTTTTGTATAGTTAGTTCACAGGTACATACTAGGCTATCTGCCCTGGGGCAATTATAAGCCTAGCCCAATTTTGTTTGGCTTACGCCACCCCTTGATTTGAGTATACTGTGCCCTTTTTACAGTTTAGTTTACTGTGCCTCTGTCTAATAGTGACATGGAAGTAATCCCCGGAACAAACCTACGATCCCCCATCCACTCATCAAGATTCTTCTTGAAGAGATTCAATGAGGTGCTCTGCCTAACATGAATTGGAATTGTATTCCAGAGTGAAGGGAGCCTCTGGGTTATGAATCTGTCCCTCCAGCAAGTCCTATTTATTTTTGTGCTGAGGTTCAAGTCCCTCGAACGTGTGGCTCTAAGGGATTTAGATTTACTGAGGTGGAGCATGTCCATTAATTCTGGATTGGACATAGCTTTATATGTCAGGCATAGATCGCCTCGAAGTAGGCGGTATGCAATTGAGTAGAGCTGGAGTTTTTTTAACCAAGCAGCATATGGCATCTGCTTGAGTCCCTTGATCCTCTTGGTGAGGTACTTTTGGGGTCTTTCTAATTGCTGCAGGTGTCGGGTAAGGTACATCCCAAAAGGGGCATTGTACTCTATGATGGGCCTGATGAGGGATGAATAAAGGGGCACGATTACCTCTCTTGATCTAGATGTGAATCCTTTCATGATGAGGTGGGCCATGTAGAAAGTCTTTCTAACCACTTTGGCAATGTGGTTGTCAAAGGAGAGATTGTATCAACTTGGGTCCCCAGATCCCTAATTACTTTCTCTGTACTTAATGGTTTACCGCCTATGTGGTAGTTTGTGGGCACATTGTTTTTGCCAAAGGGTATGACTATACACTTTTTGGCATTTAGCTTTAGACCATGGCTCTGGCACCAGTTATCCGTCTCTGTGAGACCTTTTTGAAGGATGTTTGTGTCAGCTGGAGAGTCGATTATGGCGCCCAGTTTGCAGTCATCTGCGAACTTGGTAAGCCATAGTCCTCCCACGTTGGCCTGTACCTCGGAAAAGTATATACCGAACAAAAGCGGTCCCAGGACAGAACCTTGTGGGACACCACTTGTGACTGGTTTCGAGTCTGACATGGCTCCAGCAACTCTCACTCTGTGGGTTCTGTCTTTGAGCCAGTTTGCGACCCATCTTGTGACATAGGGGTTTATATTTAAGCTGGATAGCTTATCTATGATGCCCGCATGGGGTATTGTGTCAAATGCCTTTGCTAGGTCTAGATAGGCTGTGTGGACTATCTTCCCTTCATCAATGGCTTTGGTGACTGTTTCAAAGAAGTCAACCAGGTTCAAAAGGCAGGATCTGCCCTTGATGAAGCCGAATTGGGTAGGATCTAGTCCATGATGATCCTCTCCATAGCCTTGCAGACTAAGCTAGTCAGGCTATTGGGACGATAGTTTCCAGGGTCCGTGGAGGCTCCACCTTTGTGGAAGTGGGACCACTGTTGCTGTACGCCATTCTGTGGGCACATATCCTGTAGTGAGGCTGAGATTGTACAGCTGTTTTATTTGAGGGATTAGTTCTTCTTGGAGTTCATGCAGGACGCAACCCGGGATGCCATCTGGTCCCATGGAAGCAGTGTTTTTTGCTTTGGAGAGGGCAGCCTTCACCTGAGCATCAGAGATGTTTGGGAGGCAGCCCCCTGCCGGGATAGACACTTGCTGTTTTGGGGGGGAGGGGGTGGAGAAGTTTGCACTGAACCTGTCTGCCAGGATATTGGCGATGTCTGTGGGTTCAGTGTATTTTTTGTCGTTTAGAATCAATTCAGAACAAGTCTGGGAGTTGCATCCCAGGTTCCTAACATAACTGAAAAAAGCCTTATGATTGTCTTTAGTGTCCTGTGCAATTTTTCTCTCAAAGCTGGCCTTGGAGGATTTTATGAGGGATCATAATTTTTTGCTAGTACTGATCAGAGATGCCTTCCCTATTAGGGATTTTACTCTAGCATGTAGTATCTTCCTCCTTCTGTTGTACAGTCTATTTATGGCTGGGGTCCACCAGACTGGACGCCTGCCTTTGGATGATTGGGTCTTGGATTTGTTTGGGATAGCTTGATCCATGCATTCCTGGAGATGTCCGTAGAATGAGTTTATATAGGATTCTGCAGTTTGGGCCGTAGTTTCCACTGGCCCTGGGGCCTTGAAAGATTTCACTTTGGATTTGAGAAGTGAGAAGTTTGCTTTTGAGAAGTTTTTCACTGTGGTTTTCTGGGCTGGGGGTGGGGTCGGGATGTGGATATCCAGTGAAATTAATTTATGGTCTGATCTTACCAATGAAGGATATACTTCTGGTATGGAGCATAGAGTCCCCATGTTGGTAATGATCAGGTCTAGTATGTTATCCCCTCTTGTGGGAGTGGTGACTACTTGTTCCATAGCATTTGAGTTTATAATTTCCAGGAACCTTTGGGCTAAGGTGCTGGGGCTTGAGTAGTGCTCCCAGTCTATGTTTGGGTAGTTGAAGTCACGCAATATAATGGTGTTCGGAGAGATCTTCATGTTCTCCAATGTTTTCAGGAAAGCCGAGTGGGATTCTTGACTTTGAGAGGGTGGTCTGTAGGATGCTATAAACTGAAAAGCATCAGTACCTCTTACATACTTTGTATTACTTATATGTTAGATTATACTTTAGAAATTCACACATTTCCTTATTACCTTCCTTAGTTTTATGCTTGGACAAACATTAGCCTGATAGTATCAAAAAAAAAAAAACTTATTTTTTACTGTTTGTGTTTGTTAACATAAATTTTATTTAACCTTTCATGGATCACTTAGCTTTCTGCAAAACCAAATGTTGGCTCTCTCTGTTTATTACTTTGCTGGGGCTCCGGAATGAGGTGTATGGTGCATTTGTATTTTTTTTTTGTTTTTTTTTTTTTACCTGGACTGGTCACAGCACAAGTGTGCTTTCACATGTCCTTAGAGATGTCCATTTGCTGGATAAGAGCAGACCAGGGAATAGATGCTTCTTGCTAATAATAATTCCCATTATTGGAATACCTGCTTTCATGGTGAGTAAACTTGTGTAACTAATGTGTATGTTTTGCTGAAGAATGTCTTATTTAAAATGTGGTACTTTTCCATTATCGGGGAAATACATTTGTAATGCAGCAGGCAGTGGTTGAAATCATCGCATGGGTGCTGGAGTAGCTAGTGACAGCTGGTGTGAAAAAAAATTCTCCTTCAAAACTGTACAGATTATCCTGCAATGCTCAGAATTTTACGTCGTGTTTGGTTTGTTAGTCATAACGTTGTGATTTCTCTGGCGGCTGCTTCTCAGAATACTTGCAGAGCTGTTAGCCCTGAAGCGCTTTCCATTCTGAGTCTTGAAACAGCTGTTGTGTTTGAAGCATTCCTTCTTTTTAAAGCGGCAGCTCCTGCTTTCGAAGGGCCGCTGTCACAAAGTTAATACCTTTTTATGAAGTAATGGCAATGTTTTTGACTTAAACATTATATGTCATAATGTAATAGATAGGTAACAAAAGAAATTGACATCGCATGAGAACCGCCTGCACAGTAAAAGCAACATAGCAGACAGCTATGTAAATGTTTAGAACTGAAGCCCGGCTTTTATTAAATAGGTATCCCAGAACGTATGGATGAAAACACAGTAAATGACACTTATGCAAGAGGTATAAACCTTGTAATGTCCTGACGGTTATTTTATGTATTACATTTCTGTACCGTCATCCCTATGAATTAATTTGTAGACATGCATGACTTCTCAGAATGTTTTGAATTCTGGCCCCTGAAACGTCTGTCAGTATTTCGGTGATTTCAATCTTTCATCACTTGACAAAGGTTTGCCATAAAAAAACACAATATTATCAATAAAAGAACTAAAACCTTGAGGCAAAATTCAGGACAGAGATATTGCAGCTGCAGCCTGTTCAACAGCGTTTGTGTTCAGAGTGCTGTGACAGTGGTAGCACCGTAGTTTTCAACCTCCTGTTTGCAAAATGTGTTATAAAAGGAATATGAAATGCCCCCTCCACCAAATGTAAAATAAATGGCCGAAATGTCGGAAAACTTAACTTCAGTTAAGAAACTCAGACGTATGAGAATACCTGTTTATACTACATACTTCTCATTGCAAATGTTACCCCGATAACGGAAAAGTACCTAAAATGTTTGGTATGTAGTATTTTTTTGTCAGCTGTCTGACATTTTTTCAACAGTCTTCTTTTTGCTGATACTGTGTCCTTTCATTGACAGCTTTAACATCACTGAATTTCAGAGTCCCATAAATTGTCACTAATAGCCTCCTACATGTACCTTCACAGTTGTTTATATTGTTTTTAGTGGCTTAACTGCATGTCACAGTATATTGTTGCATAAACTCTGTAGCTTTTCAAGGATCTTTTCCAACTACAGCCATATGCTTTTTGACACACATCTGCAAAGCTTTTGCCAGTGGCGTAGAACTCAGTTATATATAATCCTCTGCTACATATTTTTGAGACCTATTATTTGATGATGCAATAAGATTTCTAAAACTTTATGTATTCTAGAAGTCATTTTATAACATGGATTGTTGTATTAACTACCAATGCTCTGTCAGACAACCAGTATGTGCAGTGAAATTAAAACACAACCAAAAATGTTATTTTATTTTATTGTACATTTGTTTACCGGGAAAGTCCGACTGGACACAGGTCCAATTTCAGCTGAGGCCCGGGGAGAAAAGCTCCAAACATTAATACAGTTAAAGGAGATAAAATAGTGTTATGTAAGGAAACATAGTACAATACATGTTAAAAATACATTAAAAATGCGTTACAATTGAGCATAGATGGGCCTAGGGAGAAAAGCTCCAAACACTACTACAGTTCCAAGGAGACAGAAATAGTACCTAAGAAGTAAACAGAGCCATACGTGTTAAGAAAATATTTGAGTATAGATATCAGAGATTAACAATGTCTAAATTTCTGGTAGTAAGCTAATACCCATGTAAATATTTTTACAAGTGGGACTTGGGGAGCAACCTTTTGATCCATAGCAGAATCCTAGCAACAGTGCAGTGGTATGGCTTAGCCTGGAGAGTAACATGAGCAATGCCAGTTATTAATGTAGTGGGTTTTGAGAAGTTTTTTTAAATTGTGAAGTAGAGGTGGTGGAGGTTAAGTGGCTTGGAAGTGAATTCCAGGTTCTGGCATTGGAGCAGGCAGAGAGAACTTTATAGGTTCATAGGTTGGTACTAGGCTGTCAGCCCTAGGGCCTATACAAGCCTAGCCGTAACAATTCCTTGGCTAACTCTTCCCACATTATTTACCAGCATTTTTATGTTTGATGATGTTGCGTTAGCTTTTTATCTTAAATGAAGACAAGACAATTCTTCCCCTCTTTCAGTGGTATTTATTACACATGTGTGGGAGCCTCATGGAAAGTACCAGGGAGACTCCCAGAACAAAGGAATGCATAAGCTTATATACTGGTAATACTACTAACAGTACAAAAATATAAACTGGACCAGTTAGATTAATACAAAAGACAATTAACCAATCAGTGGTTTACCCATAGGCTTAAAGCAGTTCACATTACTACATCTCCAGGCAGAAAAAGAAAATCGGATGCACTTCCATATAAGGCACATTTCCTGCTTTCAAGCAGGCTCTTGTTTTTCAGTACTTTTCCATACAAAGTCCATCTTAATTCATGCAGATTGTCACATACTCAATTTCTTTAAACACATGCTTTGGCCGTTCATATTCTACAATCCCCCATTTGATGCTGTGTAAGCATCACCATTTAGCCTATCATACATTTGCCCTACGTCTAACATGACCATGTGGCTGGTTCCTTCAACATTGTCACACATTTTTGTTTTATCATCTCTATTTATAGCTGTAGGCATATAAAACTTTGGCACCTTTTTAGTAGTCTTAAAAGATATTAATTTTAAAATCAATGCTTTGATTAAAAACACAACAAGAAAGCAATAATAGCTAATACTGCGATTAATAAAATTAACTTCAATAGTCCACCTCCCCAACCTGAGAACAGGTTGGCTAACCATGCCCATGTTGAGTTATCGGCCTCCTTGGCCTTAGAGAGTTCTGAGACTCTCTGTATGAGTTCAGGATGACTTTCAATTTCGTGCTGATTGTCAGGAATAATCATACAGCACTCCTCCTGGATTAAAGTGCAAGTTCCACCTTTCGCCGCTAGGGTGAAGTCGAGAGCCATACGGTTTCTGATAACTGCAACTCTCATAGCAGTCAGTTCATCAGTCACTAGTTCCAAAGCAGAGAATGTGGCATTACTTAGTATTTCAAGCAGCTTGGACAGCTTTCTCAGTTCCCAAATTGATTTTACTGCTCCGTATGCTGGAATTATACCAGCCCACGATATGGCATCATCACCCAAGTCCATATGAGATAGTCATTTGGTGCCAGCATGAGCTAAGTCATGATGATAAATCCATGAAGCGTCAACTTGGCCTACCGGATTGGCAGGCTTTTTGACCTCTCGAACATTCTGAATTCTTCCCTGAGGCAAAGCAGATACATGGATGGCTGGGACTAAATGACCTAAGAAACAGCTACCAGACCAGTTTTCTAGTAGCCATTTATAGGCCTTTCTTCCGCATATAAAATAACAGTCCTGCACCAGGGTGGTAACGTTTGAGGAATGGTTACTGCCCGTGGTCATGCTATGGAATATGGCCAGAAGTATGATATTGTGAGAACCATTTAATGAGGCATTTCTTAGTGTCAGCTGAATGGCATCAAATGAGACTCGACAGCCCAAGGCTGTACGGTTTCCTTCTGTGTAGTTGCACTGGTATTCGATTGTCATGTTGCAGACACTTTGTCCCATTTTTCAAGTCCAATGATGTCAACTTGAGTAATTTCGTCGAAAACACAGAGTGCCATTGCGACGGAGAGAAAGTTGTAATGCACTAGATTTGCTGGATGTAATATTAGTGGTGCTGTTGAGTAAGCTAGTCCATGTATCAATGATGCTTAGTGGAGACACAGTCAGTGACAATCCCACATGTACGGAGGGAATAGCAGTGCAGACACAGCAGTTAGAAACGTTGCATGTAGAAGCGTAAGCATATTTGATGGCTTGGTAGGTGTTGAAAGGTGGATGCCAAGTAGTTCGTTTGGTGTGATGCGTGGTGTGATGCGTCACCGGAGCAGGAAATAGAAATGGCCACATTAAGAATAACAGTACAACAAGAATGACAAGTAGAATGGCTGTCCAATATTTTTGTGGAAATGGTTGTTGCGCTTGCGAGATCCCAGGAGTTTGAAGTTTCCCAAACGAGTAGATGTTAGGCATCGTCAGGTACTGGAACAGTTCTACTTCGAGTACGAGTAACAATGGGAGGAGAATCTGGAGTTGAAAAAGGTAAAGGCTGTTGGTCTTTGGATGGCACAACTTTTTTGACGTGTGAAATGTGGATCCAGGTAGGAGATCCTTGCAGTTGCACAGCAGATGACGTTGTCAGAAGAACCAGGAAGGGCCCCTTCCAGCGCGTCTGGAGCGCTGTTTTTCTAGAGAAGGACGTAACGTAAACCCAATCGCCTGGTTGTAGGGCAGATGACAGGAAAGGATCTGGAAGATGCTGAGCAGCTGCTACTTGTCGATGGTGAAACTGTAGGAAGGAAACAAGAGATTTGCAGTACAAGAGAATATCATTATCAAATGCATCATATTCAGAAAGGGGTGGTGGTGGTGTCGTGGGTATACGCAGAGAGCGACCCATGAAAATTTCATGAGGAGAAAGATCCTTGGTAGGATGTGGTTGTGCTCACATAGAAAGTAAGGCTAGTGTAAGGCCTGCACCCAAGTTAGGCCTGTTTCTGAAGTGACTTTAGCAAGTCTAGTTTTCAAGGTCTGATTCATTCGTTCAGTAATACCTGATGCCTGTGGTCTATACGGGCAATGAAATTTCAAAGTGATGCCTAACATTGTACACAATGATTCAACTAACTGAGCAGTAAAATGCATTCCACGGTCAGAGTATATTTGACAGGGAACACCAAAACGAGGTATCAATTCATAACACAGTTTTTTTGCAACTGAAATAGTGTCATGTTTAGCACATGGGTAGGCTTCTAACCACCCCAAAAAATAACAACAGTCAAAACATATTTAAAACTAGTGCAAGGTGGTAGTTCAGTAAAGTCCTACTGTAAGGCACAAAATGCTCCCATTGGTTTTGGCACTGGTTGAGCAGGAGCCATAGTGCCTTTCGAAATGTTATGCTGTAAACAAATGGAGCACGTGCTCAAAAAATGTTGCACAGAAGCAGAAAGTCCTGGGGCGAACCAATCCTTTTGGATTTGTTTGATTAATGCTTGCACCCCTACGTGAGCTGGCAAATGATATGCTTTTATCAGAATTTAACATAGATATAGGACAAATTAATCTGCCATCAGGATGCTGCCAAATTGAATCAGAGTGTTTGAAACAGCTTTGAGCCAGCCATGCTTTTCTTTCTGATTCCGATGCTTCATTTTGTAAAGTTTTTAAAACAGTAGTGTCAAAAGTAACCATTTGTAAGATAGGCTGCAGAAATTGTCCCTGAACAGTATGTGAAAGAGCAGCCTGTCTGGCAGCCCAGTCAGCCAAATTATTTCCCTTAGCTACTAGGGAGTTGTTGGACTGGTGAGCTGCACACTTAACAGCAACTTCAGAAGGTAATAACAAATCCTGTAATAGGTAACCAATATACAGGTAATTTTTAATAGGTGCCCCAGAGGATGCCAAAAACCCCCTTTCCTTCCATAAGGTACCAAAATCATGAACAAAACCATGGACATAACGTGAATCAGTATAGATAGTAACAGATCTGTCTTTGGCGATTTTACATGCATGCGAAAGTGCCGCTAATTCCGCGGCTTGTGCGGAAGTGCCAGGTGATAATTGTCCAGTTTGTAAAACCTCAGATGGCGAGCAGACTGACCATGCAGCCCTGGAGTTCACTATAATTATTTCGTAAACAGGATCCATCCACAGAAAGAACTAAATTAGGATTAAGCAAAGGAACATATCGCAAATCTAACCTGGGAGAAAGAACAGTGTTAACTACAAGCACACAGTCATGTGGTTCGACCTTGTCACTAGTTGGAATCAGTGAAGCAGGGTTTAGTGGTGGGCAACGTGCAACTTGCACAGCAGGATTACTTAATAAACTTAACTCATATTTAGTGAGGTGAGCATTAGAAAGATACTGTGTTTTTGTTTTTAAGAGTAACGCTTGCACCGCGTGAGGAACTGTTAGTATAGTATCATGTCCTAAAGTCAATGATGCTGCCATATCGATCAAAACAGCAGCAGCTGCCACCGCTCGTAAACAGGGTGGATAGCCAGAAGCAACAGGGTCTGAGTGCTGTAACATGCTATAGGTCGATAGCCCAGCGTGCGCTAGCAAACCCAGGGCAGTCTTGTTCCTTTCACAACAGAAGAAAACAAATGGTTTAGAATAATCGAGGAGCACCAGGGCAGATGGGTTTTATCAGTGCTGTTTTAATAGCCTGAAAAGCATTTTCATGTTCAGGGGACCAAGGCAGAGGATCTGTGACTTCATTTTTTAGAAGCTGTAACAGAGGGGCCGAAATTTCTGAAAAATTAGGCATCCACTGTCTACAATAACCTGCCAGGCTAAGGAAACCCTGAGTTGCCTCTGAGTTACAGGGTGGGAGGCAGTCTGAATGGAGGTGATCCTACTGGGAAGTATTTGACACAAACTCATAGAACTGATATGTCCCAGGTATTGTACCTTTTCTTGACAGAACTGTAGTTTAGACTTATTTACCTTAAAGCCTCGTTCAGCTAAAAACTTTAAAACTAGAAGAGAATCCTCTATACAAGACTTAGTATCTTGTGAAGCTATAAGAATATCATCTACATATTGGACCAAAACTGAACATGGCGGTAATCCTGTAGTTGTCTCTGCATCTCTCTAGAGAATAGGGTTGGAGATTATACATATCCTTGGGGTAGTCGGGTCCATGTATACTGTTGTTCCTTATAAGTAAATGCAAACAAATACTGACTATCAGATTGTACTGGAATACAGAAGAAAGCTGATGAGATATCTATAACCGTAAAACAATGTGTTGTAGGTGTGATACAGCTTAAAATCATAGCTGAGTTTGGTGCGATTGGAAAAACAGGCAAAACAGCTTTATTGACTTCTTGCAAGTCTTGCACAAATCTATAAGCTTGTTTACCAGGTTTCCTTACTGGTAGTATTGGAGTATTACATGGGTACTATGATTCCTTGCTGTACCAAAGCAGAAATGACAGGGGCAATACCAGATGTAGCCTCAGCCGTCAAAGAGTACTGTGGCACCCGAGGTAACTTTGCTCCAGGTTTTATGGTTATTTTTACAGGAGTGGCTGAAGTCAGAAACCCAACATCATTATCATGAGTGGTCTATAGATGAGAGGGTAAAGAATTTAAATGCTTATTTCTATTGAGGTCAGACTGCATACATATTGTTTGCAGAGTGACAGTTTCGTCTAAAGTAGCCAAGATACTATTTTGTTTATCTGAAGGTACTTGTAAATATACTCCATCAGCTGTGCAGAAGATGGTTGCTCCCATCTTACAGAGCAAATCTCTCCCCAATAAATTTAAAGGTGCTGAGGGTCCTACTAAAAAGGCATGATTGTCCTGTAAAGGTCCCAAAGTTACTGGGACGGTTTCAGAATATTCAACAGGAATACCGGAGACACCTACCCCTCTAGTTGTGTTGTTGGAGAGGGGGACATTTATTGCTGCTTCGCCAGCTAACATAGATTTGGTTGCTCCAGTGCCAATTAAAAATGGGTATGGTATATTTTTGACAAGCAACATAACATGCGGTCCATCTTGATCCACAGGGATGAAAGGGCACAACTGCTGTTGTCTTTGTTCAGGGAACCTTCATTGTGATGGCTGCAGATTGGATGGGGTCTAATTAGAATTCCACTGAGGTGACGTATCAGTGGGTGGGGCAGGTTGCTCAGCCAGATACGGACATTCATTTCTCCACTGGCCTACTTGGCCACAATTGAAACACTCCGTCTAATTATTATAGCTTTGGGGTGTGGCTGATCGTGTTTAATGCCAGTTTTGTCTATTTTGATTTCCCGCCCCTTGGCATCCACCTCTCCCCCATCCTCATCCTCCCCATCCATGCTGCCCAAAGGCGGTACACGTCTGAATCTGCGCCTTAACCAATTTTTCCTGTAAGTCCTTTTTTCCCTTTGCTAAGTGGTCGGAGAGGTATTGCACTTGTTTGACCACTTCATGCAATCCAAGACTAGGCCAGTTTAAACATACTTTCTTTAGCTTATCCCGCACTTGCGGGCGTAACCCATCTACGAATGCAGCTGACAATCCACTCTGTGCTGGCCCTTCGGTGGGTTCTGGATAACCAGAGTAAGCCTCAAAGGCTTCAATGAGATGATTTAAATACTCGTCCACAGGTTCATCTTCTTTTTGAAGAACTGACTTGATTTTGGACCAGTTGGGTGTGGGTGGGACTATTACTGTAATAGCATCTACCATACGCTGTTTGACCGCTTCAAACCCATTAGCTGTTTTGGAATTGGAGTAGGGACATTAGCATGGTCCCAAATCCGTTTCATCAGCTCAGCCGGCACGGCGTACTGAAGAACTGCCCTGACTTCTTCTATTGTAGGATTTTGTTGACATATATGTCCCGCCAGCACACGCTGGAACTTAGCTGGATTAGTACGGATGGGCGGTAGTGATTTGGTAATGGATTGAAAATCAACCGCCAACCACGCCCTAGGTACTACAACGGTCGGTGGTTCCTGTGCACTTTCTAGCATGGGCTGTGTTAGGTACCTTCCCTCAATGGTAAGAATCTGTCGTCGTCTGACGACTCCGACTCTGAGTCTGGATTAAATTTATCTGGCCCAAAATATCCATCCCCACTGTCAATTATAGCGGGGAACTGGCCAAAATGCCTTCATCGGTGCAAATGCCACCTCCCTTTTCCTTTATGATAGGGTTTAGATTTAAAATACATTACAGCTTTTGCTTCCTTATGAGTCTTACTAAGAGTTCTTGGTCCCTCTTTTTTATCACTTGTTTCTGGATCAGATTCACTAGACTGACTGTCCGCAGCTTGTTCTCCATCCCTAGTGGTGGAATCTGGCTGCTGTATTTCAGCTCTTTGTTGAGCAAGGGGGGGCTGATACTGCGGGGTGCAATTGGTGGTGCAGTCGGTGGTGGGGGAAGCCAGGCATTATCGTTCTCTGATGATTCAGTTATTTGCAGTTTAGCTAATTCCTTTACAGGATAAAGCCCCTTAAAAGGTGGGTCCTTCAAACATTTACCGTTTACTGCATCTAAATTACTGGCAGTGTGTTGTAATTCCCTCAGTTGCTCTTTTAGTTTTTGCTGATTATCCTTTAAACTACTGATAACCAGATCTTTTTCTCTTTCTTTCGCCTCTGTCATCCAATCATTAAATGCTGCCCAGCACAACCCTGGTATTTTTCTCCCTTTTTTCCTTAACTTTCCTTGGAGATTAAGCAAAATATTTTTATTAAAACTACCATTTTATGGAAAGGCGAGTTTACTATCACCCTTAGTGAGGGCGATCCACTGACTTATAAACATACAACTGTCCCGGGACACACGAAAATACATATAACCAGCTGGTGTACCTCTTTCTGGCTCCTTTATGGTTCCCACACTCGCTCCCATTTTCACAAAATAAGCTATACTGTATTTTACAGATTTAGCTGTGACGTTTTGTAAATGTCGTTTTCCCCAGTCCCGTATCCCCTTTCACTCTTATGTCGCCAGTTTTTTGTTTTAACCCACACTCATACAGCACAATCAATAGCAGAAAAGAAATACATGCCACTTACTTCAAAATGACTGAATGAGAGGAATTATATTCCTGCAAAGTTATCAATACCAAATTTTAAAGCAGGCGAGTACAGGAAATGAAAGAAACACCACAAAAAAGCAGAAAATTCTGTCATGGGCCCTTTCACTAGCAGTATTTTGTTCAATCCCCGACTGCTGCAGCTGTTGTCAATTCAGATCCGAGTCACGGCACCAATTGTTGCGTTAGCTTTTTATCTTAAATGAAGACAAGACAATTCTTCCTCTCTTTCAGTGGTATTTATTACACACATGTGTGTGAGCCTCATGGAAAGTACCAGGGAGACTCCCAGAACAAAGGAATGCATAAGCTTGTATACTGGTAATACTGCTAACAGTCCAAAAATATAAATTGGACCAGTTATATTAATACAAAAGACAATTAACCAATCAGTGGTTTACCCGTAAGCTTAAAGTAGTTCACATTACTACATCTCCAGGCAGAAAAAGAAAATCGGATGCACTTCCATATAAGGCACATTTCCTGCTTTCAAGCAGGCTCTTGTTTTTCAGTACTTTTCCACTATTCACAGTTTACTCAGAGTTCGCAGTACAAAGTCCATCTTCATGCATGCAGATTGTCACATACTCAATTTCTTTAAACACATGCTTTGGCCGTTCATATTCTACAATGACATTTATGCGGTTCTGAGAACTAAATCTTAAGGTTCTAGTGGTGGTGTATGGGTGAATTAGATTCTGAATTGCAGGGGTTTTGTTGGGAAAGTAGTAGAGTTTGTGAGCTATTGAGAGTTGGTTAAGTAGGAGTAGTTGGGGGTAACTCAAGCCAGTTAAGTTGCATGAGGGCTAGACAGTGATGGGATCTATGAGAAGCATTGGTAGCAAACTTGGCAATCTTGTTGTAGTAGGATTCCAATTTGCTTAGTTCAGTGTGGTGAAGATTAGTTAAGATAGGGGAGGCATAAAGGAGAATGGATAAGAGGTGAGTCCTTGCTAAGGTGGCTTTGGTAGGTTTAGTGATGAATTGTCTGTTCCTGTATAGGAGACCAAGCTTTTTGTTAACTTTCTTAATTGTTTGGGCAATGTGTATGCCAAATTTTAGATTATCAATTTCAATGCCTACTAGTTTTGTGTGTGTTGTTGGGGTGATTTGTATGTTATTTTTAGATGTTATGGTAAAATCATTATTTAGTGGAGGAGATCTCCCAGGGCTAAAGAGAATGAGTTTGTTTTTTATGGGATTGAGAGTAAGTTTTATGTTAGTGAACCATGTTTCTGCTATGGAAAAGTTTTTCTGGATTACGGTTTTTACCTCATTTGGGGTGGGGGAGGCACTTACAATAGTGGTATCATCTGCATATTGCACTACTGAGGCAGAGAGTGAGGATGAAACTGTCTGATTAGTGAACAGTGAGAATAACAAAGGCCCTAGTATGGACCCGTGTGGGACACCTGTTCCTACAAGTAGTAGGGGGGACAGTTGTTATTGCCATAGAACAGCCTGCTGACGGTTTGATAAGTAGTTATTGAACCAGGATATGGTGGAGGAGCTTATGTTAAGGGAAGATAACGTTTCTAGAAGCATACTATGGTTCACCATATCAAAGGCTTTTGATAAGTCTAAAAATATTGAGGATACAAATAGTCCATTATTTCTATGGTGATTGACAATGTTGGTAAAGGAGAGTAGTGCCATAGTAGTGCTATGGGAGGGTCGGAAGCTATGCTGGGATGTGGATAGCAGGTCATTCTTAAGGAGGTACTGCATTAGTTGGGAATGAATTACTCTAACATTTTTGATAGAGGTGATAGGATTACAATAGGGCTGTAGTTGGTAAGCTCAAGGGACTTACCCCCTTTGTGTAGTGGTATAATATGAGATAAGTTTCCAGGAGTGAGGTACTTTACATTCTGATATTGATGTATTTATAAGAATGGACACTGGATAGGCTATAACTTCAGCTGATATTTGAAGGAAGTCTGCAGGTAGATTGTCAGCTGCTAGAGTGGTTGGTTTTAGTTTTTGGAGGAGTTTTGCAATTGTATTAGTGGGGACTGGGTCTAGTTTTTCCCTGTGGTTTGTGGTATGTTATCAGCAGTGGCCTGTTCAACACTGATAACTACTGACATATCAGTACTACTTTTCAGAGGTTCCTCTTCTGGCAGAGTTACCACTTTACATATGTAGCCAAGTGTTTCTGAACAGAAGTGTTTTGGTATATGTCCTTACTCTCATCTCTTGCCTAGACTGCACCACTAAATGCTGTAATTACTGAAATGTTACTGCTTTGTCCAGATTCTCTTTTTTGACTTGTTCTTCAACAGGAAATATTGGGTTTTGAGTATGTGGTTGTGTTCTAGTCACCTCTGCTTAGTCCAGCTCAGTACTGTGGTCAGAGAAGGTACACTTCTAAAATCATCAGCATTAAATCTTATTGGAGAATGCTCAGCTTTTGTTCTTTCTTTCCTTTGGTATGTTTATGTATTTAGTTTTGTATCCTTTGACTGTAATACTGCAAAAAACAAATTTATTCATGCATGTCATGCAATTCATCAGGGCTTGATGTTTTCTTCTGTAAAGTACTTTGCTTCTAGTTAGCTTCTTTTCAGCTCTGCTAATTCTGTTTATAGTGCCGTGCCAATATTTTAGCATATAATTTCTGAGAGTCACAAATGTTAATGCAGAGGACTGAGTAGTTAATTTAAAAAAAAAAAAAAAACACTTGCGCTCCTTGATAGATATGAAACCTAAGGGGCTTGTGATGAAGTAACACCACAGGTCATTCTTCTGATTATATGAATGCATTCAGCTTGCTTCTCTGTAAATATTACATTTTGTAGTTGTCCTTGTAGAGCTGGTACAAATCTGCTAGTGAGAATGATTTGTCAAAATATTCTTGTAAGAGTATACTATAGAGCCAATTCCCCGGAGACCTAACAAAATTATTTCTACACCCGAGGATCAGCCTCACTGGTCAAAAGCCAATTGAAAATGTATTGCTGTGTCTGAGTTAATGATGTAAACACCAAAGCATTTTATGCAGAAATGTATTGCAACAGTTAATATGGATTTGCTGAGTAGTTTTGAAATTTTATCCTCTGAATACAGTTTGCTACATGTTTACGCTTCATATTAATGTGTATTTGCATTTTTCAGGCAAGAGGAAAGTTTCTCCAGATAAAATGGCTGAAATGCAAGCAAAAATAGATGAGGAAAGACGAGCACTTGAAGCAAAACTTGACATGGAAGAAGAAGAGAGAAATAAAGCTAGGGCAGAACTGGAGAAGAGGGAGAAGGACCTACTGAAGGCTCAGTAAGTATTATTCATTTTAACAAACTTTCAAAACATGGCTTTTGAGGAGTGTGATTTGTGTTAAAGCTTATAATAGCAAAGGAAGTTTGATTAATGGCTGTTCATTGAATGAAGTAGTGCAAGCAGTAGTGTTTCAGCTTGCATAACAATTAATAGCACAAAGATTGTAAGTAGTGTTAATGGAATCTGGAATGCATCAGGCTTTAAATGCATGTTGCTCTTTACACATTGTGAATGCTGTAACTTGAAAATTGCACTAAGGTTAAACAAATTGAAACTGTTTGGACAACATCACATCAAAGACATTTCACCTCTTCTTAGTATCTTCAGACACATTACCCTGTTTTGAAGCTTTGCAGGCTCTGACTTTCAAATTCAACCCTCTCATTATGTCTAGCATGGCTTTCTTACATGTCTTATGTAGTAATTAAGTGTAATCCTGTTAGTTATGCCACTTTTGCTCACCTCCCACATTGGACAGACCTGTGGCACTGTCTTTGAATTTAAATCATTTAGCTTTATGGGTTTGTTAATGCATATCATCTGATGTTGTCAATCTTCATTCATTCTGGACTGTTGGGTCATGGTTCCGATCCTCGGAACCGACTTGGCTGCTATAACAAGCTTGCGCCAGCCAGAAACTCTCAAGCCAAGGCTACCCAAAATGCCTCTCTTCCCTTCCCTTCAGATCTGGTTTGCAGCCTAGAATTTAGGATGCATCAGCCATGCTCTCAGCTAAGTGCTATTTTTTTCTTATATAGTATATATATATATATATATATATATATATATATATATATATATATATATATATATATATATATATATATATATATATATATATGCATGCATATGTATATAGATATACATATAGATATTTATATATTTAAAAACTTCTCCCTTTAGCTCTTAATTTGTTACTTGATATTTGTTGTTAATGCTCTGTTTTTGACTGTGAGTGCTTTATCTTCCCTTTCTACCTCATCGGTATAATATTTGACTTACCATTGTTGGTATAGGCCCTTCCCTTCCCTCTTATTTCTGGTAAATCTTTTAAATGCCATCATTGGTTTCCCCTTTTCATGCTTTTCTTCCCTTTACCCTTCGTGGGTATTTTTCTTTAACTACCATTGTTGGTACAACTTTAAAAAAAAGAAAGAAAATTCTTTCTCGGTTTTTCTGTTACTACTTGTGTGTGTGAGTAAGTTTGCGTCTGTGCGCGTGCCTTGTAGAGTATTTTTTGAAAGATGGCAGGGAAGAATAAAGGAACTACTGGTTTCAAGCAGTGCGAGGAATGTGGCAGAAAGATGCCCAGTGCGGATGGGTATCTTTCTTGTGTGTATTGTTTGGGGGTGCCGCATTTAGAAATTCAACTGCCGTGTGAACTCTGCAAGGGTTTCAGCACTCGAACCCTTGCAGAGAGGCACAACAAACTTATCCTCAAGGGGCTGCTAAAATACCCTTTTAGCAAGGCTTTGTCTGAGGCGGAGACGTCAAGTCTCCTTAAAAAAATAAAAAAAAAAAAGAGTCAAAGAAAAGGAGTCGCTCTGTTGCAGCACCTCCTAAAACTCCTGAGTCTAAATCTCCTAAGGGCCAGGTCCCGACACATCGCTTGGAACTGAGGCTTTAGATACCAAAATCAACACCCACTGCTGTTCAGGCAATGAAGCCTGTAACTTCCCCCACTGTTCCGATGAGCATTGAACCTACAAAAGTCACTATGGTACCGACCCTTTCATCGGTACCAATAACCCTGTCGGCACCAACAATAGATGTTCTTCGTGTTTCACTGTTGCAGTTATTACATTTGGGTAATCTGCTGGCAGGTTGCCCTCAGTCGTCCTGAATTCCAAAGTCTTGGGTCCTGCATCGGTTGCTGTCTTCTCTTCCATGACATCAGGTCGTCAGGGGTATAAAACATGCAGCCGACACCAATTTCTTTAGTCTTTCTTGCCGCACGGTGCCCGAAGCAGAAGCATTTCGCAAGTGCCAGTCGGCCGACTACTGAAATATTCGAATTTGAGTTTCAGACCGAAGTCTTCACTAAAGCTAAGTACCCCGTTGGGGAAACTTTTTTCTTGCTTTTTACCGATGTCAGAAAAAGTTAATAATTGTATTACTTTTGGGAAGCAAAACGTTGTCACCTCACAGTAAGACGTTGTCCTGTTCGATTCTCAGCTAGAGCGTCTTCTGTGTGGAGACATGCGTGAATGGGCGTACCTTCATTGAAGGTTGTGCGTCAGGGCTGGCAACTCGGCACGTAAAAATCTTATGCCAATCATTAGCGGACCGGAGTTCCGCTGTGGCGACTCCTAACCGGGAAAAGCCGAAAGACACAACAACAACTTGTGGGAAGCAAATACCTCATAAGGATTTCCATTTATACTGTATTCCTTGCCTAGGCCCTGATCACAATGTGCCTGGCTGTTGGTTTTGTGCTAGATTTAACCAACACACTATTAAGTATTGGTATATTTTTGCATCAAAGTATTTTGGAAACAGATTTAACTACCCAGAAATGTCATCGGATAGCAATCCGACTACCGGAGTACATAAAAAACAAAAAGAAAAGGACAGAGAAAGGCAGTCGAGATCCAAAACGACGACGAAGCTTCTCCTAAGCCAGTCACAGGTTCGCCGGTACTCAGTGAGGCGCTTTTGCAGCCCTTGATACCCACTACCTTTGAGTCGCAGGCCTCTGCTGACACCCATGTGGAGTCTGGCATGCCGCAAGATACTCAGGGTATTGGACCGACAGATGTATCTCCCTCAGATGGGTCCAGAGGTGCTGAGCAGTCACCGGCTTCTGAGAGTGTATTCAGACCTCAACATTTGTATATCAAACCGACGACAGCTGCAAAACCAAAGACAAAAGCGACTTCTAAGACTAAAATAACCGACGCATGAGCCACGTGCACAGGCCTCTATGCCTAAAAAACAAATGATCAAAATGGCTGAAGACCTTATTACCTTGATCAGGGGTACCCATCCCCCTCCTGATAAGAGGCCTAGGCAAGACACTGATTATGAATCTTCAGATCAGGTTTCTATTTCTTCTGATTCCTCTTCTGATCAGGAATTATCTATACCTCCCTATGAGGATTCTGATGCTGAGGAGTCTATTCAATATGCATCTCCTCCTGAGGATTATTCATTTGGAGAAACCTTGCATACTTTGAGGGAGCATTTTCACTGGGAGAGTCAAGACTTCTCAGAATCAAAGAAGAGGCTCAGGGATCTCCTTCTTCTCCCTCAGCAAAGGCTTTTAGCTATTCCCCCTGTTTTAGACATTGTGGATGATGTGTTTTCAGAGTCAAGCTTGACCCCTGATGCCTTACCTCCGGCTCTCAGTAAGCCTGACAGATATTACAGGGTCCCTGACTCACACAAATTTCTGTTTAGAAACCCTGCTGCTGATCCTGAAACTATTTCACAGGGTCCAAAGGTTGTTAAGGCCTCAACAGCAAAAAATCCTACCCCCTCTGACAGAGATTCAAGGGGACTGGACAGATGGGGAAAAAAGATTTATCCATCTGCAACCTTGGCAATCAGGGCCTTAAACTGTCAATTTCATATGCTTAAATACCAACAACATGTTATGGGATTGCTGAAACAGAAAATGATGTTGATTTCAGAATGTGCAGAAAATAAAGAGTTGCAGGAATTATTGCATGCAGCTGAACAAGTTGGAAAGCATACGTTGCAATGTGGTTTTGATTCCTTAGAGGCCTCCTGCAGGGCCGCAGTTACTGGATCTGTGATTAGAAGGCATGCCTGGTTAAAGGAACAAAATTTGCCTGATCATGTTAAAGCAAAATTGCTAGATGCACTTTTACAGCTGTCTGGTTCGATTCTCAGCTAGGTCGTCTTCTGTGTGGAGACATGCGTGAATGGGCGTACCTTCTTTGAAGGTTGTGCATCAGAGCTGGTAACTCGGTACGTAAAAATCAACTACCAATCATTAGCGGACCAGAGTTCCGCTGCGGTGACCCCTAACCGGGAAAAGCCGAAAGACACAGCAGCAGCAGCAGCAGCATTCTCTGTTTGGAATTAAGGCAGAAGAGGTTTTAAAGAAAATGGAAGACAAAGCTAAGTCTATGCAAACTGTTAAAGACTTCTTACAAGTGCAGCCACCAAGATTCAGCAGACACTGGCCTACAAAAAAATGGTCCTTTCCTGTGTCAGACATAGCTCAAAGGGGCAAATCCAGACACCCTAAGGGTTCCATATACCAGGCGCAAGATTCATACAGGTCAAAGCAATGGGACGCTTCCACCTCCAAATCAGGAGGAGATAAAGCGCAAACCTACAGAAAGCAATCCCAATGATGTCCCTCTGCCTACACCAAGCACTTACCTTTTGGCAGTACCCATAGGGGGAAAATTAGCACTTTTTGCTCAAAATTGGCAGTTAATAACCCAGGACAAGTGGGCACCACACATCGTATCACAGGGATACAGATTCCATTTCCACACTCTGCCAATGGCAAATGGTTGGCCAGATATGCCAAAAAAAATGGGCAGAGGCACAGAAACAGGTTACGTCCCTCATGGATATGGGGGCCATTCAGACAGTACCAGAACAGGAAAAAGGACAAGGTTTTTACTCAAGACTGTTCTTGGTACCCAGAAAGGACAAGGCCTGGTGGCCAATACTGGATTTATCAATTTTGAACACATACCTGGACATTCCAAAATTCAAAATGCTGACTTTGCAGCAGCTTCTGCCCAAGCTGGGGAAGAATGCTTGGCTTGTGACTTTAGACCTAAAAGAGGCATACCTGCTTGTCCCAATAAGACAATCGTACAGAAGATACCTCAGATTCAAGGCTGGCTTAATGCATTACTAATTCTCTGCTCTGCCCTTTGGCTTATTTACTGAGCCCATGGTCTTTACAAAGTGCCTGGCACCAGTAATTACATTTTGCAGACAAAGAATTATACAAATATATCCTTACCTGGATGACTGTCTCATTCAAGCAGAGAACAAGGACACTCTTCTTCAACACCTGGCGTTTGTAAAAAGGCTTCTAACTTGCCTAGGGTACACAATAAACGAAAAGAAATCACAACTGGTACCCTCACAAAAGATAACATTCCTGGGTGCAAGCTTGAGTACAGCTGCCCAGATGGCTTACCTCACTCCAGACAAGCAAAGGCAACTGACTACTTACTTCAAACTGATGGCAGCAAAAACCCGGTCCTCTGCAAGACAAATTCTGCAGACTCTGGGCTTCATGGCATCCTGCATCCTACTGATTCCATATGCAAGACTGCATATGAGGAAACTTCAATGGTACCTAAAAAGTTTATGAAGTCAACATTCTCACAGTCTGGAAACAATGATTCCTCTCATTCCCTGCCTGCAACAGGAGTTTCTATGGTGGGCAAAGGCATGTCACCAAAACATGGGATGGCCATTCACTCTAACCCCTGCCAGCCAAACCATAACAACAGACGCATCAGATTATGCCTGGGGGGCCCACATGGCAGGAAGATGCATTCAGGGCATATGGTCACTAAAACAAATGCATCTACATATCAACCAAAAAGAGATGCTAGCTGTTCAAAGTGCCCTAACAGCCTTCAAGAACTTACTTTGTCCAGGACAACTACTGATAAAGACAGACAACACCACAGTCATGTGGTATATAAGCAAGCAAGGGGGCACACATTCGTACCCCCTTTGCATATTAGCCATGGCACTGTGGAACACAGCTTTGACCTTCCAAATACATCTTCAAGCTCAATTCCTGCCAGGAAAACAAAACACTCTGGCAGATGATTTAAGCAGAAAGCTTATGGATCCCCACGAGTGGAAACTAAATCCACAAGTTTTCAGCATAACACAGAAATGGGGGAGACCAGACATAGATCTATTTGCCTCTCCTCAAAATTACCAATTGAAAAGATTCTGCACAAGGACTTATCACAGACAAGCATGGAAAGTGGACGCCCTATCCTTCAGTTGGAAAAACTATCAGTTTACTCCTTTCCTCCTCTGCCTCTTCTCTCCAAGGTCCTCCTAAAAGTCAGACAAGAGAAACCAAAGATGATACTTATTGCCCTGGACTGGCCCCGCCAGTACTGGTACCCAATCCTAAGGAACTTGTCTCAATACCCAGTTGGACCTTACCTCAAAAACCTCAACTACTGTCCCAGCAAAACAATCAGATCCTGCACAATCAGCTACAGACACTGAACCTGGCAGCATGGCTGATCATGTAGTTATACAAACAGCACCTCTCAGTAAAGCTGTGATGGATGTCATTTTGGAAGCCAGAAGGCCTAGTATTAGAAAATCTTGTGCTAACAAATGGAAGAGATTCTTTGCTTGGAATCAAGCACAAGGAACTGATACAGCAGAACCAAATATTCCTCAGATATTACAATATTTAACTGAGATGCTTGACAAAGGCCTATCTTTCTCTTCAATGAAAATCCATACCTCTGCCATTTCGGCTCATTACAATACAGAGCCACCAATCTTTTCTCATCCTTTACTAAAGCAGTATCTTAGAGGAGCCAAAAGTTTAAGGCCTCCTAGAAGATCACCATTACCTGCATGGGACCTCAATTATGTGTTGGAATAGCTCACCCTGCCTCCATTTGAACCAGCTGCTACCGCTGATATAAAGTTCTTATCATGGAAAACAGCTCTGCTACTAGCAAATACTTCAGCAAGATGTTTCAGAGCTACAGGCCCTCATAGCTGTAGAGCCTTTTATCATATTTTACCCAGACAGGGTGTCTCTGAGAATAAATCCTACTTTTATGCCTAAGGTGGTTTCCAGTGTGGCTCTTAACCAAACAATTCATCTGCCAACTTTTTATCCTAATCCGTAGAACAAAGGGGAGAGACTTCTGTATTCCTTGGATGTACACAGACAGCTAAGATTCTACTTGAGCAGGACTAAAGCTGTAAGAAAAACTGAGCAATTACTAGTGTCATATGCTGCAGGATCAGAAGGAAGGGCTATTTCAAAGCAGACAATTCCAAAGTGGATAAGCCACTGCATTCATTTCTGCTACTTACACCATGGTAAACCTGTGCCCAAGGGCATTAGGTCTCATTCCACCAGAGCAGCAGCTACTTCAGCAGCCTTTCTCAGAGGAGTACCAACCAAAGACATCCTAGAGGCAGCTACTTGGAGTTCTGTTCACACCTTTACAAAGCATTATCATTTACCTCTCTACTCTAAGTCCAGGGCAGGCTTTGCCACTGCAGTGCTGCAGGGCCTTATAGCCACACCTAATGCTGTTTAGCTCCAGCCTCCCAACCATAGCTTTGGGATTCTACCCAAATGTAATGACTGCAACAGTGAAACATGAAGAACATAGTACATTTGTGTACACTTACGATAAATGTAGATGTTCGAGTGTATTCACTGTTGCAGTCCAGGTTACCCTCCCGCCATCCCCCTGTCATTCTGGAGTTTATCTTTCCTGCTCTATCTTCTACAACCTATGTGGTGTATTTGCTTGTAGATGAAGGTAAAGTTTATATTGATGCTTTTATTTATATATATATATATATATATATATATATATATATATATATATGTATGTATATATATATATATGTATATATATATATATATATATATATGTATGTATATATATATATATGTATATATATATATATATATATATATATATATATATATATGTATATATATATATATATATATATATATTTTTTTTTTTTTTTTGCGGCCTTTTTGGGGGCAAGAAAAACTAAAGAAAATGGCGTCGGCTGCATGTGTTGTACTCCTGACAGCCTGACGTCATGGAAGAGAAGTCAGCAACCGATGCAGGACCCAAGACTTTGGTATTCAGGCCGAATGAGGGCAACATGCCAGCAGATTACCCAAATGTAATGATTGCAACAGTGAATACACTCGAACATCTACATTTATGGTAAGTGTACACAACTGTACTTTTCCCCTGTACCATCCCTCCCCAACAAAACAAATTATTGGTCAGCCGACCACAGTGCTGAAAGTCAAGAGTATACCCAGGACTAGGTACTCCCCATCTATAGACCCCTTCTTGAGTCAGCAATTAAGCCCATTCATTGAAAGACCAGAATCACCCCGGGGATGTCCATCCATTCCACCAGGAGCCTTTCAGAGCATGATGTAGTCAGATTCCGGTTTTGGCTGGAGAGTGCGTCGCTTCCAATTTGGATATATAAGTGCATCTCTCGCAAGTCTGAGTGTTGGGAGGTAAGAGGAGAGGGTTGTCAGTGTACATGAGGCAGTTGCTACATTGCATCAGGATGCCCAAGTTCACCAGGTTAATAGAAGAAAGCACAGGGAACTGACCTTTAGACATGCCTGGAGGGGTGGCCATTACTTATAAGTACTGGAGCTGTTTCCTTGTAGAACGTTTAGTGCTAGTAGCACTTATGTGCTACAATAGTTGGTACAAGAAGTCTGGTATGGTAAAGTGCTAGACTAATAAGCTAGTAAAAGTGCAGGAGAGGAGAGAACTAGCAGAATTAAGGGAAAAATTGAAGAGCAGACTTTGGCACCTGTCAGAAGCTTACAAACATTCCAGGATACAGCAAATCTGTATATGGACTAGACTAGTTATAGGAAAGGCTAGAAACGTGCAAACGTGGGCTTTTAGACCAGAAAGTTGAAGGAGATGGACAAACTGCCCAAACTGCCAATAAACTACAATTTCTGTGCCAGAAACCGCTCCTCTTGTGGTTACACTGTCAAAATGGTTGAAAGAGTGCATCGCTTTTATTTACCAGCAGAATAAGCTGGACTTGTCAACACAAGTTAGGGCGCATTCTACCAGATATGTTTCCACTTCAGTAGCCTTGTGCCTTTGGGCTACTCCCCATACCTTTATCACTCATTACAAATTGGACATGGTCTTCATGGGAAGAGCATCCTTTGGTTCTATGGTACTCTGGACTATTCTTCCTTAGGGCCTCCCAAGGTCTAAAGTAGCGAGAGACTCTGTCCCAACAGTCAAGAATGAATGAAGATTGACAACATCAGATAAAGAAATTATGTTCTTACCATAACGTTCCATCTGTGTTGTCGATCTTCATTAATTCTTGACATCCCACACACCTTCCCCCTCCTAAGTCTCCTGGAGGTTTAGAACTAGTCCTGGGATCCTGGTAAAGTTGCGGCTCAGACAAAGCTTCCATCCTTTTTCTACTCTATAGGCAAACTCAGTCTGAAGGGAAGGGAAGAGATACATTGTGGGTAGCCTTGGCTTGAGAGTTTCTGGCTGGCGTGTGCTTGTTATAGCGGCCAAGTTGGTTCCGAGGGTTGGAACTGAGACCCAACAGTCAAGAATGAATGAAGATCAATAACACAGATGGAACGTTATGATAAGAACATAACTTGTTTTTATGCCTTTATATATCACAAGTGAAAGCTAGTTTGTCAAACTTCACAGATGCATGGCAGCTTGTTATTCATATTGAAAGTGTTCCTGATGGGATTTCATCTCCCTGTGCTCTTGAACAGATCAGTCTTATTTTTGTGGGTTCTTCTGCAGTGGGTAGTAGCTTTATTTCCTTCTATAAAGCCCTCTTTCTTTCTCTGTCCGGCTCTTGTACTTTTTTATCTCCTAATGGTGCATGCCGTTGATTCATAACACAGGTCAAAGACGGTGTGCTGGTTTTAATGTTCATAGTTCTGTCTTCCTATTCATGCAATTAGATTTTGGTCTCAGTTTTTTTTAGAAAAGTGGCAAAGAATGTCTATCAAAAATGACATCATCCAAAACCCACATAAGTGTTACTTGCACTCTATGCAGTGGGAGCACAGCATCCAGGAATGTCTGAGATGTTAGGGCTTCGAACTAACCCCCCTGTTTTTGGAGGATGGGGAGGAGTATAAAGTTTGAGGTGTAACTTGTTATACAAGGAGGATGGCTGCAATGGTGGGAACCCAGTGCATTGATTAATAACAGGGTCCCAAAGGTGAGCTCAGGGAGGAGTCACAAAAGAGAGGTAAGGTAAGAGAGCAAGAAGTCGGGCACTAGCTAAACTTAATTCACCATAGTCCTCCATTTTGGAAGCCTTCAACTCTTTGTTAGCTAGAGGTCTCACTCTGCTAATAGGGATACAGCTGAGCTTGTGCCTGCAATTTATTGATGACAAGGTGGTAGGAAAAGTGTCCTCTAGCATCTTCTCCGAGGAAAGAGATGCCGACACTAACCACCACAGCTATTACACTTGACCCATATGAGTGGTCAGCCGTCTGACCTCAGGTGGGTCCTTGATTCCTACCAGCATGTGCTGTGAGGTTGCATTTGTGCCTGTACTGCACTCAGTTCATCCCTCTATCGGTTCCTTAGTTCAGTCATAAAGGTTGAGGAAGCTTCTTCTAGCCTTTATTGTTTTTGTTGAGCCCAAAGCTACTGCTACTTACTTGGAGATACAGTTGCTCTTCTGCTTGTGGTGGGGTATTACTGAGGAGACATGAATTACATTGTCCGGAAATAACATCTGCTACTAGTACAAGATTTTACTCAGGTGTTTTGCACACCAGCACCATATTCAGTTGGCTTCTCCCTTTAATTGCTTTGGAGAAAATCTCATTCTCATGACCCTCTTTAGATTGACCTACTTTGTCCCTAGAGGAGACTATCTTGGAAATAAGGGTGAAGATAAGTGTGTCATTCCCTCATGCCAGATCATGTCTTTAAGAAATCTCTTTTTCTAGCCCTGAAGCACTAGGATTGACCATTTCAGGTCTTAATGCATATTTCCTTTACAGGTCACTGTAAGAGTTGAATACCAAGCTCTTTAAGCAACTACTGGCAGACATCAATGTGATCTCTCTTCAGCCATTATAGGTCCCTGATGTCACAATATCTTGACGCCAAAGAGTATGGCAACAAATTCAGCAAGGCATTTTTCTCTTCTGCTACTTTCTAGATTTTATCTTACCTGTCTTAATTCCATTCCTTTTTAGTAGATCAAGCACCATACCCTAAAAAAGAGCAGAACTCCATGGTGGTCAGTGATTATTTGGCCAAGTCTCTTTTGACTGCCTTTTTATCAGGCTTGGACTTCCTTGTTGTCCTTGGTAATTTTTGATTGTACCAGCAATTTTGCTAGGATGGCAGCATCTCATATCTGACTGTATAGACCGTTGTGAGACAGGTTAGTTTTACCCTACTGATGATGTGTTGTTGCGATAGTAATCTTGTTCAATATGAGAGGGGCCACAGGTTCAGATATTTGGTGTATGTGCTTGGCTGAGGAGCCAATGGTGCAAAGCTACCATCTATGGGATTATGACTGAATGCCTCTTACGTTTAGGCGGGATTCTGACTTAACTACACCACAGCGCCACAGATCTCTGGTTGACCAGGGATAGCTGGCCACAAGGTCGGCAAGGAGCGTCATTCGTCACTGGGTCAGAGCGTGGATGGAAGGGGCCGCTTCTCTTCAGCAGTGCACTGCATGTTCGTGAGGAACCGGGTGCTAAATCATTCATTTTGCTTGAAAGAGGAGCATAATTATAGAGTGTGTTATGACTTGGGTCAGCCTTCTTTATGGAAGAGGTTCAGGCTGTTCTGGATTTCTGCTTCTGAGAAGTCCTTTTTGGGCAGGTTACTAAAGGTATTACTGAGGCGCCATCGAAGAGTAAACAGTGACTATCACTGAGGGATCTTAGGGCATAAGCCATAATAAGCTATGCAGATCACCTCAAAGCTTTGTCCTTCTTGATGTCATACAGGTTACTAAGAAGTGATCTCTGCAGTGCCTCATCTGGTTTTGCTCAGTCATACCTATTACATATTTGCAATTCTAATAGTGTGAGCACCTATTTGAAGGATCTGTGTTTCTCACTTGCAACATAGATAGAACAAGCTGAATGGATAGGTATACATCACAGAGGATACCACTTCTGTGGAATCGTCTTTCACTGCACGTAAAACAACACACTTCTGTTACTCTAGTCAAAAGTAATTTGGATGAATGGATGGAAAACCATAAATACTTCCCTTGTTTAGCACTCATATTTCTTAAAGATATGGGACAAAAGTAAATGTTACAGCCTTCTGGGTTATCTGTACACAAAGCATATGAAATAGGAAAAATGAGAATGTAAGACTAAGCTTCTAAAGATCCACACAAATCAGTAGCCAAGTAAGTACCCATGAGCTTAACTCTTTCTGTAGGCCTACCCAAACAATGAAGAACAGATGTCCATGTAAGTAAACAATGATGCCCAAGCATCACTGTTGCCCTTTCTTGGGCCACCCACTGAAAAACTATACTAGAATACTTTATAAGGTGTTCTGTAGGAGTCATAAGTATCTCTCAGGACTGACAGTTTGAGGAGAGTTCTCACAGATTTCCTCTGTTCTTAGTTTGGAAGACTTTTAAAAAAGAAAGATGGATTTTGGATGCGATTGATTTCAGAAAGCTATATAATGGACAGCTTTCCCATCAAGTCTTTTTAAGGAGATCTTTCAGTCTTCAGGAGCTCCTAGAAAAGTGCCAGACTGTACTATTTAAAGGAACCATAGAGCTTTTTTTTGTCTGTAGAATAAGAATGTGGATACTATTCTTGGGTATTCTTGATTCCAAAAAAAAAAAAAAAAGGTAAGGCACCCTGCTGATCCTGGTCCTCAGTAACTTCGGCAAGCACATTCTGAAAGGTAACCCACCAGAAGGTTATGTTCCTCCTACTGCAGAGAGTCTGGATACTGTTGCTGAACAGAAATGCCTCCTGGCACATTACTGTTTTTGAACCATACAGGATTTTTCTCTGTTTATTTCTGGGCCAACATGACTTCGAGTATATGGTGCTAATGCTTTACTTGTCATTCACTGTCAGAGTTTTCAGCAACATTTTGGCAGTGTTGGTAGAGGTCTTGGAGAGAGATGTCAGCTATGACTGTGTTTGGATGACTGACGTTTTATGGCTCCTTTAGAAAAATTCATGAGAGAAGTCCTCAGTTGGCTTTACTGTTAATGCAGTCTGTGAATACCATCATAAACTGAAAAGATGTTTGTGGTTATTGTTCAACAAATGTTCTTACTAGGTCAGAGTTGGATATGCCGTAGTATTTGATTTTTTGGCCTGAGGAAGGGGCCTGGTAACTCATATCTTTACTGTCTGTGATGTGGCAACAGGTGTGGTTTTAATCTTGACTGCTGTTGGCATTCACCACTTTCATGGTCTGACTGACTCATCCCCATATGTGTCATCTCCAGTGGACAGAAGCCATCATTGTTATTGATACTGAACTACAGAGCTCTTGATTTCAGTAATTTCTCCACAGTAGATCAAATTCAGAAGATAGAATTCGCATAAGGCAATGTCAGTTACCACATTTGAAGACGCACATGAAATTATTTTTGTTTTTCAAGAAGATGGCATGGCCTTTCAGTTTGATTAATTATCTTTAGTCCTCTTTGGTCTGAGGAGGTACAGATGTCACACGGTTTCAGCACTAAGCCTTTATCGATGTATAAACAGGCTGTAAAAAGAAAACCTTTAAATAGGGTATAATAATCTAAGATAACCAATCACCATGAACCAATTATAAACATTCATTCAAACCAGGTGAAAACAAGCCCCGTAGTCTAACAATCCATGCCTTTTCATTTTTGTTTACAGTTTTTTCCATCCCATTTTATAACTTCTGTCCCACAAAATTCTGTCGATAATGGTGAAAAGAAATTTGGCAGAGGGATGTTTTAAAATCTACTTATACAAACCATTATTGGGATTTTTATTTCTGATGCTACTAAAATGTTCAGACGTCCGAAACTTGATAGGTCTGGATGTTTGTTCTATTTAAAAGGCTGAACAAACACATGTTACTAAGTAAATCACCCAGTCTGTGCTACAGTTTCCAAAAACCTGAATCTTAAATAAATGTGGTGTGTTTTTGGATGTGAATTCCTTAGTTTGAACCATATATTTACAAAATGAGCAGTGCCCACAAGAAAAACAGCCAACCAATTTATCCTCCCCAAGTGTAACTTGTGTGGATTCTAAAGTAGGTTGACTGTGCTTATAGTGGTTAAAATCGACATCTCTTCTCCAAAATTGTGTTCAGATGTTCATCCTATAGCAAAATGCCCCAATGACTTTGTATGATGTCCATAAAACCATGTATATTTTTACCATAACTGGTAGTAAATCTAATGGGACAATGTTCAAGTTGATCATGATTCTTATATTTCAAGAAATCATTTCTATCCATCTGTTTGACCTGATTGCTAATCTGGCATAACCATGAGGTATTATAACCACGCTGAACAAACCTCCGAGTCAGCTCTTTATCTTGGTTAAGAAAGTCTTCATTACTGGAACAAATCCTGTGTACTCTCATATATTGGGACTTAGGAATGTTACGAGTAACATGCAAGAAATTATTTGAGTGGAAAGCTTTACGGTAAAGTGTAGAGGCTAGTGTGCCATCTGGTTGTATATTAACCAACACATCCAAATAGGAGATTGACCGTCTGTCAAAGTTCACAGTAAATTGAATACCCCCATTTGTTTTCATTGAGGTAGTCAATGAATTCCAGTAAATATCAGATTTCCACACTAGCCAACAGTCGTCCAAAAACCTCCTTCAAATATCAATTTCTTCAATAAAAATATTGTGACTAGTATCATAAATGATCATTTGCTCAAGATACCCCATGAAAAGGTCAGCATAAATGGGGGCAAATGAAGCCCCCATAGCCTTACCCTTCACCTGAAGATAACAGGTGCCCTTAAAGTAAAACGCATTTTTAGTGAGCACATGCTCAGTAAGACAAATAAGAAATGTGTTAAATTCAGGACTGTATAGTGATGTTTTTCCAACCAATATTCAAGAGCACTCGAGCTGGCCCAGTGAGGAGTACTGGTATAAAGTGAGACAACATCCAATGTGCATAAAAGCCAATTATTGTCCAACTGAGCATCTGAAATGATATTAAGAAACTTGGTAGTATCTTGTATCTGAGCTCTAATATGTGTCAGTAGATGTTTAAGATATCTAGTGAGTAGTTCTGATGGTGGTTCTGTTAAGAATCCAATGCCAGCAACAGTAGGCCTACCCGGAGGTTGTGTCGCATGCTTATGAATCTTCGGTAGAAGATGTAAATGTTGCAGCAGCAGATCTTTGACCTTTAAATGTAATGAAACCATGTCACTAATGATACAGTCACTCACTGCTAGATCCAAGAAAGCATCTAACTCACTTTTAAACTTAGTAGTCGGATCATTAGACATAGCAGTATAAAATCTGCCATATTTCAGTTGTCTCTCTGCCTCTATCACATACCTGCCCCAATCCATAACCACGACTGTACCCCCTTTGTCCACATTGGTAATAACAATATTTTTATTCTGTCTCAACTTCGCAAAAAACATAAGTTCTGATTTAGACAAATTATTGCAGAGCATTTTCTCATCAACACAACTGCTAAAATGTAACTCCTTCAACACACATTTGTAAAATATGTCCACATGCTTATTTATAGGGGGTAAGAACATGGATTTATGGAAAGTGAAACTAGATGTGGGAGTAGTATTGTCATCAAAAAACAGTCTAAAATTTAATAACCTACAAAATGAGTTTAGATCTTGAACAAAAGTATCCTCCGACACAACATAACTGGGAATAAATCCCTTGTTTAACAATTTCAGTTCAGTTTCTGATAATGACAGTGATGAAATATTGTGTACATTATTACCATAGTCTGCTTGGGTTGAAGAAAATTCAGCAGGGTTTCCAAGTATGCATCTTGATTTATGTTTGCATCCTCCCCTCCGTCTTGCTCTAAAGGGATGGTACCTCCAACATGATTTTGTATGGAACTAGCTTCTGAAGAACAGTAACTTTTTTTAGAAGCTGGTGACGTTTGTAAGGATTCAGGCTCAGTATCTGTGTAAGAGGAGGAGTCTTCACCCGAGGTATCACTAGTACCCTTTTTTAGGATGGATTTCCTCCTTTTCCTCTTTTGGCTAGTTTTTCTAGTTTCATTTTGGGAAAACTTAACACTTTTAATTTGTTCAAAAGGCTTTATAGAGCTGTAATCCTTACTGTCCCTATTAAACTTAACTCATTTTCTCTCCTTCAATTCCTTCTCAAAAGTTAAAAGATCGCTCAGTTTGTGAAAGATGGTTTTATAAATATGTTGATTACTATACGTTTTCACCAGTTCACACAAACTAGTTACTTCAGAAATTGGCTCTCAATTTTCCTCTCATAATAGGCATGTAAAGCCTGAGCAAAATCCATTGCAGCAGCCTGTTGTATGGTAGCCCAAGTGGTTAGCAAAGTGTCATCCGCCTGCCCAATTAAAGGTTTAATCTTAACCCGGAGGCCCCTAGGTGAAATGCCCTTAGATAAATGGGCCTTAATGTGCCAAACAGAGGATCTAAGATTCTTCATGCTCCTCAATAGTCTATCAAACAACTCCACATATTCATTATCCTGTTGGTGTTCCTGATTGACTGGAGCTGTCCTATTAAAATCCACACCAAAAATTCCTATATCATCTTTGTCTGCAGAAAGGCCTTCCAAAAGATTTAACAAATCCATCCTAATCACAGAACAAAACCCCAAAAGCCTTTCTTGTATGTAAAAAATAAAAAATAAAGTCAATGTGATGTATATATTCACTAATAGGTGTTAAAAAATATTTTTTATCACCCCTATTCCAAATCTTCCAAAATCAAGATGGCATACTTGGAAAAGCTGCTAGAATGACAATAAAGACAGATTATACAAAAAAACATTTACATGTAATAAATAGGTCTAAAGAAAAAATGTTACTGGTATAAATCCGTCAACAGCTTCTTGTATAGTGCACAGTGACAGAGACTTTTGCAAGGCTTTTTTCAAAAACTAAAAATATGCGTAATATAAATGATCAAAGATTGTTCATCAATGTCCGCAAAAATTATAAAAGGAATATTTCACAGAACTTCCTAATCACATACACGTGTACATGGATGTTTCTTGCACAAAAGCTGATATTTAAGTATGTAAATAACACAAACAAAAAGGAGCCGCCTTCTTATAAGCCAAACCACTTTTCTGAATTGTCCAAAAAGACACTAACAGGCCAAAAGCACTAAAGCGAATAAAGTGCTCAGAAAGTTCAGATAGAAAATGGCTTCCTCATCCGCCCGTAGCTCACAACAGGCTAATTTAGGTTCCCAAAAATTGAACAATGTCTTCAATAATTGTAAAGGAAAATGTTCTATGAAGCTGCTAAATCATATAAGTATATGTGCAAAATAGATTTTATAAAAAATCAACCTTACGAATTCTAAAAAGCACAAACACAAAGGAACCCTCTTCTTATAGGCCAACTGCCAAATAATAGAAAGAAACCGTTCCTTAGAAATGTCCAAAAACAGGCCCAAACTGATGAACAAGTCTCTGAATCAGACGTAACACTCACAATTATGAAGAAACACCTTCCTGTAAGCTGAACGCCAAATTAGAAATGGAGAACCGCTCCTTTGTCCCACCAGCGCTCACAGCAAAACGCTGTGATGATAAGCGATATAGTTCCCAAAAATACGGTTACCCTTGTGTCCGTGGTTGAAGCAGCCCACTACAGGCATTTACAAACACCAAATACACCACAAAAAAAGTTTCTGCTTCTTCAGCTTCCGTTTATTGGAAACCAGGTGTAGTCACCAGCTGTAGCAGCCCACAGCAGACATCAAATCTACCACAAAAAACTTTATCTGTTTTCTCAGTTACCGTATGTCAGGAACCAGTTTTATAAATGAGATAACAGCCCGAAAATGAAACGTCTTCCAGTGCAGACCCGGAATAAAAAAAGGACTCTTTCGACTAGAGAGCAGAAAACTGAGCCCTTCTCCTTCAAACGCCACTGGCAGAATGAAAGTCCAAATCAGCAGTTTCAGCTATTTCTTCAGCTTCTGTATATCCGAAACCAGGTGTAGCCACCAACTGTAGCGGCCTACTGCAGCCATCCACAGACATCATATCAACCACAAAAGGCTTTTCCTGTCTGCTCAATTTCCATATATCAGGAGCTAAATATAAGTGCCAACTGTAGCAGCAACATAAACCTGGATGATATGTACAAAAGACATAAATAAAAATCTCAAAAATGAAATATCTTCCAGTACAAACCCAGAATGAGAAAAGACTCTCCCAACTAGAGACCAGAGAAACCAAGCCCTTCTCCTACAAACGCCACCAGCAGAATGAAAGTCCAAATCAGCAAACAAACTACGGCAAGTGCAACGGTCCAAAAACCAAGACAGCAATTCCAAAACAAATGGACCAACACAAAAACATTTCCACTCCAATAATTTCTTGCATGCGACTAGTTGTCATCCCCCCTATATTATTCGTAACATTTCCAAGTCCCAATATAATATACAATATATGAGAGTATGTAGGATTTGTTCCAGTAATGATGACTTTCTTAACCAAGATAAAGAGCTGACTCAGAGGTTTGTTCAGCGTGGTTATAATACCTCACGGTTATGCGAGATTAGAAATCAGGTCAAAACAGATGGATAGAAATTATTTGTTGAAATGTAAGAATCTTGATCAACTTGAACATTGTCCCATTAGAGTTACTAACAGTTATGGTAAAATATACATGGTTTTATGGACATCGTACAAAGTCATTGGGGTGTTTTGCTATCGGATGAATGTCTGAACACAATTTTGGAGAAGAGATGTCGATTTTTCTTTAGAAAGGGTAAAACCTTGGATGGTTATTTTAACCACTATAAGCGCAGTAAAATGACTTTATAATCCACACAAGTTACACTTGGGGGGGATAAATTGGTTGGCAGTTTTTCTTGTGAGCACTGCTCATTTTGTAAATATACGGTTCAAACTAAGGAATTCACATCCAAAAACACACCACGTTTATTTGAGATTCGGGTTTTTGGAAACTGTAGCACGGACTGGGTGATTTACTTAGTAACACGTGTTTGTCCAGCCTTTTACATAGGACAAACATCCAGACCTATCAAGTTTCGGATGTCTGAACATTTTAGTAGCATCAAAAATAAAAATCCCAATAATGCTTTATATAAGTATACTTTAAAATGGGTCTATATTACCATATTGCACGCTCAGAAGAGCGAACGACAGATAATCGACCCCATTTAAGCGAAAGCTTGCAACGTCGAAACTTCAGAACAGCAATTATGTTCCAATGTAAAACAATCGCGGTTCCGAAACAAAAAAAAAACAGTAAACCATTACTTAACATGGGCCCCCGACGTGGGGGGCTGTGCCCCCTACACACCCCCCTACTTAAATATACCAACTCCGAGATCGCACTACAGTGCCAAAAAGGCAAAGTAGCGAAAGCGGCCAAATGAATTCTTTCCCAGGGAAAGAATTCGCTGAAACGCCACTTCGCTATTTTGCCTTTTTGCGCTTTACTGTTCGACAAAGACGCATTAGACAACCTGCATCTGAGGCGGCGTAATAGGGAACCCTTTAAAACATCCCTCTGCCCAATTTCGTTTCACCATTATCAACAGAATTTTGGGGGATAGAAGTTGTAAAATGGGATGGAAAAACATTGTAAACAAAAAAGAAAAGGCATGGATTGTTAGATTAGGAGGCTTGTTTTCACCTGGTTTGAATGAATGTTTATAATTGGTTCATGGTGATTCGTTATCTTAGATTATTAAACCCTATTTAAAGTTTTTCTTTTTACAGCCTGTTTATACATTGATAAAGGCTTAGGGCCGAAACCGGTCTGTGGTTGTATATTTGACTTTTAGGTTCATAGGTTCATACTAGGCTATCTGCCCTAGGGCATTTATAAGCCTAGCCAGAGTGTGTTTGGCTTTCGCCACCCATTTTAAATTAATTTTCCTATGCCCTTTTTCGGGGTTAGTATACTGTGGCTCTGTCTAACAGTGACACAGAAGTGATACCCGGCGTAAACCTACGATCTCCCATCCACTCATCAAGATTCCTCTTGAAGAGAGTCAATGAGGGACTCTGCCTAACCTGGACTGGGATTTTATTCCAGAGTGAAGGGAGCCTCTGGGTTATGAATCTGTCCCTCCAGCATGTCCTATTTATTTCAGTCCTGAGGTTCAAGTCTCTCGAGCGCGTAGCTCGATGGGATTTGGATTTTCTGAGGTGCAGCATGTCCATTAATTCCAGGTTGGACATGGCTTTATACGTCCGGCACAGATTGCCTCTGAGCAGGCGGTATGCCACTGAGTAGAGCTGGAGTTTCTTTAACCGGGCAGCATATGGCATCTATTAGAGCCCTTTGATCATCTTGGTGAGGTACTTTTGGGGTCTTTTCAGTTGCTGCAGGTGTCTGGTAAGGTACATCCCAAAAGGGGCATTGTACTCAATTATGGGCCTGATGAGGGATGAGTAAAGAGGCACGATGACCTCGCCTGATCTAGATGTGAATCCCTTCATGATTAGGTGGGCTATATAAAATGTTTTTCTAACCACTTTGACCACGTGGTTGTCAAATGAGAGATTGCTATCAACTTGGGTCCCCAGGTCCCTAATTACTTTTTCTGTACTTAATGGATTACCACCTATGTGGTTATTTGTAGGCACTTTGTTTTTGCCAAAGAGGATGACTATACACGTTTTGGCTTTTAGCTTGAGGCCATGGCTCTGGCACCAGTTGTCTGTTTCTGTGAGGCCCTTTTGGAGGATGCTTGTGTCGGTTGGCGAGTCGATTATGGCGCCCAGTTTGCAGTCATCTGCGAACCTGGTCAGCCACAGTCCTTCCATGTTGGCCTGTACCTCCGAGAAATATATACCGAACAAGAGAGGTCCCAGGACTGAGCCTTGTGGGATGCCACTTGTAACTGGTTTGGAGTCTGACATGGCTCCAGCAATTCTAACCACGTGGGTTCTGTTCTTGAGCCAGTTTGCAACCCATCTAGTGACATAGGGGTTTATATTTAAGTTGGTGAGCTTATCTATAATGCCCGAGTGGGGTATTGTATCGAAGGCTTTTGCGAGGTCCAGGTAGGCTGTGTGGACCACCTTCCCCTCATCAATGGCCTTGGTGACTCTTTCAAAGAAATCGACCAGGTTTAAGAGGCAGGATCTGCCCTTAACAAAGCCGAACTGGGTAGGATCCAGTGTCTGTAGGTCCCCGATATCTTTATTTATGAGGTCCATGATGATCCTTTCCATAGCTTTGCAGACCAAGCTAGTCAGGCTTATGGGGCGATAGTTTCCAGGATCCGTTGAGGCACCACCTTTGTGGAGAGGGACCACTGTTGCTGTACGCCACTCTTTGGGTACATATCCTGTAGTAAGGCTGAGATTGAACAGTAGTTTTATGTTTGGGTTTAGCTCTTCTTGGAATTCATGTAGGACGCAGCCCGGGACACCGTCTGGTCCCGTTGATGCTGTGTTTTTTGCTTTGGAGAGGGCAGCTCTTACTTGAGCATCTGAGATGTCAGGGGGGGCAGCACTCTGCTGGGATAGATATTTGCCCTTTTGGTGGGGAGGAGGGGGAGAAGTTTGCGCTGAACCTGTCAACTAGGATCTTGGCAATGTCTGTGGGTTCGGTGTATTTTTTGTCATTTTGGACTAATTCTGAGCATATCTGGGAATTCCCACCCAGGTTCCTAACATAACTAAAGAAAGCCTTGTGATTATCCTTAGTGTCCTGTGCAATATTTCTCTCGAAGCTGGCCTTAGACGGTTTTATGAGTGCCTGTAGTTTTTTGCTAATACTGATCAGAGATGCCTTCCCTTTTTGGGATTTTGCTCTATCATGTAGTAGCTTCCTCCTTCTATTGTATAGTTTGTTTATGGCTGGGGTCCACCAGACAGGACGTCTGCCTTTGGAAGATTGGGTCTTGGTTTTATTTGGGATTGCATGATCCATGCATTCCTGAAGGTGTTCATAGAATGCATTTATCAAGGATTCTGCGGTCTGGGCCGTATTTTCCACAGGTCCGGGGGCTTAGGATTTCACCTCAGTTTTGAGGAGTGTGAAATTTGCTTTAGAGAAGTTTTTCACTGTGGTTTTCTGGGCAGGGGCTGGGGTTGGGATGTGAATATCCAGTGATTAGTTTATGGTCTGATCTTACCAGTGAGGGATACACTTCTGGTCTGGAGCATAGAGTCCCCTTGTTGGTGATGATCAGGTCCAGTATGTTTTCCCCTCTTGTGGGAGTGGTAACAAGTTGTTCCATAGCATTTGAGTTTATAAATTCTAGGAACCTTTGGGCTAGGGTGTTGGAGCTAGAGTAATGCTCCCAGTCTATGTTTGGGTAGTTGAAGTCGCCCAATATAATGGTGTTTGGAGAGCCCTTCATATTTTCCAGTGTTCTCAGGAAGGCCGAGTGGGGTTCCTGGGTTTGGGAGGGTGGTCTGTAGCAGGCTATAAACTGGAAGGCATTTTTACCCACTGTTAGTTGCACATGGATAGTCTCTGATGCTTCGTGCTGTGCCACCAACCTGAAGGTGTGGATATCTTTGACGAATATTGATACTCCCCCTCCTTTTGTGGTTTGGTCCAAGTTTTGGGGCCGAAAAGCATGGTATGAGGTGTATAACCTGGTAGTGCTGGGGTGCTCTCAGGAGCCTTGAACCAGGTTTCTGTTACTGCACAGATATCGATGTTCTCCATGCTAAGGAGAGTTTCGAGTGCGTGCATCTTGAGGTTTAGACTTCTGGCATTGAGTAGCATTACTCTTAGTTTCTTATCCCTTGTGATACCTATGGAGGTGGGTTTGTCTTTTGAGCCTTGCCTAAAAAAGGCACTATGGGGGTAGCAACAGCCTTTGCCAATATCCAAAAGCCCAGGGGTGACAGGTGCAAGCCGTTCCTAGCGAAGCATCGTGGCTTGTCGAGCATGTCATCCCAGGCTGACAGGCATTGGATCCCGTTTGAATGACACCAATACTTAAGCCAATTGTTGAAATTGATCATCTTGTCTTCATATTGTGGCATCATTCTTTGTGAGGGCAAGATGCTACTCAAGGTCAGGGTCATACCGGTCTGGGCTACATGCTTAGGGAGCTCCTTTATGTCTCTTTTCATGTAGTCCAGGGAGGTACATCTCAGGTCATTCACACCAGCATGGACAATGACTGAGTCATATTTGTACTTGCCTTGGAGTGACCTGAGTGCTTGTGTTATGTGGCGGATCCTAGCACCCGACAGGCAGCTCACCGTGACCTTCTCCTTGTTCAGCCTGGTGAGCGGGACGTCAGTCTGCCTGACGATAGAGTCACCTATTACAAGTGTATCAGGTGTGTTGTTTAGCCTTAAGGGCTGCGACTGTTCAGCACACTGGCTTTGTGAGCTATGTGTTGCACGTGTTTTGTTTTGGGGTAGCAGTTGCTTGGGTGTCTGCTTTGGAGGTCTCTGCTGCTTAGGAAGATTTTTGTTTAGAGCCTCCGAGTATGTTTTTGTGTGTTTATGTGTTTGGTTTGCTGTCGTGGTAGGACTATGTGAGACTGGAATTGTAGTGAGTGTGGTTTCCTTCTCCTACTGACTGGTTACACCAGTACTGAGTTGAGAGAGCTTAGCCTCCAGTTTGGCTATATGGTTGCATCTCTCACATGTGTTGGAATTTGTTGGGAGGAGGAGAGGGTTGTCTGTGTACATGAGGCAGTTGTAACATTGCCTCAAGATTCCCAGATTCACCAGCTGGACAGGAGAGGAGATTGACAACTGACCTTTGGACATGCTAGAATAGTATTGGGAATTCCTTTATAATTGAAAAAAGGGCCAATGGGGAACAAGGTACTCAAGGGGAGTTTGTGAGGGTGTAGTGCTTTTAATTTTTTAGTGCTGACTTAGAGAGCAAATGCCAGGTAACTTAAATGCAATGTGTTACAGGTAACTTAAATGCAAAAACGACAAACAGTAACTTTCTTTCAAGTGAAACAAGGAAATAAGTACAGTAAGCAATGCAGATATCACTAGGGATCCACAGAAGTGCCGAAAAGCCACGTTTTAGGTGGAATTAGCGTTTCAGGGAAATAACAAGCAAGCAAACAACAAGCATACAAACAAAGCTAGATTCAGCAGGCCTGGATCTAGTCTATGCTACAGCAAACAAGGTATACCAGTTTCAGTAAGAAGCAGTTCAAATATGCAGGCACTATAAGCCTTTAACCAGAAATTCCCAGCTCAGAAGGGCAGAGTCCAGCCTCTCCTCCTACAAGAGTGCAGACCACGAACCTTCTTAATGTAAAATAACTGGCCTGAAGCCCAAGTGCTTAAACCAGAACGAATACACTTTTAGAATAACAGACACTGAGCCCTCAATCAGCAGTTCCCAACTTAGAAAGATGTAAGCTACCTGTCCTGCCACCACAGTGCAGGCCACAAACCTTCCTAATGTAAAACAACTGGTCTGAAGCCCAAGTGCTTAATCCAAAAGACTTAGAATGATAGCTACACTTTAATCAATTTACTACCAAGTAGTAATAAATACAATTGAATACTTTAAAGAATGCCTGGATTAGTGCTCAAGTTATACAAACAAAGCTAGATTCAGCAGGCCTGGATCTAGTCTATGCTACAGCAAACAAGGTGTACCAATTTCAGTAAGAAGCAGTTCAAATATGCAGGCACTATAAGCCTTTAACCAGAAATTCCCAGCTCAGAAGGGCAGAGTCCAGCCACTCCTCCCACAAGAGTGCAGACCACGAACCCTCTTAATGTAAAATAACTGGCCTGAAGCCTAAGTGCTTAAACCAGAACTAATACACTTTTAGAATAACAGACACTGAGCCCTCAATCAGCAGTTCCCAACTTAGAAGGATGTAAGCTACCTGTTCTGCCACTACAGTGCAGACCACAAACCTTCATAATGTAAAACAACTGGTCTGAAGCCCAAGTGCTTAAACTAAACGGCTTAGAATGAGTTACACCAAGCAGTAATAAATACAACTGAGTACTTTTAAGATGACGCAAAAGCAAAATAAAGTAGGAAGAAACACAAATACAGTAAAAGCAGATAAATTTTTTTTTTTTTTTTTTTTTTTTTAAGTGGAAAGAGAGAAAGGAGTAGCAGAAACTAAGCTGATTGGCCTTCTCAAATGTTCTCCCTGTACTGGGTAGAATGAGGTAATGACACTAGACTGGGAGGAGGGTCCCAGATCAAATTTACACTAGGGGCGGGCCACTGCAAAGCCAACTATAAAAATTTTAATAAAAGTCTTGTTCCTTCTCCTTTTGTGCTGGTCAGTTTGTTTTGCAATTGCTGTCTTGGTTTTTGGACCGTTGCACTTGCCGTCCGTGCAGAGTTTGTTTGTTGATTATCACGATAGTCACAGAATTCCCTTATTATTTTGATGGCTTTCCAAGATCACCTTTGCAGTATTCCTAATGAGGAGTATCTTGCAAGGGGTAGCCATACATCTGGCCAGCATACCAAAGCCTGGGCCCTTCCACAAGTTGTACATTTGACATGTGACCTAAGTCCGAAGGAAAGGAGGATGTAAAGGACATAGACATGCTAAAGTCTCAGAATATCTTTACCATCACTCTGAATGCACTACTTTGTCTTTAGTCTGCTGGTTGTATGCGTCAGAGCTGATCACCTAGCCATTTGGACAGATAAGTACCCTGTTACGTAACCTTCCTTTTTCTTTGGTATACTCTATTTTAAGCACGTCATTCAGAAAAGGGAAATGTGATTGTGGGGGACAGATTCTCCATAAGGACCATCACGATAAATGTTTGTTTTGCTTGGGAGAGGAGCATAACCATAGAGATTGTTCAATTTGCCAAGCTTTCTTTCCTAAGACCTTACATAACCACCTGTCCTGTTTATAAGTTTACTTAGAAAACTAGCGTCTTAAGCTTCTCATCCAAGGCATGATGTCTGCTGAGTCTTCCCACCCTGATGTCCAGTCCCTGCAAAATAAGAAGTCTAAGAAATTTAAATCAAAGACTTCAGCTGACCATCTCCAGCTGGACATCTGCACTGTATGTGATGATGAAATATTGGCCCATCCAGTTCTGATGTTAGCCGACACTATCACGACTGCATCAGAAGCCAGTTTGGGGCATGCCACCCAGACATTCACTTGGGTTGATGCAGTGTCTATTGGTGATGAAAAGGGGGGAAACAAGCCTATTTATTTTTGAAGGGCTGATGGGTATTCCTCAGATCCTTGTCTGTGAGGAAGTATCCAGTTCGCTCATTAACGTACACCTGGGATGTGATTCTTCAAGATTTATGTGGGACAACATCCTCTCCAAAAAAGAAACAAAAGACTAAGCATGTTTCTCTTGTAATAAGTGACCCCAAAAAGAATGGTAGGCTTTCACCCAGGGTCTCTTTAAACCTTTCATGTCTATGGAGTCCCTCAAGTATTTCAGGTGCCTTCTGCTTTTCAGTCCCCTTTCTCCTCAATTCCTTTAAAGAGGCATAGAGATTTTTCTTTAGAAGATGAGGGCCTGAATTCTGCTCAGAAATCTCTTGCCTTTTCCTGTCATATTCGTTCTCCCTTAACTGTGGCTTCAGATAAGGAATATTCTCTTTCCTCGATTTCTTTGTACAATAACTTTCTTCTGGGGATACTTTAGTCAAAATGATGCAACATTTCTGATGGGAAAGTTCTAAAATGTCTGGTATGACACACAGATATTGTGATTTACTTCATATGGAAACTCCCACGCCTTCTGCTATTCTCCCATTCTGGAATCAATATTAGATACCATTGTGTCAGCCTCTCAGCATCCTGATTCTTGTCCTCCTGTTCTTAAAAACCTGATAGGCTTTATATGGTTCCTGGTGACTAGAAATTCCTTCATAGGAAACCCTCGTCTAAGCCTCCTGTTATCTCATTTCATGCAGATAATTCTACTAAATTACTGACTCCCCTAAAGTATTGCCTGCTGATAAAAATAGTAGAGCCAAGGACAGATTTGGCAAGAAGGTATATACTTCTGTTACTTTGCCCTTTAAAGGCATTAATTATCAGACTCACATGAAGAGACATGTTTTATCTCTTCTCTTTAAGTTTGGTGCAAGGGATTAGTCCTGATAAAATAATTTTATCTAGCAGATCTACTCTCTGTCTGATGCCCTCCCTGTAGAATGAATAGACACCTTGTAGACATTTCAAATAGTTTATTCAGTTAAGTAGGTACATGGACAACTGATGTTCATCGTGTTTCACTGCTGCAGTCATTACACTTGGGTTATCCTGCCGTCAGGCGGGCCCGCAGTCGGCCTCAGTTCCAAAGTCTTGGTCTGGCATCGGTTGCTGTCACCTCTTCCCTGACGCCAGTGCGCCAGGGGTATATAAGAAGCAGCCAACACCACTTTCTACTGTCTTTCTTGCCGCGCGGTTCCCGAAGCAAAAGAAGTTCACAAGTGCCGTTCGGCCGACTCCTGAGATTTCAAATTCGATTTCAGAACCGAAGTCTTCAATAAAGCTAAGTACCCCGTTGGGGAAATTTTTTCTTGCCTCAGACCGATGTCAGAAAAAGTTAATAATTGTATTTCTTGTGGGAAGCAAATACCTCATAAGGATTTTCATTCTTACTGTATTCCATGCCTAGGCCCAAATCACGACGTCACTAGTTGTCGGTTTTGTGCTAGATTTAACAAACGCACTATTGAATGTCGGTTTGATTTTGCTCGCCATTACTTTGGGCGAAGGTTTAATTATACAATGTCGTCGGAACAACCGACGACCGGAATGGACAAAAAGCGCAAAGATAAAGATAAGGAAAGGCATCCGAGGCCCAAAACTAACAACGAAGCCTCTTCTAGGCCAGTCGCCGGTTCGCCGGTTTTCAGTGAGGTGCTTTCGCAGCCCCTGACACCTGCTACTTCAGAACAACAGGCCGCGACCGACTCCCACGTGGAGGTGCCTAGGCCTCTGGAGCCTCAAGGTGTTGGACCAATGGAGATTAACCCTTCAGATGGGTTCGGAGCCGCTGAGCAGGCACTGGCTTCTGAGGGTGTTTTTAGGCCTACACAACTTACCATTGCAACTACAGCCAAGACTAAGCCTACACTAAAGACAAAGAAACAAGTACAGCATTCACCTGGACAACCCTCCATGCCTAAAAAACAGATGCTCAAGATGGCCGAAGCCTTGATTACTGTGATCAGGGGTTCCCATCTCCCTCCTGATAAAAGGCCTAGACAGGATACAGACTATGATTCCTCTGACCAGGTTTCAGTATTTTCTGATTCCTCTTCAGACCAGGGATATTCTTTACCCCCCCCATGAGGATTCTGATGCTGAAGAATCAATTCCTTCAGCCTCCCCTCCTGAGGATTACTCTTCTGGGGAAACTTTACATACCATGAGGGAGCATTTCCAATGGGAGGGCCAGGATTACTCAGAATCCAAGAAAAGGCTCAGAGACTTTCTTTTGCTGCCTCAGCACAGGCCCCTTGCTATTCCGCCAGTGTTCGACATTGTGGATGATGTGCTCTCTGAATCTAGTTTAAACCCTGATTTTTTACCCCCAGCTCCAGTCAAGACAGACAGATACTACAGAGTCCCTGACTCTCACAAATTTCTTTATGAAAACCCTGTTGCAGACCAGAAACTATTTCCCAAGGTCCCAAAGGGGTTAAGGCTTCCACAGCTAAGAATCCAGTTCCCTCGGATAGGGACTCTAGAGCATTAGACACATGGGGAAAGAAAGTTTACACCTCTGCAACTTTAGCAGTGAGGGCTCTAAATTGCCAGTTTCACATGCTTAAGTATCAACAATACTTACCGTCTCAATTAAAACAGAAAATGAGTACAAATGCAGAACAACCTGACTATAAGGAAATGTAGGATTTATTGCATGCAGCTGAACAAGTGGGAAAACATACTTTGCAATGTGGTTTTGATTCATTAGAAGCTTCTTGTAGAGCAGCAGTTACAGGATCTGTGATTCAAAGGCATGCTTGGTTAAAAGAACAAAGTTTACCAGATCATGTTAAGGCAACATTATTGGATGCTCCTTTGCAGCAAGATAATTTATTTGGTATTAAGGCATAAGAGGTATTAAAGAAAATGGAGGATAAGGCAAAATCTATGCAAACAGTGAAGGATTTCTTACAGGTACAGCCACCACGATTTAGCAGAAATTGGCCTACAAAGAATTGGTCCCTTCCAGTGTCAGACAGGCCACAAAGAGGCAGATACAGACGCCCAAGAGGCAGATCTCAGCCACAAGGTTCTTACAGACCACAACAGTGGGGTGCTTCAAACCCAAAACAAGGTGAGGATAAGTCACAGCCTTACAGGAAACAGTCCCAATGACTTCCCCCTTCCAATGCCAGACTCTTACCTTTTGGCAGCTCCCTTAGGGGGGAAACTAGCACTTTTTTCTCAAAACTGGCAAGCAATCACCCAAGACAAATGGGTGCTGAATATTGTGTCTCAAGGTTACAGGTTCCACTTTCACACTCTTCCAAGGCTAAAAGGAATGCCAGACCTGCCGCAAAATCAATGGGCAGAGGCACAAAAACAAATTACAGCTCTCACGGACATGAGAGCTATTCAAAATGTACCACAGCAGGAAAAAGGACAAGGATTTTACTCAAGACTCTTCCTGGTACCCAGAAAGGACAAAGCCTGGAGACCCATTCTGGACCTTTCCACTCTAAATACTTACCTGGATGTTCCGAAATTCAAAATGCTGACACTACAACAGCTCCTTCCCATGTTGGGCAAGAAAGCTTGGCTTGTTACTTTGGACCTCAAAGAGGCATACCTGCATGTCCCTATCAGACAAAATTGCAGAAGATACCTCAGATTCATAGCTGGTTCAATGCACTACCAATTCTCTGCACTGCCCTTTGGCTTATCTACTGTGCCCAGGGTCTTTACCAAGTGCCTGGCACCAGTAATTGCATTTTGCAGACAAAAAGGAATTCAAATATATCCATATCTGGATGACTGCCTGATTCAAGCAGAGAGCAAGGACATTCTTCTACAGCATCTGGCGTTCGTAAAAAGATTGTTAAGTTGCCTAGGGTACACAGTAAATGAAAAGAATCAAAGCTAGTGCCCTCACAAGAGATAATATTCCTAGGTGCCAGCTTAAATACAACGGCCAAGATGGCGTATCTCACGCCAGACAAACAAGGACAACTGACTCAGTATTTTTAATTGATGGCAACAAAGTCCCAACTCCCTGCAAGAAAAATTCTGCAGGCCTTGGGATTCATGGCATCCTGCATACTACTAATTCCATATGCAAGACTGCATATGAGGAAAATACAGTGGTACCTAAAAAGTGTTTGGTCTCAACATTCTCACAGCTTGGAGACAGTAATACCTCTAATTCCCTGCCTACAACAGGAGTTTCGATGGTGGGCACAGGCGTGTCACCTCAACAAGGGTCAGCCTTTCACTCTTCCCTCAGCCAGGCAGACTATAACAACAGACGCCTCGGATTACGCCTGGGGTGCACACATGGCAGGAAAATGTATTCAGGGCAAATGAACCACAGAACGAATGCCTCTTCACATCAATCAAAAAGAGATGTTGGCTGTACAAAATGCCCTAACAGCTTTCAAGGACCTTCTGCATCCAGGACAATTATTATTAAGGACAGACGACACCACAATGATATGGTACATAAGCAAGCAAGGAGGCACTCATTCTTACCTCCTATGCAGGCAAGCCATGACCTTGTGGAACACAGCCATAACTTATCAAGTTCATCTGCAAGCACAATTCCTGCCAGGAAAGATAAATACTCTGGCAGACGGCCTAAGCAGAAACATCATGGATCCTCACGAGTGAAAATTAAATCCACAAGTTTTCAGCATGATAATGCAAAAATGGGGGTGCCCGGACATAGATCTCTTTGCCTCCCCACTGAATTGCCAACTACAAAAATTCTGCACAAGGACTTATCACACACAAGCATGGAAAGCGGATGCTCTTTCATTCAGCTGGAAAAGCCTAAGCGTTTATGCCTTCCCACCACTGCCTCTCCTTCAAAGGTACCCCTAAAAGCCAGACAAGACAAACCACAGATGATTCTGATTGCTCCAGACTGGCCACGCCAGCATTGGTACCCAATCTTAAAGAACTTAGCTCAAGGCCCACCTTGGATTTTGCCTCAAATTCCACACCTTCTGACTCAGCAAAACAGTCAGATTCTGCACAGTCAGCTCAAAACCTTAAACTGGCTGCATGGCAGATTCATTAGCCAAACAGACAACTTCTCTCTCTAAAGCTGTTATGGATGTCATTTTGGAGGCCAGGAGGCCTAGCACCAGGAAATCTTATTCAGAAAAGTGGAAGAGATTCTGTGCCTGGAACCAGGCTCAAAACCTTGATTCTCTGGTCCCTATCATTCCTCAGATACTGCAATACTTGACTGAGATGCTGGACAAAGGACTATCCTTCTCATCCATTAAGATTCACGCTTCTGCCATCTCGGCTCATTACAACACAGATACTCCTATTTTTTCCCAACCTTTGCTAAAGCAGTACCTCAGAGGGGCTAAAAACATAAGACCGCCCCGGAAAGCACCAACACCAACTTGGGACCTCAATTTCGTTTTGGAAAAGCTCACTTTGCCTCCTTTTGAACCAGCCAATTCAGCAGAGTTAAAATATATATCATGGAAAACTGCTCTGCTTCTGGCAATAACCTCAGCATGAAGAGTCTCAGAACTGCAGGCACTAATGACAGTGGAGCCTTTTATCATTTTCCACCAAGACAGGGTTTCTTTAAGAACAAACCCTACCTTTATGCCTAAGGTGGTTTCCAGTGTGGCTCTTAACCAATCTATTCACTTGCCAACATTTTATCCAAATCCCCAAAATACAGGGGAGAGACTTCTACATTCCTTGGACATACACAGGCAATTGCGCTTCTACTTGGACAAAACAAAAACTTTCAGAAAAGCTGAACAATTGTTTGTATCATATGCTACAGGATCACAGGGAAAGGCTATTTCAAAGCAGACCATCTCAAAGTGGATAGGACACTGTATCCGGCTCTGCTACACACAAAATGGGAAACCTGTACCTGGTAATATTAGACCACATTCCACCAGGGCAACTACCACTTCTACTGCCTTCCTTAGAGGAGTAACCTACCAAAGATATCTTGGAAGCTGCAACTTGGAGTTCAGTGCACACCTTTACCAAGCATTACCGTTTGCCTCTTTATTCTAGATCCAGAGCTGGCTTTGCCACTGCAGTGCTGCAGGGCCTCATAGCCACACCAAATCCTCTATAGAGCCAGCCACCCAAACTCAGCTTTGGGATTCAACCCAAGTGTAATGACTGCAGCAGTGAAACACGATGAGCATAGTACAGTTTTTTACCTACCATAAATGTAGATGTTCGAGTGTCTTCACTGCTGCAGTCCAGGTTACCCACCCGCCAGGCCCTCTTTCTTATTTGCGACTAACCTATACTACCTATGTGGCGTATTTGCTTGTTAATGAAGGTTTTATTTTTACCTTTTTTGTATGTTTTATTAGCAATATGTATTGCCTACCATTTTTGGGGGCACCTGACATCTGGGGCAAGAAAAACTGAAGAAAATGGCGTAGGCTGCTTCTTATATATCCCTGGCGCACTGATGTCAGGAAAGAGGCAACAGCAACTGACGCCGGACCAAGACTTTGGAACTCTGGCCGACTGCGGGGCCCGCCTGACGGCAGGATAACCCAAATGTAATGACTGCAGCAGTGAAGACACTCGAACATCTACATTTATGGTAGGTACAAAACTGTACTTTCTTGTTCTAATACATTACATTTCACAAGTCAGATATTTAAAGTCAGTTACAGATAATGGTGGGAGGGTCATGAGGAGCTGATTGGAGGAAAATTTGGAAGATGGAAAAATAAGGAGCCAAAGACCCGTGAGGTCAGCAGCCTGGAACCTCATTCTTAGTTAAAAGTTTTTTTTTTATTTTTAACAAACAAAAAATGACAAAACGCCATGAGCTACCACTATAGAACTACATTTAAGAAAATGCTTTTGCCCAAGCTTCATCAGGTCCATCTAATAGAGTGGTTTTAGAACTGTTTACAGTTTCATCATTGAAAATGCCTGCTTTTATGAGGCTATCACCAGTCTGATCATTGAAAATGTCTGCTTTTATGAGGCTATCACCAGGCTTTATAACCGGTTTTGTACCACATGTAATATGAGAGGCTATGTCTGTTTTTGTGGGGCTCATATTGTTTAAAGCAAATTATGAAAGTTTTATTACAGAACTTTTTGTAGTCTGACTTGACCTTATCAGTGATTGTATCATGTACAGTAGGAGAAACTGTGACCACTTTTTGTGGGTCTTGTATTTCCTGATATACATTATGGAAGACTATTCTTCTCCTGTTTGGCAAACAGCATTACAGTGCCTGCTTTTAAGAGGCTCATGTACATGACTAATGTGACCAGTTATTTAGAGCCACACTAGGTGACTCCCATTTTTTGAAAAGTACATGCATCCAGAGAAATAGCTTACAGTGGAAGCAAGTCACAGTGCTCATATTTACAAAGCTCATGGATGGGCACAAGTAGTAGAACAAACGTATGTACAGTTTGAGACCTCAGAACCTTTTATATTGACTTGTTGTGCCCATGGAATAAAAGTCCACCAAGTGGTGAACTCCAGACTATACAAAACCTTTAATAAAAATAAGTATCTCAAAACCTCTTTGAGCACAGGCAAAACTGTGCCTATTAATTAAAGAATACAGCAGTGTGCAGTGGAGCCCTGGGATAATTTACACTGTACAGCAAATTACAGAATTTATGTTAAATGCAGGCCAAGTAACTAGAATATCTGTATCACTCCGGGGATCACTTCTGTGTCTCTGCTCAACAGTGGCACAGGAAAATAACTTTCTTGAGTTTCTTGAGTGGCGTAAGCCAGGGAACCTTGTTGGCTAGGCTTACATAGGCCCTCGGGCAGATAGCCTAGTACCTACCTATGAAACTGTACCTGGTCGCTATGTGGTATCCACAGTGAAAGGAAGAAAGCTGCTGGTCTCCTAGTGTGGCTCTGTGGTGTTCCAGCCTGAGTTCTTCACTATCAAGCCTCTTACTAGGTCTAGTAGTTAGTGAGGGGTCTTCAGTTCAGATTCTTCCACTCTTCAGGTCCCAGGTGGTGATGTCAATGCAAAAGAGGGCTGGATAGCTTTCTGCATAGCTAGATAAAGGGCTGGAAACTGGGAGGGATCAGGTGAAAGGGCAGTTATCCACTCTCTTGGGGGGGAGTGGCATGGGGCCCAGGGCAGGGTTAGATGATGTAAGAGGCTGATATAATTAGTATGGGTGTAGGCTGTCAAGCAAACTAGGAAGCTAGTGTTTAGCCCTTTTGTCTCCCTCCTAACAACAAAAGGAAAGCCCAAGTCCCAAATCAGGAGTATAAAACATTTTCAAATATCTGTAAGCTGTTGTCTGAGTTTGTTACACATCACAAGGTAAAAAGCATTTTCAAATGCCGAACAGCTGCTATTTAGGTTTTTCCACTTACTGCAACTATATGAGCAACAAGGACTACTACTTTTCCCAAGTACTTAGGTGAAAAATCAACAGCACTTGTTCTGGTAATTGCAACACTGGTTTTGTTGTATACCATGCATATTGTAATGGTTGCAGTTGTTTTTATGTAGGAAAAACTGAACAAGTTCAAAATCAGGGTTGCACACCACCTGTCTGACATCAGACTCCAGACCTTCATTGATAGTATGATGGACAGGAAGTTTCTGATGGCCTAGTGTAGAGACCTTCCTAAGCCCTCACATGGAGTGTTTCCTCCCCTTCTTGTTATAATGTAGGTTTTGGAATATTAAAATTCCCCAACATGGTTTTGACCATGACCTTCAGGGCTTCTAGGGTATGTCTTATAGGTTGGTACTAGGCTGTCGGTCCTAGGGCCTATACAAGCCTAGCCATAACAATTCCCTTACTATTTCTTCCCACACTATTTACTTCCCTGGACCCCTGAAATGATTAATCCCTTGATAAGTTCGTAGGTTAGTACTAGACTAACTGCCTTTGTGGGCTATTTTAAGCATAGCCATTTAACCAATGTAAGAATCAAACCATGCACCTTGTGTCTATAAGGTAAACACTTTAACCATTATACCAACCTCCCACCCTTTTTCTAAAGCATACGATTTCATGGCTTGCTGTATCGTAGCTGCAGTGTTGACTATGATCTTGATTGCTCATAAGAGGTGTAAGATGCTGTACTGAGTTGCTTCAAGACTGAGTTCAAGAAACTAGATCAATGGGGTAAGAAGGTGTATTTTCCATAGCAACCTTGAGCCTATGTGCAACTAGTTATAATGTGTATTCGACCAAGTACTAAAACAACTTGCTTGAAATGAAACAGGCTTTTGTTAAGTCTCTTCTAGAGCTGAAGACTAATAAACAGGTACTGTAGAAATTATACAACTCTCAGGAGGTCTTCAGATAGTCCCTGCAGTCCACGTGTGAAAATGCAAATGTGCATGTGCAATGTGCAGGTGTGTGACATACTTATATGGTATATCATCTTTGTTTGCAGTCATCTGGGCTTCAACTGGCATACATTCCAAAATACTGAGCTCCCTGTTCCTTGGTCTCAGCCTTCTGACAACGATGTACAAATATATCATCTTAGAGCTGAAGGCGAGGTGCTAAGGGGGTCACACAGAGGCAATATTACCACCAAAGTGTCAGTACAGCTAAGATTATGTTGTCGGCTCTCACATTATCTCTTTTCAGCTGCACGCATGGCCATAGCCAAAAATGTCCTAATTTCCAAAACTGACTATGCCCTCATCCAAAAAATCTAAGTAACTTGAAATAAAACACTCAACATAGATCTGCAAGAAGAAGAAATTTATCATAATTGCATCTGATATAAAAAGGCATGCTGACCTCCTGTTTGTAACAGAGACATTTATCAACTAAGTACTAGTACTTCACTATCAAGCCTCTTACTGGGTCTAGTAGTTAGTGAGAGCTCTCCTGTTCAGATTCTTCCACTCTTCAGGTCCCAAGTGGTGACGCCAATGCAAAAGGGGGCTGGATAGCTTTCTGCCTAGCTAGATAAAGGGCTGGAAACTTTGCTATTGTCCACCCCTAAAATAATACTTTGAATTAAGGAGTAAAGCTACTTCTTTAGAAAGAGCCAAGAAAACACAGTCACGGTTAGACCTAGATTTGAACTTGTCATTGGGTTAAAAGCCTTCTCAAGAATAGGAGTTGCCATACAGAATCGACTTCCTTCAGACAAAAGCCCTTGAAATTCTTTGGACATTCAAAACAGTCTTTGACAGTATATGCAGAATGAATCTTAAGTGCATCTGCTTTTGCGACAGTGGCTACTTTTTGCAGCTTATTACTAGATCTAATCACTTTTACATTCCAGTTGTAAAGAGCTTTCATCTGTATACGTATTGTAATTAGAAGAACTATATAAGAACTATTTTGACTCTTGTGTGCATATATCATTGTGAAGTTTGTTCCAGTAATATGTTAGACTGACTAGATTATTGTAATCAGTTTACCTTATTTTTGTAGCATTTTCTTATAAAAACCTTGTGCTAAGATTGGATTTACTAATCTGTCCAGTACTGCAGATTGATTTTTTTTTCCTGTAGGTTGCATACAGAGTGTTTTTTTAACTCTACTTTTGTGCCTCGGTTGTGACTGAAAATGGTCAGTTCACTTATTCAGTTATCAAATTGTAAGATAAAAAAGTAAGAGCTGACATTCATACATCAGTTATACAAAATCTCAAGACTCCAGGCGCAGCAAGCATGCAGTCCTTTTGGAAGGAGTCCAAGAGGTGACCTTCCAAAGTATGGTCGACATCAGATCTAGTGTTAAAAGGCCAGGAAGAGGCATTTACCTCAAGCTAAGAAAAATAAGCCCACTCTGACAGCTCCGTAGGGCTCAGTGTAATGGCTTCGATTTTAGGTTGGCCACCTGCTAGCCCAGCATAAGTTGGTTGCAGAGAGGGGTCTTCTTCCAAGTAATAGCTATCATAGTGGATACTAGGGTCCTTCAGCTTTTGGAGCATCAGAATACCATAAAACATACTGATCCTCCTCCTTCTCATTACGCTCTTTCTCCATGCAGTTGAGCTTCTCCCAGGCACATGCTTCATCTTCTTCTTCAAGAAGTTAATTTTCTTTTTGCCCCTGGTCTCAGAGCATGGTTCTATTTTGTTCCAGTCTGGGTTCTTTACTGTCAAGCCTCCTCCTGGGTCTAGAAGTTAGTAAGGGCTCTTCTATTCAGATTCTTCCTGTCATCATGTTCAGGTGATGAAGTAGGTGCAAAAGAGGGCCAGATAGTTTTGTGCTTAACTAGGTAAAGGGCTGGAAACTGAGAGGGATCAGCTGGATGGGTGATTAGTCAATCTCCTGGGGGAGGGGGGTGCCGTGGCAGGGTAAGATGATGTATGTGACTGAGCTGGTCCTCAGTCAGGAAGTCAAAAGATTGTTTCCTTTTGGCCTCAAAAAATCAAAAATTGGAGGTTTCTGCTCTGTGTTAGATCTAAAACATTGTGATTCATTTCATCTAATACCAGCCCTTCAAAATGTTGACTCTCCAGTCTCTGTTGCTCCCATCTTGTACAAAATGATTGGTTTTTGTATCCTTGATATGGATGACACATGCTTGTACTTTTTGATCATAAAGCCTTTCACAGGTTCGTCCATTTTATCCTGGTGGGACAGAAATAACATTTCAAAACCATAGCATTTTGTTTTGCTGTGCACCACATATCTTTACTAAGTGCTTAAGCATTATAGTAGCTGTTCTTTGTAACTAGAAGGTCCACATGATCCCCTCTCTACAAGTGCAGCTTTTGCTGGCTCAGTCTTCAAAGCAGTTTGTATGTCACAGAATCTAACCCTACAGTTATTTGACCTGCTATGGTTAGGTCTTATTTCACCCCACTGCAGACAGTGATGCTTCTGGGATTGATGTGTATGTGACAGTAAGTCATGTGTTTATATCCTCAGACAGGTTATCAGACTTGATTATTACCTTCTGTTCTCTGGCTTGTCTTAGCGCCATAGTGACCCTGCCATTTCTCCAGGTTCTGGAGTTATTGGCTGCCCCACTATCAGTGCATTTTGCCAAGCTCAGTGTGATGGCCTATCACTGACCTCTGATATCCTGTGGGAGTAACATTTGGACAATCTACAGGAATAGATTTCCCCTCTCCCTGAAGTGTAGAAAGACTGGGAGTGCTGGTGGTATGTTAACCTTCCCCAGGGTTTCCTCCTTTGTTCCTGAAATCATAGTCATTAACCAGACATAAAAGTGCTGCATCCCAACTTTGCAGTGTTGAAACTGCATTTCTGGTTCCTGGAGTCAGAGCAGTATTACATATGACGTGTCATGTGAAGTTTCTTTGATCCTCCTAATTGCTAGGAAACTAATGAACAGACTAGCCTAAATAGAGGAATTTTTTTTCCTTGTAGGTCCCATATAAATGCCTTAATCATTTGTAAAGTTGCCTTCATCCCAGACTACTTGCTTTTCTGCCTCTCTCTCCAGTGCTGGATTTAATTATTCTATCATCAGGGTTCATCTCTTTCCTATTTCAGCATTCCCTGATCCTTTGGCCAACAAGGCATAAGCAAACTAGTTTGATCTAGTGAGTATCTTTCTTAGATGTATTCCTCATCTTTGCCCACCCACTTCCCCTTGCAGAGGCCTGAACTTTGTCTTGGAAAGACTAATGTTACCCTCTTTTAAAGTTTCCTTCTGGTTTAAGGAATTTCTCTGAAGGTGCGTGTTTGGAGCTGTAATTTTAGCCAGGAGAGCCTTTGAAGAGCAAATTCTGTAGGAACAATTTACATTTTTTCTCAATGACTGTGTTACCTTGCACACTAATCTTCTGTTCCTGTCTAAGATGCTCTTTGACTTTTCTTTAAAGTGATCCTTTGTTGTTCTGTTCAGCAGACTGGATGGTTTAAGAGCTCCCAAACATTGTTTGGCTGGGAAGGCTGCAGATATGAAAACTTGGCATCTACTTGTCACTTTTGCCAAAAGAAAGCAGGATTGGACTCTGACCTTGTTTGCTTTGCTAGGGAACTGCATTAGCCATTATCATTTTCTAACCAGTCCTTTTCTGGTACTGTTTGCACTTACTCCATGAGGTGGTAGGTGCTTTTTCTGCATGATTCAGAGACACATCTCTGTAGGATATCATTGTTAAAATAACCTGGTTTAGGGTTTATGCTTTTATCAAGCATTGTATCTTGTGTGTTGCATATGAGGTGCAAGTGAGTATTGGGAGAGCAACCTTTAATAGACTTATGTTACCTAGGGTATGAAATGGATCACCTTCATCCTTCTAACAGTTCTGTTCACTAGTCATTCAGCATGTTTGAGACTGTTGAGTGAAGTGTCCTGATGCATTTAGTTATATATCATCACTCCAGGTATTCCAGGAGTGTTCTGGCAGTCCAGGCTCCTACCCTCTAGCCTTCAGGGGTGTCTTCAGATCATCCTGGAGAGATATGGTACTCCAGCTTCAGTGTTGTAGCAAGGAAAAATGACGATAGACACACCCCTTCCACTGATTAAGACCTTTCCACTAACATCAAGATTAGGAAAAGAGGAGGGTCCTTCCAGGTGATGACACCTTTGGAATTCAGAGGCAGAACAGTGACTCCTATCATGTCTGGGACTACTGACTGAACACTGGTGAACACCTGTAGGAGAACTGGAGTTATACTAGCGGTTACATTTCAGATAATTCAAGAAGCTGAGGCATTTTTTAGCCAGGCATTGCATTTTCTTGCAGCTTTTTATTTTTTTATTTCCTGTCATGCCTTCCAGCCACTGACATTCATAAAAGATCGTTCACGCATGCTGCTTAGAGAAGATTTTGTAAACTGATGTCTCAAATTTGTTTGAGATTCCAATGCTATGATGGTTCCCCCTGAACAGACATGAAGACTCATGTTTGTTGTTTTATTCAGGGGGATATCATCAATATTCAAGCTTCATTGGCTCAATGTACTTCGTAAATAGTGCAATATCTTGGACCTGATGCATGTGGTCCACTGTCAAAATCTGCAGTGCTTGGCATTTCACACACTCAGTTCCACATTTAATGGCAATAACTATTGGGCTTACACAACCAAAAAGGCCAACTGTAACCAGTATAAGCTGCATTATTTTTCCTCCCCAGACATTGATAGAACCACTCAGCCAAGAGAACCATGTTTGTTTTTCTATTTGTACCTTTTGAGCAATTTCCTCGGTGTCTCCTAATTTCAAGTTCATTATCAGGAATGTAAGTACAACATTCCTCTCCTACTAATGCATAAATACCACCTTTACTAGCAGGAGCAAAATCTAATGCCATGCAGTTCTCTAGAGCCACAGTTCTCATGGCAGTCAATTTTACAGTAACTTTATTGTCTCAAACATAGCATTGCTTAATTCCTCTAATAGTACTACCAACTTTATAATTTCCCAAATTGCTTTCCCTACTCCATCGAATGAAAAGAGTGATGCTTCTGCTAGGATGCCATCTCCTACTTTTATTTTTGCTATGTCAATATGTCTTCTTAATCTGTCATTTCTAATATTTTAATTAGGGAATGTTGAAGTGTGTCTAATAGATGCAATTACATGTCCTAAATAACACAATCCACTTCAGTCCTCAGGGAAACATTTGTATGCTTTCTTCCCATGTACGTAATATATACCTGCCTGAACTGGAATCATTCATTTAATTCATTGTTAAGCTCTATTTCTTTTAAATGTCCTGCAAGTTTCATTACTAAAATGTTCATAACATTCTTCAGTGGTATTTGCGGTAGCATAGATTATGCTACAAGTACTTTTCCCAATAAGTTGGTGATCATTCTTTCCTTCTCCTTGTAAACAAATAGCAGTCACATTTGTGTATACGTGTCTTTAAAAAGGGTGTTCAGTTTCTATTTTTGAAATGAGTAATTTCTCTTGACCCACTCTTGTTCTGTGAGATTTAACATTTCTAAAGGCGTAAATGGAATATGTCATAATGGAATTCCGATTTTCTCATCCTGTGGAATTTCAGCACATATCTAACATTGTTTGGTATTAAAAGTTTCTGAGTACAGTTGCAGTGATTTGGTGAAAATGTTGAAATTTACTTTTTCTTGTGTTGGGGAATAAAAGTTTATCAGAATTGCAGCTGATATCAGGATTTTCATGGTTCCTGTTTTTTTCTTCTCAAAATTATCTGTAAGATAATCACATTACTACTAGTTTTATCTGATACTGTGTCTGTTTATCCCAATATTTATTGGTATCAGTTATTACATTCATAACTGAATTAATTTTCGCCCCTCAATTTTAATCTTTTAACATGATGTTTATGAATCCAACCATTTTTGGTGGTTGGTTATTATATGGCTGGACTTGTAGCTACTAGACCCACTTTGGTAATAACATAGGACTCAAACCATTTTGAGTCCCATTTGCTTGTGTTTCCAAACTGGCAGACTATTACAAGATCTCCTTGTTCCAATTGTACCTTTCTCTTTTCCCAATTCTCATTATATATTATGGAGTTCTAGACTGTAGGCTTGTCCAGCTTCCCAGACTCTCCCTTTTGCCCAACTTATTTGGTGTTGGAGCTGGTCCCACAATTTGGTTTCTTCTAATGGTATCCCATAAGGGATTTCTCCTCCATGTAAATTCATAGGTGAACTTGTAATTAATTTGTGTGGAGTTAATCCACATCCTTGAGGAGAATTTCACATCTTAATCAAAATGCTAGGTAAATGTTTTTCCCAATGTTTCACATACTCAGTAATCATTTTCTTTAATCTTTCTTTCAGAGTTCTGTTAGCTCTTTTAACTCTCCCAAAACACTGAGGATGATGAAAATGTTGCTTAATTCCTGAAATTTGGCATATTTTTGTTACCTTCCCAGTAAAGGGAGTCCCTTGATTTCTGGGGGTACTTCCCATGTTGGAATGATCCTTTGACTCATTATTCTGACTACTGAGTTGGGATCTTCCTTTATTTGTTGGATGAGTATACTCATCTGTTAGGGTAAGTAAAAAATGGAATCCCCCTGGTGTGGTTGGAAGAGGTCCTACAAAATCCACTTATACCCTTTCCCAGGGTACCAATGCTTGTAGGAGTCTATATTGTTCCTCCTGTTACATTTCCCTACATTGTGCATTCCACAAGAGACACATCTATCTATGTGACTTTGAAGGTCTGCTGTCATACCTTCCCATTTGAATCTAGAATTAACAATCTGTTGTAGTCTTTCTCTTCCTGGATGCCCTAGGAAATTGTGATAGTAAGTTAGCAACATTTTACCTTTCTTAGGCTCAGTTGTTTTTACTGTATTTAGAGGAACTTTTTTGAACTATTCTGATGCTGACAAAGGTTCTGGGAACACAACCTATGTCCATTCATTCCCTTGTATGATTTCAAATTCCTCTATTTTGTCTGGGTAATGCTTAGCTGTCCTCTAACTGTTTTCGTATTTAAGGTCATATGAACACCATGTTCAAATTCTGGATCCCATAATGGCTTCATTTCATTTGTCCTCACAATACTTAATCCAAACACAGTAGGTGTTATGATGATCCAATCACACTGAATCTGAATGATTTTACCTACCTTGTCTTCCACTTAATGGCTGTTCACTGGTCTTTACAAAGGTAAACTGTGTAATGTAATTTTAAACGATTTATAGGTAAATCCATTTGTATTTGGCACCATTCCCTTGTTTGTTTTTCTTCTATGATACTTACTTCCCATGCCTGGTATTGAGGAACATTTTGTATTGGATATGTTTGCTTATCATCGAGAACCCCTTCTTTTGCTAGCTGGTCTACTGTTTTATTAGAGTAACTATGCACTTCATTTTTGGTATGTGCTTTGAACTTATTGATGCTTACTGTAGAAGGATTATCATCTTTTATCAGGTCCCAGGTTTCTGTTAACACTTCTCGGTGACTGATTGGCTTGCCGTCAGCTGTAATGAAACCTCTCCTTGTCCAAATGGGAGGGGATGATGTTAGAACTCAGATTACATACTACCTGTATAGATGTTTACAGGTGTGGGTAATAACAAAGCTTGCTTGACTGCTTCTAGTTCAGCTCTTTCTGCTGAGGATTCCCCTGGGAGACTACCCTTCTTTTATTTTGCTAATTCTATCCTAGTGGCAGGCTGACAGTTCTAAGGGCTGCTGCAGAGTCTTATAGATAGTTTGCATTTGCATTTTAGAGGAATTAATTCCAATCAGTGTAAATACTGGTTTATATTTATAATTATTCTTTGATATATATATATATATATATATGTGTGTGTGTGTATATACACACACACACACACACACACACACACACACACACACACACACACACACACACACACACACACACACACAGAGGGAGGGAGGGAGGGAGAGAAATGGGGGAATTCTACATAGGCATCTTAGCTGAGGCCCTTTTTAGCCAGTCATTGGATTTTCTTCCAGCCTTTTATTCTTTTGTTAATTCCTTTCTTGCTTCCCAATCACTGACATTCATATAACAGATTGTTCACACATGCTGCTCGGAGAAGATTTTGTAAGCTGTTCTCAAATTTGTTTGAAATTCCAGTGAAGGCATCATGTCATACAAAATAAATATGTTTGTGCATACGTGTGAGAGTGTGGGTGTATACACACACACACACACACACACACACACACACACACACACACGTATATATACATATATATAAAAGTCTACTAACTTGCATCAACAGACCCAAATGCAGACAGGCAAAATATCAACCACAAAAGATCAAGAATCTCAAAGTTGGCGCTCTGCCAAGCATGCGCCAAGAAAGAACTTTGTCACATGCAATTTCCAACAAATAATCAAGAAAATAATATTGTTTTTTTTTGCAGGGGGCAAACTCCCTTGTACACTCCCAACACCTTGTTTTATATATACATACTCCCAAGAGTACACAATCCCTGTGGAAAGGTAATATTCCTCCACACCTATCGATCATCTTTGACTAAATGTGGGCGATTATACATGTGTCTGCCAACAAGAATTTCGACCAACTGCAGTAGACCACATAGAAATATATACAGTGGATATAAAAAGTGTACACACCCCTGTTAAAATGCCAGGTTTTGTGATATAAAAAAATGAGACTACAATAAATAATTTCAAAACTTTTCCCACCTTTGTCACCTATAACCTGTACAATTCAATTGAAAAACAAACGTGTTAGGGGAAAAAGTATAAAAAACGTACAATAAGCTGGTTGTACAAGGGTGCACACCCTTAAACTAATACTTTGTTGAATCACCTTTTGATTTAATTGCAACACTCAGTCTTCTTCGGTAGGAGTCTATCAGCATGGCACGTCTTGACTTGGCAATATTTGCCCCCTCTTCCTTGCAAAAGCGCTCAGATTGCGAGGGCATCTCTTGTGCACAGCCCTCTTCAGGTCACTCCACAGATTTTCTGTTGGATATAGGTCTGGGCTCTGTCTGGTCCATTCCAAAACTTTAATTTTCTACTGGTGAAGCCATTCTTTTGTTGATTTGGATGTATGCTTGGGGTCATTGTCGTGTTGAAAGGTGAAATTCCTCTGCATCTTCAGCTTTCTAGCAGACACCTGAAGGTTTTGGGTCAAAAGTGACTGATATTTGGAACTGTTCATAATTCCCTCCACCTTGACTAAAGCCCCAGTTCCAGCTGAAGAAAAGCCACTCCAAAGCATGATACTGCCACCACCATGGGGTTGGTGTTCTTTCAGTTATGCAAAGTGTTGTTTTTGTGCCAAATGTACCTTTTGGAATTGTGGCCAAAATGTTCAGCCTTGGTCTCATCAGACCATAATACATTTTCCCACATGCTTTTGGGAGACTTGATGTATTGTTTTTCAAATTTTAGCCAGGCCTGAATGTTTTTCTGTGTAAGAAAAGGCTTCCGTCTTGCAACCCTACCCCATAGTCCAGACATATGGAGAATACGGGAATTGTCACATGTAGTACACAACCAGTACTTGTCAGAAATGCCTGCAGCTCCTTCAGTGTGCATACACTGTTGGAAACTCCTGGTGTTCTAGCTGAAGTGTGATTCTCAAACAATCCGGAAATGGAAACTCCTGGTGTTCTAGCTGAAGTGTGATTCTCAAACTATATGGAAATATATCGCTGATTGATAAGTACATTTTTTGGCATTTTAACCTTTCAGAGTTCTGCATTGTCTTACTTTTGCCTGACTGAATTATTTTTTTGCCTGACTGAAATTATTTTATGTATTTTCTGGCATTGTTTTATGTTTCTCATCTGTCCTGAAACTGCTTCCCCCCTATTCCTGTGGTGGAGTTTATAAAACTGGTCTAACAGCTTTTGTATTATCTGATTGCTTCAAGGCTTGCTGATTTAAAAATAGTTTCTGTTTGTAAATTCTTGCATACACTGTTGGAAACTCCTAGTGTTCTGGCTGAAGTGTGATTCTCAGACAATCTGGAAATATATTGCTGATTGAAAAGTATATTTCTTGGCATTTTAACCTTTCAGAGTCCTGCATTGTCTTAATTTTGCCTGACTGAATTATTTTATATATTTTCTGGCATTGTTTTATGAAACTGTTTTTTTTTCCTTTCCCCTCCTTCCCTATTCTTGTAGTGTTGTTGTAGTTGGTGGCTTTGCAGTTGCCCGCTCCTACTGTAAATTTGATCTGGGACACCCCCCCCCCCCACCCAGTCTGATGTTCACTCTACTTAATACAGAGAGAGCATTTGAGAAGGCCAACCCACTTAGGTTCTTAAACTTGAAATTTTATTGTGCTCCTCCTTCCTCTCTCCTTGCACTTCACTAAAAAAAATGCACTTTATGTTACTTTTTCCTCTAATTAAAAGTACTCAATTGTATTTATTCTGCTGCATTTATTACTGCATGGTAGTAGCCTGATTAAATTGTAACTGTTATTCTAAGCCTTTTGGTTTAAGCACTTGGGCTTCAGACCTGTTGTTTTACATTAAGAAGGTTAGTGGTCTGCACTGTTGTGGCAGGGCAGGTAGCTTACATCCTTCTAAGTTGGGAATTGCTGATTGAAGGCTCATTGTCTGTTATTCTAAAAGTGTATTAGTTCTGATTTAAGCACTTGGGCTTCAGGACAGTTATTTTACATTAAAAAGGTTTGTGGTCTGCACTGTTGTGGGAGAAGAGGCTAGATTCTGCCCTTCTGAGCTGGGAATTTCTGGTTAAAGGATTATTGTGCCTGCTTATTTGAACTGTTTCTTTCTGATATTGGTGCATCTTGTTTGCTCTAGCATAGACTAGATTCAGGCATGCTGAATCTAACTTTGTTTGTATAACTTGAGCACTAATCCAGGCCATCTTTTTTGAAGAAGGTTCCCCTGCACCCTAGTGGCAAGAGTGTGCAGTTAGAACTTGTCTGATTGAAGACTACTGGAACAGGGCTCAGTCTTGAGATTTTTACAGGTTAATTGGGTAATTTGTTTAAATCGGTTTGCACGTTTTATATTGTTATATAAAAAATGCACTTTATTCATCTGCTTTTACTGTATTTGTGTTTCTTTCTACTTTGTTGCATTTGTTCTGCTTCATTTATTGCTGCTTCTTAGTAGCCTGATTAAATTGTAACTGTTATTCTAAGCCTTTGGTTGAAGCACTTGGGCTTCAGACCAGTTGTTTTACATTAAGAAGGTTTGTGGTCTGCACTGTTGTGGCAGGACAGGTAGATTACATCCTTCTAAGTTGGGAGTTGCTGATTGAAGGCTTAGTGTCTGTTATTATAAAAGTGTATTAGTTCTGGTTTAAGCACTTGGGCTTCGGGCCAGTTATTTTACATTGAGAAGATGTGATCTGCACTCTTGTGGGAAGAGAGGGTAGATTCTGCCCTTCTGAGCTGGGAGTTTCTGATTAAAGGCTTATTTTGCCTGTTTGTTTGAACTGTTTCTTTCTGAAATTGGTACGCCTTGTTTGCTGTAGAACAGACTAAATTCAGCCCTGCTGAATCTAGCTTTGTTTGTATAACTTGAGCAGTAATCCAGACCATCTTTTTTTTGGAGAAGGTTCCTCTGCACCCTAGTGGCAGGAATGTGCAGTTAGAACTTGCCTGATAGAAGACTGCTGGAATGCGGCTCAGTTTTTAGGTTTTTATTGGTTAATTGGTTGATTTGTTTAAATCAGTTTGCTCATTTGCTACTGTTTTATTAAAAAAAAAAAAAATATATATATATATATATATATATATATATATATATATATTTATATACATACACATACACACTTTATGCATCGCCGCTTAGCTGGGGTTAAACTATTCCCAGCGCCATAAAGTCTGCTCTTCAAATTTTCCCTTAGAATTAGCCAGTTTTTTAGTTTTAGCACTCAAATCTGTTTCTTTGAACTCAGCACTTGTTCAGAACTCGTTGTACGCACTAAATAAGCTACAAATTACTACAGCACTCAACTTTCCTCACTTGTCTAGAGGAAAACAGTTTTTAGTACGTAATAAATAAGCACCTATCCAGGCATGTCTAAGGGTCAGCTCCCGGTGTTTTCTCATGTCTACCTGATGAATCTGGGCATCTTGGGGCAATGCAGCAGTTGCCTCATGTACACAGACAACCCTCTCCTCCTACCACCCAGCACTACAACCTGTGAGAGATGCACTTATATAGCCAAACTGGAAACAAAGCTCTCTTCACCCAAGACTGGACTAGACAGTCAAGAGGAGAAGGTAAACACTTGCACCACACCACACTCTTCACATAGTCCCTAAAAACCTACACCACCAAAACACACACATAGCAACACAAAACACACACCTACATTGGCGGTGGCTTTCAATAAAAATCTGCTCAAGCAACAGAGATCTCCAAATCAGAAATGCAAGCAACCTCCACCCCCCCCCCCAACACAACCGAAATGACACATAGCCCACAAACTCAGTGTACCACTCAACCACAGCCTGTAAGGCATAACAATGTACCCAACACTCTAGTCATAGGAGACTCTATAGTCAGGCACACTGATGTTCCACTCACCAGGCTAAACAAGGACAAAGTTACTACCAGCTGCCTTTCGGGTGCCAGGATCCGCTGCATAACACACACACTCAGGACACTCCACAACAAGTACAAATATGACTCTGTCATTGTCCATTTTGGTGTGAATGACCTGAGATGTACCTCCCTGGACTACATGAAAAGAGACATGGAGGAGCTTTCTGATCTTGTAGCCCAGGCAGGTATGCCCTAGCCCTGAGTAGCATCCTGCCATCACCCAGACTGATGCCACAGTACAAGGACAAAATGATTGACTTCAACAATTGGCTAAGCTTTTGGTGTCATTCTAAGGGGATCCAGTATCTATCTGCCTGGGATGACATGATCAACAGACCACAATGCTTTGCCAGAGATGGCCTGCACCTGTCGCCCTTAGGATTCCGGATACTGGTTAAGGCTCTTGCCAACCCTATAGTGGCTTTTTTAGGCACGGTTCAAATGGCAAATTCATCACTGTAACAGGTACAACCAAGCAAAATCTGAGGGTAATGCTACTCA